>NW_020799099.1:2508174-2568776 GCF_003259725.1 Athene cunicularia
TTTTCCTACTGTTTAACCACCATCACCACCACCAATTCCAAAATCTCTGCCTGACTTGATACTTCCACAGAATATGACACAGCTTTTTGTTTGTTTGTTTGTTTGTTTCCTCAGCATAATGTAGAACAATGCCAGAGGAAAACTTTTACATAAAAAAATATTTTCTAAGTACTAATGTAATAATCCTGAAAGCTTTCCGAGAGTCATCAAGCAGTGAAAAGAAGGAAAACAGGGCAGTCAGAGAGTTCTGAATAATTAAAACAATGGCAGCAACTCAGAAGCGTCTGCTAGCTCATGGTGCTAATTGTGACAACATAATTACAAATATAACTTCATAATGAACAGTTGGTGATAGGGCAACTGGGGAAGCGTTATGCCTCAAAGACATTATAATGTGCTTTACAGGGATTTGTTTCTCCTACTACAAGTAACTGCATAGGAAGTAGAGATGCATATGCTCTGTTTAAAAATACTGTATAACTGAAAATATAGATACCTATCTAGAAACATACTCCTTGAAAAGCACTATTAGCATTTGTGACAAATTAATAACATCAATTTATGCATTTATCAATAGCTGCCTGCTACAAACTTCCATTCCATATAAACATGATTAAAGGCGTCTTTGTAGTTGTAAAATGATTACTGGTTTTGTCTTCCAGGGGAAAAAAATAAGGGACAGAGAAATAAGGTGATATGACTGGTACAGTGCTGTTTATGGCAGATCTGGCTGCTGGCCTAAGCCCTCATCATTCCTCAGTTTCACAGTCAGAATGTGACATTATCCAAAAACTGCATGGACAGTAACAACAAAGGGAGGAAGAAAACCTCTCGCAGGGAAATCTCCATCTTGTTCTCAGGCCCACAAAAACCCCTTAAAGCACGTGTATCATGAAGTCATTCCTTCAATAATTTCTGTGACCAAACTGTAGAGTAGAGAAGCAGAAGCTGCTATCAATACAGAAAACACTTCAAGGAAGCGTAAGATAAACAGTATCCTCATTTTGGAATCCTAAACTACGTCATCTGAAAAGGACATACAGCAATTTGAAAATCCACAGTTTGCAAGCAGCAGAGAGATGAGACATTAATCATACAGTAACTTGAGATCTGTAAAACTACCATGGAAATATACTACCACAGGCTCAAAGTTTAGTCCTTGTCCATTGCTACAGTGATGACGGTAACAGTGAAATAATCTAGCCACAGTTCTCTCCATTCCCCAAATATATATGGAACTGAGCAGATGAGAGTTTGTCAAGCTTCTCTATATACAGAATAAAAAAAACCCAAAAAACAGTTTGTGTACACTGTTACACTTTTATGCTATTTATTAAGCAAATACGTACCATACAGGCATACACAAGATAAGAATACATTAAATGTTCCACAGCATTTTTTCACAATTTTCTCAGTTATAATGTGGAAAAATGCCCTTTTGAAGAAGCAGGTCAATGCAAAAACTCACTGAGAACTAACTCACTTGTGCTTTCCTCAACAAAATTCCAGCATCTGAACTAACACCAGGAACCAAGTAATAGCTTAAACCTGCACCTCCCTTTGCATCTGAATCATTCTGCTTTGTAGCAACGATTAAACATAGGTAATGTCACTGCTACCTATCACCACTGTGTTATGGAACAAAAAAAAAACAAAAAAAAAAGTGGAGGAGATCATGAGCATTTCTGAAAATTCCTTGTGAATTCAGCACTTAGTGACTTACAACCACTGTTCTATAACATGATCTATATGGCAAGCCTAGCCATCAGAACCAGATGAATTAAACCCTGAAACATTTGAATGAAATTACTAAACCCCTGAAAGAGTAAAGAACAAGTAGCGCACCTGTTGTCTCTAATCTTGGATATTTAACTGGCATTTAAAACCATAAATCCTGAATTATAGATACATCAGTAATACCAAGAGCCTTGAAAAGAGTAGAAGTAAAAGGACAACTCCTGTCTAGCAAGATGCCATATTCTTATATTGCCAATGTTGGATTTGCCTCCTTCACAGACAAATTTCAATCAAATTAATCTTCTAAAGGACAATACCATGTTCAAAATGATATTGAATTAAAATGTACATCTGAATTTATTATACTATCATTTGACATAAAAATGACAAATGATGGTATAATAACTTCAGATGTACCCAGCAATTATTTCATAATGTGCTAATACCACATACTATAAAAGTATCATTTTCGTTTAATAGCTGAATAAATGGATAGCAAATTGTGAGAAGAATTACACGTGCAAGTGTGATAAAGAACAAAACTGATGATCAGGGAAAATTGGCATCAACTTCTAATGAACTACACTTTTACAAGTACCTGTGCATATTAAGACTGCACAGAATAGTCCGGGCACAAGTCTTGGGAGCAATTTTAGATGGATGTGTGGTAGGTATTTGGTTGAAGTTAGTACAGAACAAAGCAAATTAGACTTAACAGCAGTTTCTTTCAGTTTGGCTTTTTAAAACCAAGCTGCATCTCACTTTAGAAACTCAAGGAGAGTTTTGACAAGTACCACCACTCTTGTTAGGTCACCGACACTCACCAAACTTTTAAAGGAATTTTGCTGTATCTCTGACTCTGGACATTCTTATTTTTGATCGAGTTACCAACATTTCTATTGGAGACAGGGACAGCTCTTATGCTTAGGAGAGGTATGTTAATTTGCTCAAACCTAATGGACACAAGGAAAGTCCTAAATTGTAAATTCCTCTGAAGGTACAGTGTGACAAAAGTTAAGCACCTGCCAAGCTGGTAAAAACCTGCCCCTCATCCAGACTATACCTTACATTACAGTTATATTTATAACTCTTAATGTCTTCGCCCTACAGCTCATCTTAATTTAAAATAACTTTCCCCGGGGGATTTTTGATAGCTCTAGATAATGAAGTTAAAAGTGCAGCTCTCTTTCTACAGTACTGTAGAGACATACTCATCTGTTACATTTGGTAGCAAGCAATAAAGGCGAGTTGTTCATGAAACAGGCAGAGAATGGAAAGCTTTGAAATTGGAATAAATACGGTAAATTTATCACACATAGCCTGGTCTTCAGCCCTCTCATCATTACCTATGGGATGGGCTAACTGTGCAGATAACCAGAAATTCATTGAGACTTAATGGTGCAGCCAGCAAATTATTTTCTGCAACAGAAACAAATACTTAAGGTTGTTTTCAAGTATCTGCTGAGTGTGACACATTTAACATTAAAAAGGGATTTATGTTACCATCCTGACTAATATTAAGGATAATAGGAATTTCTCATAACTTCAGACACATTAGCATGCTTTGGGGTTTCTATCTGCTTATTCATGGAGTTTTCAATACAGTATTTAAACACCTTTTAAAGGCATCTTTACTTTTCCTTTATGCTTTACCCACACACTGCTGTGTGCCATTTGCTGACATGTGATATTTTGTCTCAGAAGACATTTCTTAAAATGATGAATTACAGATTGCTGGTGTATTTAAAACATCTTCCTGATAACTATTATCTATGCATTTTTTCAAACCTATATTTCTTACACAGGCATCACCAAACAACACACAAGAGTTTTCTTACTTCTTGAAGCCCAGTAATTCACACATGCTCTCCAACTAGGCCCTGGTAATTCCCCAGCATTAGCTGGTATGCAAAATGCTGTAAGTATTTGCACTATGCTTCAGGGAGAAAGTTACAGGTTATGATTACAGTAATTCGGGTTAAAATAACAACAGTAAAAAGAAATGAGGGGGAAATATTTGTAGCAATGCTAACTGATGACTGGATTCACATTCTGTTTTCATTTACCCCAAAACAAATACTGAGAGATTCCAGCAAAGTTAATGCCTTTCTTTGCATGTGTTGCACAGACTAATGTACATGGTAAACACTGCTGAATAAATTAAAATGAGCCTATATTGCAGGAAAGTTAAAAGGGTTAATTGAAACCGCTTTGTGCAGAAAAGCAAACCCCTCGAATCTGTCAAAATTAATAAGGCCAGAAGAAACATTACAGTTCACCCACCTAGACCACCAGAACCTACAGTCTGCCTCATGTTAATAAATGCTATAGAAAACCTATTCCTTTCTTCTAGCTGCGGTATTTATATTTTACAGTCCATTATCCCTCTGATGCAACAGAGAGGACTTCACTGAACAACGGAATCAGCCACTGTTTTAATCATCTTTGCTAAGCCATGTTCTTAGGATCAAAGTAAAACTCCAAACTTGTTAGTAACAGCCTACAGAAACACCCACAGAAAAGTAATGAACATCCAAATCTGGGCTCAGGCTGCTACCAGGCACACAAGCATACAACTTGGTACTCATGTTCAGAAGAGAGCCAAGATGGGCCTGAGAAGCTAGGTAAATTTATTCAGGAAAAACTTTCTATTTGCTAGAAAACAGTCATGGATATTTATTTCAAAGCAATGAATGCATGGAAAAAAAGTTCTCATAGTAAGGAAAGAATGTGCTAATTTGAAAAGTTACGGTTAAGTCACACAGTCTTGTTTCCTGTAAAGCTCAGTTCTGTTACAGCCCTTTTGTCCATCAGTCCCAAGGTCTTCACCACGTGGCTTGAAAAAATTGGGAACGCCTCTGGAGGTTGATTTACCTTTGAACCTCCGAGCAAACAGAAAATACCCATTAGCATACGCAACTCACAAGTTTACCTGAGTTGAGTTCACCTGAGTTGACTGCAACTGGAATGATCCCCTTCCCCCTTGGCGTTTCTCTCCCACTGGGAAAGGCTGATGTGAATCTGAGGAGGTATATGAAGCAGGCAGGAGGCAGCTGGGACATTAACAATTCACAGCAACATACCCTCCTGAATCTCTGTCTTCTGAAGCATTGGCAAGCATCCTCATCCTCTTGTGTAGACAATGGCACATCTCACAATGCACTGGTCAAAAATGAAGGCTCGACTTTGACGTTGCTTTATCTTAATTTTCTGTGGTGCTACATATATTGATGATCTAGAAATTTTAACTTATTGTTTACACTCTATTGAAACAATCTTATACTCTTCTCTGGCTTTTACTGTTGAAAGCAAGGCTGACAAACAGGCTTCCATGTGAATGGAAGGTTTTCATGTGAAGTTACTACTCTGCCATTCTCCTCCACTACTAAAAACCAGGTGCAACTTGATAATATTCTACAGTGACAATCCAGCTGCACTTGCTCAAATGGTCAGGGCAGTACATTTTCTAGCCCATTTTATATAGTGACAATGACAAAGTCAATGGAACTGAGAAGAATTAGCTACTTTATCTACTTTACACTTCGAGCGCTGACAAAATGTGGCCTCTTCTTCAGCCAGTGGCAGGTTGAATTCCCTGGGAATTAAGTCTGGCTTATTAATTAATAATTCATTAATTTGTTGCCTAAGGAGGTTTGGCTGCCCCCTCCCTGGCAGTGTTCCAGGCCAGGTTGGACGGGGCTTTGAGCAACCTGGTCTAGTGGAAGGTGTTCCTGCCTGTGGCAGGGGGGTTGGAACTAGATGATTATTAATGTCCCTTCTGACCTAAACCCTTCTATAATTCTAATTATCCTTCTTTTTACATTACCAGCAAAAAGGAAATGTCTTACCACCTCTCTCATCTCCAGTGACACCTATTTCCTTATATTAAACATGCAGGGTAAACTGACATTCAATAGGATGCGCCAGCTTCCTGCACCCTGTTGGAGGTGTAGCCAAGCTTTCTAGTTTGAGTCCATGTTCCTCAGCTGGGGTAGATCCTGGGCTCGAATCAGAACAGTGAAACACCAAACACCAGGGAAGATGTTGTATGTTTAATCAAAGTCCTTCATCTGAGAAAATTGCTTTTAGCCTTGGAGGACCACTTTTCTGCCTATTAAAAAGGATGACTTTCAGAAGAAAATAGGCTTTAGACTGCAAGAAGTTAAATCCAGACCAGAACTTTATGGAACACCTTCATCCTTGAGAGATATTTGTAAACAGACAATCTTGCATGCTTCACAAGTTGAGAAATAGAGATCTCTCTGCATTTTTTTCCCACAGAGAAGGAAACTAACTTTCTCCTCCCACTTGTGAAGACAAGTCCCTGAGAACAAAATATTCTTGCAAATGAAAAGCTGTATAATACCCCTCTAACTAGCATACTTGCACCTAATGTTATTATGAGAAGAATTTAACTGCTGTAGCTAACTTCAAAAGAAGAATAAATGCAGGACCTGGAAATGAAGTAATGTAGAAACACGTCTGGTCATAGTCAGTTAAGATGAGGTAATAAACACTGTGCAGAGTATGGCTAAACAGTGCTCTTCCACTCTCTCCATTTCAAGGAAAATTTGCCTTGCATCTCTCTAATGAAGACCAAAAACTGGAGAATAACAGATGCACAGTGGTACAACTAGTAAAGGAAACAAATACCCAAAGCACCTGATTTTGTGCAAACAATAGATAAATGCAACTAAACAAGAAATAAATCTGATTTACCAATTAACAGTAAATCTCAAAGTCTGTTGAAGTACTGCTGGATAAATGTGGAAAATAGGAGGAGAAAATCTATCTTGATAGCTAGTCATCACCAATATGGTCACACTTACAGACAGCAAAGAGTATACAGAACTACTAGAGCTATATGGAAGTTGACATTATATAAAGGCAAACAAGAAATAATGTTTATAAACAGTTCACTTTCACAAGGTGAATCAAAAACTTGCAATTTACTTTAAGCAATTTAGTGTCTACCCACTTGTTTCAGTAAGTATTATAAAATAAGGGGGAGTATGTGCTTTGCCAAGCATTGAAATTACTAAGGATTACAACAGCTTGTATGAATTTAGAATAAATAATGTCTGTATTTATGTTTAGTAGTTGAATACCCAGTGAAGTTAACTTTCTTCCTGTCTAAAATGGTTTCTTTGAACATCGTTAAAGATGGGTGAGAAGCAGGTTTAAGATTTTTTCACTATTTTGTCCAGTTGCTGTCAGCCAATGTTATTCCTCCTGCCCTTTTTTGTAACTAACAGCAGCATTAGTCTTGCTGATTTTGTGCAGTAATTTCAGATCACAGCAGGCAGGAGGTTTCCAAAAAGCTTTCCTGTATGTACTGAAGTGATGCCACCACACCTCTGTGAGTACTCTGGCCAGCATATGGCAGAAGACATTGCATTTCAGATCCTGCTCTGCCATCCTGGTGTAAGGGGCCACAAATGCGTATGGAATCATTCTATTTCTCTGGGCTTGATATCGACATTACGCTTGGATGGGAGAGCAGCTCCAAACTGTCTCCCCGTGCCGCAGGGCTGCTTCTCCCATCCTGACTCCATCCTGCCCACAGAGGCACAGCTGCAAAATAGGTCTGACCCAGAGCTGCAGGGATCCAGGCAAAGCAAACTCCTTTCATTTCCCTCACGATCTGCAGACTTCAGACAGCAAGACCTTTCATGTAGTGTAGTGGCAAAGCCACAACTGAGGCCTATGATAATTATACCCTATGTCAGTTTTAAAACTTTTCCCATATTAGCCCTTAGAGAAAAACAAGCAAATGAAAAACTTACAAAGAAAAACCTTACAAAGAATAAGCTCCCCAGCAGGACTTGCAAGCCCACAGCCGCAGCATGGCACGCCAAGGCATACAATGGGACGGAACCAAGCAGAGGTGACCACCGAGCTCTCCGGAGGAGTACAACTGCTCCAACATCCCTTTGGGCACCGTTTCATGGTCTTGGGCACCCTGAATGTCCTCACACACAGACATACGAGCTACACACCCAGGGTGTGAAAGTCCTGTTGGCACCACTACCTGCTGCCACAACTCCTTCTCACTCCTTATTTTTCAGGTTGATGAACACGTCATTAATGAACAGCAGAAATGCAAACAGGAATCCTAAATCAATTTTCTACTGACAGATAATTACCTAAAGTACTTTGACACATGTGAAGACATCCTTCTTCCATTAATGTTAGACAAAAAATCTTTTCCTACATTTCTAGCAGTCCCTGGTAAAACACCCTGGATGTCAGAACAGCATTAGAAAGCAGCTTATGAAACATATTATCATAACTTACTTTGCATAAAAGATCATTAAGAGTATACAAGTAGCTACAAAATTATATTTATCCATTGTATATCAGTAAGAGCTTGATGAACTTTAAACTTTTAGTTCTTGGGCTTAGTATATAGTGTTAATACCTTCGTACTTTGCAAATTTAGAAAGTGTGCTGCAGCAAACCATGATTTCCAGTATTTCCTGCTCTTTAACTTAACACACAGCTATAACATTACAAATACACTGCTAATTTAATAAAATCATCACAGAAAGCATATCAAATTCTGCACTAATTTTTATACTGTACAGTCACTGACCTCACTGTACTTCCTAATTGAGCTTTCTGTACCACACTTACTTTCTATCATAATAGCTTATCAAATTTGCTAATTTATGTACAAAGACAAATCAGCTCCTCTGATTTTTTTTGTACATTCATGTGTGCATCATGTTAAGACTGAGTCTATTAACACCATAAATTTGATAATCAGTTTGACAAATAATACCATCAGACTACACAGAAACAGAGCAGCACTTTAATTTTTTCTTCCAAACTTGAGCTTATTTCCTGGTATTAAAATCATAATTAAATTACATCAAAATTCCTGCTGATGTAAATCCTATTGACTTGAATAACTATGCCATAAAATGGTCCATTATGGTAGTCATCTCCTACAAAACAGAAAACAGCAGCCATGTAACAAAATAAAGCCAACTAAAAAGATTTATTTCACCCTTACCACATGCCCCTTTGAATTGTTTAACTGTACAATAGCTATGATACCATCATGTTTCTCTAAAATATGACTAAGTAAAGGTGACTAAGAATTTCAATTGACATGTTTTTTCCCGTAGGCATAAAAATCTTCTTATTTGTACAACTTATGCACCGCAGCAACAAAAGTTGTGTGTCTCATTTGGCACAGGGCCAGGTAACGTGTGCCAAGTGCCAAATGCTCCACTAACCTAGATAACTTTTACAGAGCTGATGCACAAGAGAAAAAAGCAGGCTGTTAGTGCATTTGCTACCAGATACAGCCTTAAAGTCTAATGGATTCAGGGCAGCGCTTCAGAGTGAGCCATCCTTTCAGCAGACCCTACTGGAAAACACACCTGTGCTTAGAGGGTACAGTTTAAAAATAAAGGAAAAAAAAAAAAAAAAAAAAATATCAATGCACATCTTAAAAACAAGAATTAGTATATCCATAACTCTGTAATTACAGCACCTGCTCTTAAGTCTTTGCACGTGTTTGCATACACCTCTCAGCACTGTCAACAGTAACCTTAAAAACAAGGACAGAGATCATCTCACAACTTCAAGCCAAGTGAAAAGAATATACTAAGTTCACGTAGTGGGTATGAACCTACTGATGGAACTAAGCTAATGATCCACCACGCAAAAGTTCAGTTTAAAAAAGGTATGTGTAGTAGGACTGGGCTTTAGATGTTTTCAAATACAAAAAGGTTTGTGTGAAGGTGTAAGAGCCACCTTTCAGGAATGTATTAGCAAAAGAAAAATCTCCATTTGAGGCCTTCCTCATAAGTATTCATTGGCTAGCAATGGTGTTTTACAAATGAAAATTTAATCAAAATGTTCTGTTAAATCTACTTTAGTGAAAAGTCTCCTCAAAATAAAAAGTTTATGGTCAGGAAAAGCAAAGCATCACATTTTAAACCAAAAAAGCTTTCAGCTCAGCATTAACCCTCCCTGATATTTTAAGAAGGTTTCTGAAGGTATCAAATTAACATTTAGTTCAGAGCAAACCCTGACCAGCTGCAGGGGGATCTCAGTAGGAGGGATGGATAACTCAGTAATTTGAGTGGGAGTTTGAAATGTAACATACCTCAAACCTGAAAGCTGCTGAATAACCTCAAAACCTACATAAAGTCTCAGAAAGATGATTTCAAACAGAAGTTAAAATATATTCAGTACCTAACAGAAACGACCTGTTTATTCCCTGTAGCCAGCTCCACGCAGAGTGGTACCCTGCGGGAATGGTTGCTTCCCCTCTGGGTGCCCACTACTGAGATCATTTCAGGGCCGGCAAATGAGACCTTTTAGCTCAGTTCCAGTCTCAGCTCTGCCAAGTACATGCAAACCAAGTGGAGTAGGTCCAAATATTTAGCTAGACATACAATTTGTACTATCTGTGTTCTTGTCCTACTGAAACAGCAGCGGTACACGCCTCCATGGTGCAATTTCTACCTGCTAATATATCCCATTTTTTGGAAAATGCTGTGAGATCTCTTCCACTGTTTGTAGCTTGCTCAAAATGCAACTGCACAGCTACAAATGGGTTGAGTTAACATGACTATGGGTGTATTAATGTAATCACACCAATTAAATCTGACTTCTTTGGGAAGAGTCTAACACTGCTTTCCTTGGCAGAGTATTCACTTGCACACTGGAATGGGGGATTTGCAGGGTCTGCCACTTCCTTAGCAAAAGGAGATCACCTGAGTTATCACTCCCAACTTCACCCACAATTCATCCCCTCCTCTTCTAGCTGCTAGGGGCAGTGGTGGTGCCACAGAAGGTTCCAAAAATCCACATATTTCCTTCTGTTGGCTCAGGTCACTGTCCCTTCCTAACCTTGATACTCTTTTTCCACTTCTGTTAATACATATGTCTCTCTCTGTACGTAACTAGACAGATTAAATACCGGCTAAGGTGTCTGTCTTCTAACCATTGAAAAATTAACTACGTCCCTTAGGCTTTCTTCACTGGCCTTATTCTCTTACTGCTATCTTCTCATAATTTTCCATGTATGCTTCAATATCCTTCCTGAGTAAGCAGGCAACACTGCAGGCAACGCAGCATGAGAGCTATGTGCAGTCAATGTATTCTGGTGTTTTACAAGTGACCTTCCAACACATGCCTCTGACATGAGAGGTATGAGCTGTTTAATATGTCCCTTCTGGAGAGCAGTTATGTCCTGGCATTGTTTCCATGTCATGATGGATCACTCCTGAAGGAGAAGCAAGGGAGGGAAGGAGGAAAGATTACCCAAGCCATTGCCATGAGATTTTAAGTAGACTTTTTTCTAGAGGACTCCAAAAGGAGAGAGATGTCACCTGGACAACCAAAGAAAAGGTTCATAAGCACCTAAAAGACAACAAGGAGATAAAACAGAAAGCCAACTGTGTAAAACAGACCTAATCTCATGCAGCAATGGAGCAAGAGCGTGAATATAGGGAAAAGCCACAGATGTCACATCTTTCTATTAGAGGTGGTCTTTCCATCCAAACACAAGCCAATAATGTGCCCCAGCTGTAGGAATGGGAAACAACATGATAGGGCATAAACCCAGGAGTTCCATGTGTATGGCATGAGAAATAATTCTTCCATTCAGCACTCGGATCAAATTGCAGTACAGAAATCCAGTAATAGTGTGGATCCAAAGGAAAGTGCTTGGAAAGGAGGAGCAATGACGACCATAGCCATTAACTGTGACCCACCAACTGAATGATATTGAAAGAACTGAGATTCAGTCTAGACAAAGACTGGGAGAAATGATATGGAAATAGCCTTAAAGCGTGAAGAGAAAGAGAATAAATAGTTCTGCATGTCTAAAACCCAGAGGACTTAAACAGTAATAAAAGCAACTTAGGTCAGCAACAGTAGGAAATGCTGCAGTATTAAAAGGGAGGAGAGTCTAGGAAGGATCCTGCAGGAGAAGCCACTACAAGGAACAGCAAAGGCACACCAGGTCCTGCCTCCGTGCTGGAAAACGTGCAGGTTTCTCCCAATTCTCCCTCCTGTGATACCGTACCAGTTCAGGTAACAATTTAGTTGAACAGTTACTACCAGAAGTCGGCCAGACCAACCCGGTAGAGACCTCAGTGAGAAAACTGAGACGGCAACCAAAATGAAACTTCAGACTGCAGCGTGGCACCATCCGTGATGTTCAGGATACTCGTCTGCATCCCTTTTAAACACTGCACACAAGCCTTTTTTCAGGCATATTTCAGTGTCAACACCACCTTGAGCACTATCACCAATAAAAGTCAAGATTTCATACAAAAAACATCTGCATTCGATTTGCTCTTCCTGCTGCTCTGCACATCACCACCACAATTACAAACAGAAGTATTTGGCTCCACGCCTTGGCCTTTTATTACTTTACTATGCTTCACTGCCAATCCTTATGGCAACAGAACTTGCAAAGTCATGGACTCATATAAAAATCTTATAATACGAAAACCCTGTACAGTGAGATTCCTCCTACTTTTGGACACTGTGAGGTTTCCAGGTATTGTTTTTGTTCTCATCTCATTTTATATTTAATATAATAGCCAGAAATATGAGTCAACAATAATAATTTGAAGTTTTGGTTTGGTTTTTTTTTTTTTTCAATCTTAGGTATTTCCTTTCTGCTTTCCCCAGTGCACTCTGAGGATTTTATTTATACTGCAAACTCCTTTGGGGCAGAAGCAGTCTGTACTGCATGTATGTTAATCTGAGTTTACAGAAGAAGGTAGAACACTGAACTGTGATCCTCTCTAACACACACCGAACATTGCTTCAACATTTGACCTAAGCGGTGTCCTAGGCTAAGGCTGAGGCTACAGCTTACTGGAGTAAAGGGTGTCCCTACAACCACCTCAGAGGATTCCTCACAGCATCACACACACACATCAGCTAGCCATCTGTTCAGAAGCACACTAGCTTCGCTCGTGAGCTGCCTGCAATGGATTGCTTGGTGCAAGGTGATGGGAATAATACTAGTAGTAGTTTAACAGATTATAACCATGTTACAGATTTGAGGGATAAATTATGTAAAAAAGCAAGTAACAACACTATTTGAACATTTTCCTTTAAAAGTCTTCACAGTGCTGCAAAATGAAGAGGACTGCCTTGTGTGGTGCTTTCCAGCCATTCAAATTCTGTGCCAAATGATGTTTAATTTTCAAAACCTGTATTTTACTTTCCCAAAAGCTGGACTTCATGAAAACATTTTTTGGGGGGGTGAGGGGTGTCTTATCCTTCTGCACACCATTACTTAAAATGCTTTTAAATAAATAAGAGAAATCCTACAGAGAGATCGCTAAGAATTTCTGTATTACTTGCATTTATTATTCAAGTTAAACTTCAAAAACAAGAAATAAGACATTTAATAAAAAAGTCAGACCTCAAATAGGTGAAAGCAGTTTGGAGAGCTGGAGAGCACTCGTATAGATTTTTCACAGTGAAAAATAACAGAGACAGACGAGATCCAAACCAACAGCAGCACTGTTTCTGGGAAAGGCAAGCCACTGCTGCAGGCATGATGGACAAGAGGCAAGGTCCCAAGGCAGTGCTTCTCATCAGGACCCACCAACACCCAGTGCTGCCCTTTTTAAGCCCAAATAGCCAAATCTTCACTTTTTCCCTGTAGAGAAAACACCATTCCCATTAGCAGGGTTGCTGTCTTTCTAGCAAGCATAAAGAGGACGCCAGCAGGGCAGATGTGTCTTTCACCTGCTCATCTACCCCATTTATTTTGGTCGTTGGGACAAAATCAGTTTTTATCCTCATTGGGTTTTTTTTCAAGATTATTTATTCCAGCACTGACAACTAATCATCCCCATCACCTGAAGTCATTTAAGAACACATTTCAGAAGGTAAATGCTGCCATCTACACATGGCTAACTGAAGGCTTTTATGCCAGCCCTGGCTATAAAAATGCAAGGAAATACACTGCTCTGCTCGCCTCCACAAGCAACTAACCTAGTGTTTTAAACAGGCTTTTAATGCAGCTGAAACCAGTGTTATGGGGAGGAGGAATGTCCTGGAAGATTTAAGTCCCATAAGAAAAGGTACATATTAACTAAATCTGTAAACAAGAGCACACATAAAGCTTGAATTTGTGACTACTGTGTCAAAAACAATCTTGTCACTGAATTATCACGTTCTTTTCCTGACCTATACACACAGATTACATTCTGCAATATCTCAGCTGTCAATTAGACATTTATATGACACTTACAGTATATTTTAAAATAACATTTCATACGGCAGCTGTGTTTACAGAAGGAAATATTTTTATAGGGCTCTTAGTAGCAAATGTCTCCCATTTCTGTAAGTCTGTTCTTCATTCTAATTACCCCCATCACTTTCCTAATGAAATCTGTCCCTGGTAGACAGATTATCATCTGTAAAATTCAGAGAACAGTATTCAGCTATTTTGGCATACTACCTGTAAAGGACATTAGGATTTCCAACTTCAGTTACATCCATAACAAAACATTCAAAAAAATACAAATCTTCCAAATTATTAGTTTAATCAAGATTGAAACTATTAATACTATTTTAGGTGACAGAGTACATGATGGAAGATAGCCTCTTCCACTTCTAATCAAAGCAACAGAGACTAAAATACAATTAAAAAAGAATAACTAAATACTATCTCAAGTTTGGATTTTTTTTGGTGGGGTTTACATCTGTTTGCTGTGTTTACCTAATTTATGTATACATACCTGCATGTATTTTCAAAACTCATGCGCTTTAAAAGCAAATGCTGACACAATGGAGTTAAAGTTGTATTCTACACATTGGCATAATGTCCTTAAACAATACTGACCAAACCCTGACAGCAAAAGATCAAAGATCACCTACCTCAGACTTCACAGATTTTATAAGAAACTTCACATTAGCTGAATAAAACCTGTGGCTCACTCAACATTTACTTAATGGCAATGGCTTCTGAATGTGCATTGTTTATTTATTTATCCTCAATTTGACCTCTTCAGGTGATGTATCCTCCTCCCCAGAGTTAGGGCAGTACATTAATATTTTAGCAATCCTTGGTGTCTTTTACATTCAAGAAGATGCTCTGAGAAAGGCAGCCAGTTAACCAGCTTCTGCCCATTTTTCTGAAATAACGTATTTTTGTTGTAGCCTCACACAATGCCGCAAATGGCAAAACCCTTTTTCCATACACACTATGCAGCAGCTGAAGAATTGTAAATTAAAACCAAAAAATATATTTGCATGAAGCTTTCATTATTAGAAGAAATTATGCCCAAAAAAGATTCAGAAATGAACACAGGGGCCAGAAAAACACTGCCTTTCCTAACACTGTGAAACACAGCCTCTTAACTGAAAAGGGATGCACATCAAGAAGGTCACAGTTGATAAGAAATCAACCTGAAATCTCAGCTTGCTATTGGTTTTGGCAGTCCTTGTTCTCGCCAGAACAATGCAACGCCCTGGGCTGAAGAGCAAGCGTGTACCTTAACAGACCACCAGAACACCTCAGGTAGGTATTTGCTAGAGAAAGATAAATGGTTGGAAGTGAATCATTGCTTCTTGTCAAATCTACTGGAAAAGAGTAAAAGGGGCAAAAAAAAACCCACACCATGTTGTAATGCTTTTTTTATTTAAAGCTACCTAGAAAATTTATAGGACATACAGTTATCAGTAGGTAGAAAAGTAAGTTGCCATCCAAAAAATTCCTACCACTGACAGCAATTCATTTGTAAATGCCTTGATTTTCCATCTCAGAATACATTTGTTCCCATTTTGGGGCACCGCAGCTTGAATTGCTATTTATTAATTGTACTGTATTTCAGGTTGGCCCAAAATTTGGGTATGTCTGAGTTATTCAACCCTGCTAGGATTAGCAGTCCTGAAAACAATTCCAAGTTCTGTCCTGCATTACAAACACAAAAAAAACTAAGGCTGGAAAAATCTGGAAATCAACTAGTTGGTTCATCCCTGTGCCCAAAAGGAGGATCAACTGTACCTGTGGTATCCCAGAGAGGGACTTGTGCAACCACTCTAAGAAATATATACTAAGAATTACTTTACAAACTCCCTGGACGTGCCCTTACAAGGCAATACTAACTCAGCTATTAAAAAGTTGTCCAAGTGACTAAGCAATCCCTCTCTTGATGTAGCAAGCCAAAAATAGCTTTTTCTGTTGTCCAGTAAAGAGATGGAGCTGCAGGAATCACCCATGTTTCTGAGGGCTGGCACATCTCCTCTCTCAGTCTCCCCTTCTCTTGTCTGCTGTCATTTAAGTGATGGGCACAGAAAGGTCTTCCTCCACTAACAGGTGTAAAAACAACTTCTGTTTCAACACACAGTCCAACAACAAATATATGAACATTCTCTTCACAGAGCGCTGACATGGTTCTTATATTAAATAGCTATAATGATCAAAAGCTCTTTGGCCTTTTGTTTACTCTCTAGATGTTCTCAAAGTAATGCAGTTGATTTAAACGTCTTGTCAGGTTGTACCTCTTCTGGCGCCCTCTTACCTCCTAATTGCCTGTACTGCTGTGTAACAGCATGAGAACAATCACGTTGGGTCAGATCCAAGGCTCACCTGCTCAGGCCTTCAATGCCATTGTAGGTGAAAGTCCAACTTCAATTCCATACGGTTATTATTCATGAATGATGTGATTTATGAAAAGCATGCCTAGAAAAATTTCTTAGGTAAAATGCATTTTATTGCTGGGTTTTGGGTTTGTTTGGTTTTCTCCCCCCATAATTTGGGGCTGAAAAGGCAAGCCTAAAACCATGGAAATTTAAAAAAAAAAAAAAGCACAGGATGTATGTAAGAATAATTCCCTCCACACTTCCCCAGCTTCCAGCCATTTTCAGTACAAGGACTCCTCAAGCCAGGTGTGGTTTCTATACACTGTCCAACATCCCCCTGAATCCACGTTGACTTTTAGCACACACAGTGCTGTCTAGCAGGGAGCTCTACTGTGCAGATTCATCATTTGTGCAGACAACCATCTCATTCTGTCTCTTCTGGAGATGAAAAAGGTTGCTAGCTCCTTATATCGGTTTTCTTTAAACCGACACGATACATGCTGTTTCAAGTACCGCTCTGATAGATCAAGTAGGCCTATACTCATCTTAATGGCCTGTCCCTCAAGACCAAGGAAAATTATTTCAGAAACAGGACCAATGCCTCGACAGAATTTACTGACCGCATACTGGATTAGGACAAAGCAAAGTACTCTCTGGATCTAAGAAAATGAAAAAACGGGTCTACCAGGTGTGCAGCTGTTCACTTCTTCGCTGTTTCTTGCGACAGCTAACTACCTGCATCCAGGGACTTGACAGAGAGACCAGCCTACCAACATTTAACACCAGTGAAGCAGCACCAGGAGGAACATGGCTAAATATTCACTATAAGCGGAGCTCTGGAGGCCAAACTCTGATCCTTAGGGGAGAAAAAGAATTAAAAGAAATGAGAAGTGCCAAACCCGATTGTCTTTGCCTCATTATTTGCAGAGAGGGTCTTTCAATTGCGAAAACGTCTGTGTAAATCCAGTCCCAAAGCTCTGAATTTTTTTACATCTGCACAGGCGGATGTGCTCATATATTGCTTTTTGTGCTGTCTCTACCTCAAAAAATAACTTAGTCACAAATTACAATGATTTTGGTTTTCCATTGCAAGTGTACATTTTTCTCTCCCCACACAGGATATTGGTAAGACAGAGGCACACACAAAGAGAACGACCTTCACAGCTCACTCACACAAAAATGCCACAAGTCCAACTTTTATATTAAGCAAACAGGAATGGTTAGAACCAAAACCAGCTAGTGCTGGAAGTTTACAGATGATACTAGACTCTGCATTTTGCACTTTGGGTGCTACTTCTATCACTTCTGAGCTCTCCTGCTGGTGAAACAAGATCAGCTCTTCAATAGAAAACAGCTGGTTGAAGCTAAATCAAGGCATGCGATATATGATATTCATATTCACAGCAGAAATATAGCCAACACCATTATAAAGGAGAAGAAAAAAAAAAAAACAAAACAACCCACCTCTCCAATATCAGCAGCTGGAGGTTTCCCTTAAAACTACTGCATTTAAGAGTATTAGATGGGTAAAGTACCAGCACTGGATAAAGTCACCTTTCTAACCATCACTGGTAACAGGGATGGCCATGGTGACACCTACCTGTGGGTTCTGATCTCTAGTTCCCTGCTTCTGGTAAATGAAAGAGAGTCATTTAAAAAGATAGACTACAACAGGTGACCATGTTTTGTACCAGATACATAACCCCAGAAATCTTGTATTAGACCTTAAATGCTTTTATAAGCAGATTCTTCATGCAAATGAGTCAGTAACTGCATCTCACCTTGTTCTAACTTATTATGAGACTGCCCCTAAGAAAAACAATCACCACCGAAAACAGTAAAAACAGGCAAGGTTTTCCTACTTGTTCTGGAGTTACATAACCTTTTAGAAAATATTAGATATCTCTGAGATGCATTTTAATAATCAGAGGAGCTCTGTGGCCTGTGAAAGCTGGGGATCAAGCTGGGCATCACAGTGGTCTCTCTGGTCTTGAAGCCTGCAGCTATTAATCTACTAATCTCCTCTTTATGACCACGGGAGACGGGCTCTTGGGTGGCAGCCGACTGGTGCTCGGACACACCGAAAACCCTCCAGAGGTTTCGGAAGAGCAGCTTACATCTCAGAGTCTAGCTGATCCTTGCGGAGGGTCAGAGAGGGACCTGGGGGTGTTGATTGACAGCCGGCTGAACAGGAGCCAGCAGTGTGCCCAGGGGGCCAAGAAGGCCAATGGCATCCTGGCTTGTGTCAGCAATAGCGTGGCCAGCAGGGACAGGGAAGGGATCTGACCCCTGTACTCGGCACTGGTGAGGCTGCCCCTCGATTCCTGTGTTCAGTTTTGGGCCCCTCACTACAAAAAGGACATTGAATGACTCGAGCGTGTCCAGAGAAGGGCAACGGAGCTGGTGCAGGGTCTGGAGCACAGGTCGTACGGGGAGCGGCTGAGGGAACTGGGGGGGTTTAGTCTGGAGAAGAGGAGGCTGAGTGGAGACCTCATCGCCCTCTACAGCTCCCTGAAAGGAGGGTGCAGAGAGCTGGGGATGAGTCTCTTGAACCAAGTAACAAGCGATAGGACAAGAGGGAATGGCCTCAAGTTGAACCAGGGAAGGTTTAGACTGGCTGTTAGGAAGCATTTCTTTCCAGAAGGGGTTGTTGGGCGTTGGAATGGGCTGCCCAGGGAGGTGGTGGAGTCCCCATCCCTGGAGGTGCTCAAGAGTCGGGTCGATTTGGAGCTTAAGGATATGCTGTAGGTGGGAACTGTGCTAGGCAAACGGTTAGACTAGATGATCTCCAGGGTCCTTTCCAACCTAGATGACTCTATTCTATACAGATTCGAGGGAGAACTATGAATAACATACACCATGAAAGCTTCTCTGAAACATGAAAATCAATTCTTAGAAGAATAACCAACCACTTTGAGGAAGTATTTAAAAACAGCTATCAAACAAATTACATTAAAAATCTATGCAGCTGGTAAATAATTTCATAGGTAATGAATAATAAAGGCCACCATCTGTGCATCTAACTTCTGCATCGTAGTTCTGAGCATTATGCAATTGCGTGTTGAACAAGTGTTCCTGGAAAACAATGAACTTGCTGCCTGACCTGCTCAGATAACCTCTTGTTTCTTAGCGGTCCATGACTATCTCCAGTGTACAGTCAGTGGTGGCCTTGGAAACAAAATAGAACATTGAATAAAATAGCAAGGTGGAAAGGGTGATTTTGTGAAAGTACTCCAGCAGCCTATTTTTTCTGCACAAATAAATTTCTACTCTTTCTGAGACCAAAAATGGTTCCTGTCCCTAGTACTGTCAGGACTTTTTCAAGTTATTGCTCTGGGTCTCCAGCCATCTATCTGTGCACATTTCAATAACTTTTACTTCTGTTGAATAATTTAACAAAACAAAGATTTGCTATTGGTGATCTCTAATCTGAGGGAAAAACTTAGAGCTTGCAATGAGTTTATTAAAACTCACAGAGGTGAAAAAAGGAAAAAAAAAGTCCTCTTTGACCCTATTTGGGACTGTGCTTTGGGGACTGGCAGGAAGAAATTCAGTCCTGTCCAAAGTTTTAATTATGGGAAAAACAGCTGACAAAATTGCAGGCCTAATGGTTAAGACAACAGTGACAAATACATTTTGGTGACACTGGTCATGGCAATCTTCTCCAAAAGTCCAAATGCCTGCCCTGTCAAGATGGCAAGGGCTGCGTGGATGACGACAGCCCACACGGCCTGGGTCTGAAAGGACTCAATGGACTTCAAGGAAAATATTCTTTTTGTACATGACTGTAAACTCAAGGCAAATGAAGCTCTGCTTTAAATACTGCTTGGAGGCCAGGTCAGGCTTCTGTGTGCTGCGAGAGCCTGACCAGCTCAAGGCTCTGATCTCACCCACCAAAGATAACTTGGTCAGTCGTTTGCCGTCATCATTTTCCCTTTCGATACCTACAATTATTAATCTGCTGCTTCGGATCTATTAGGAGAATACCATGAGGCAGGACAGCACCGCAGCCCTCCCAAACTGCACAGCATCAATCTTCTTTCGGTTGCACCCTGGCACAAAATCGTACTGACATCATGCAGCCTGCAGCTGCCTGGAGAGCACAACCTAAAATTTAAAACAGGAGCCGTACTAGGATACATTTTCATTTGCTACCCCTCCATATTTAAGATACAGGACATTATCCTCCTGTCCTATATGGAAAACTCACTAGGCTGGGGTGGGTTGTATTTTTTTTTCATTCTTGATCTTCATCCATCGAGCAAAATGTCATCACTGATGGCAGTACAGCTCTTGGTAAAGGTATTATGTGTTAACTTGTGCTCCCTCTGCTGCTCCCTCTGCAGTACAGCAAAACACAGCTTGATCGAAGCCAAACATCGCGCTGGGTTTTCTGCCAATCGCTTTGTTCTATTTCACGTATTTTTTCTGCCCTTTTCTTTTTTAAAGAGAAGGAGATTTTAAAACAGAGTAGTGAAGTATGCAACCATGAAAGATATTAAATGAAGTGATTTCTAAGACAATGGATCCAAGTGGGAGTCTAAGATGCTCAGAACCCCAAAGTCCTTCTGTCCCAGCTGCGTGGGTGACAAGCACAGGGACTTGAGGTGTCCCCTCCCCAGGGGTGATGCAGAGCCGGTTGAAGGAGGTCCGAGGGACCTGCACTCACAAACAAACACCCACTGCTCATCCTCTGCAGGCTGCTGCCACACTGCAGCAGGCACAGGGAGCCTGGCTTTCTGCCTTTGGCAAGGACGCCTTCCCTGCAGGGCCACCACATGGTAGGGGCAGAAGAGAGAAGTTTTAAATCTTTAGACAAATGGTAACCATAAAACTAATTACGGTTGTCCATTAAAATGCAAAGATTGGTGACAAAGTCTAAAGAAAGAAACATTTCTGCAGAATTACAGATCATTCAACTCAGTTACAAACAAAGCCTTTCAGGAGATGGTTTGGTCATTTATGGTTAAGCATGCCCTTGGTTTCTACAGCTTAAACAACACCAAGTAAAACAACAAGTGGTACTAATTAATTGCTACCAGCATCACTCAGACCCACAGCAAGACTATTAAAACCAGTAATATTTTTCCCCTTTACTCATAATATTTTATATAAAAATACCCAATTGTGTTTACTGTCAGAAAGAAACTAATTTTAGGAGAAACACTGAAAAGGAAACAGGAAGAATGTCCCTGAAGAAGGAAGGCTATGCAAGCACACATACACATTCGTTTGCTTTGAAACCTACATCCTGACTGTTTCAGCAAGTTCAGCAATATAAATAGAATCCATCCAGTAGGTCTAGCAATGAAGCACAAACTTTCTATACGTGAGTGCAGATTGAAATTTTCCTTTTTCTGTGTTTGCTTTCATTATTTTAAAAAGTAACTCTAAGGTACCTTAAAACTCACAAGGTGCCATGATGATGGAGGAGGGAGGAAAAGTCCTGTTTGTGCTGCAAGGGAATGGGTACCAGCCAGTGCCACAGCACCCGCTCCCCCCACCAGCACTGAGCTTCTGGGGCACCGGCCTCGCTGCCGCACTTGTACACACCTGACTCTGCTGCTATTGACACCATGAGCCTTACTCAACACAGAAGCAGCAAAAAGCGCCATAAGGATGCTCAAAGTTACAGCAGTAAGATTCAAGCTGGCCAACCACAAGGAGCGTCTGTCGCAATCAGTACACATTAAAATAAGCACTAAGAAAGTGATATGCAGACTATTGATAATAAATCCACGTTATCCATCTTCTCTTCTGGAGAGAAAATATGCTGACAAGAAAGGCTGGAGGTTTTGCCTGAAGTTTCCTAATCTCTCACTTTAAACTGTATGCTGAGGCCTTGCACTGACCTGGTGATGCTTTATACTTTTAAAAGGGATGTGTATATAAATAATTTCGTTAGAAATCTATTTGGCATTCAAAAACAAGGGAAGGAAGACTATCATTTACTGACCATAACTTTAAAAAAGAGAGGGTGTGTGAACGTATGCTTCTTTGATAAATCTTTCTCCCATGTATACACCCATATCAGCATTTCCTCCTCCTGCCGATTACAGAACAAAAATGTGCAGTCTAAGTGAACTTCTATTTTATGCCACAATAACCTATCATTCAGTGGTTAACAAAGACCACTTGGAATTTATTTTTCTAAAAGACAGCTAACCAATCCCTGTAATTCAAAAAGACTTTTTCTCATCAAAGCACCGCAGGATCACCGAGGAAACATTTCAGAACTCAGCATCCAAGATGTGGGCATTATGTGCAACACAAAAGTATTCTGGAAAACTCAAGCCTCTGGTATGACACTGTAGCAATGATTCAACTTTTTGGCACACACCCCTTCTATGATCATCTGAAAACCATCTGAGATAACCTCCAAAGAAGATCCACACAAAGGTCTCCTCTTCCCTTCCTTTTTCCCAACAGAGAACAGTAATCTGCTCTTTTATTTCTAATATAAAAAAGGAACCAGCAAGGAAAAACAAAGCCTCTTTGAAAACAAGAAGGCCAGACATCCAGCATGAGTTTCTTGGACAGGCTTGAGGGAATCTCACAGCTGGCCGCTGCCACGTCTCCGGATGGCCACAGCTTCCATCTGCTTTTACCATCATCTCCATCTTCTGGCTGAGACAATAGTAGCAGGTGCAACATCACCAGAACCCGAATGAAAGAGCCTAGGAATGTGCATGTTTTCTGGTGTAAGAATTAAGTAATAATATGGAAGTTCTTGATGGATATCGCAGCTCAAAGACACAGGATAACACGCAACCTTCCAACACAGCAGTACATACAAACAAAAACTACATCACTCTACAGGAGCAAGACTTTTTGACCATGGTGTTTGCTAAACATGGCCAAAACATATTCAGGGCTTGATACTAACTACAGGAAAAATATTTGGGTTGTAGGACCAGGCTGCTCTAGACTACTACATGAAAACACAGTTTTCAGCTGGTTTCCCACTTAAGGTTATTCCACTTTGGGGTAGTTTCTCTCCTGTCCAGTTTTGTTTCAGTTCTTTAAAGTATCACCTGTTGTCACCACTTTCTCCCTACAGAAGAGAATCCCTGACAGAAGACGAGACAGAGCAGGCAGCTGGGAAGGAGCCCACAGCCTTTCACCTTCAGGTTACGACCTGGAGATACCAGGCAGGTATCAGGTCACTGGAAACCACCATCCTCTGACACCTGAGGACAGGAGTCAGCCACAGCACACCAGGGGTCAAGGACTGAGAAAGACAGATGCTGAACTACCTACAACTGCTGAAGACATTTTAATATTTAACAAAATAAATCTCAGCCATGAAGAATGCTTACAAACCACAATGATAAAAAAAGGAACAAAAAAAACTCCAGAAGTTATAGATGCGCGCACACACACACACACACACACACACACCCCTCCCTGGAACTGTTCAAGGCCAGGCTGAATGAGGCTTCAAGCAACCTGATCTAGTGGAAGGTGTCCCTGCCCATGGAGGGGTTGGAATGAGGTGATCTTTAAGGTTCCTTCCAACCCAAACCATTCTAGGATCCTATGAAGAGCATATTTTCAAATATAATAGTGTTGAAAGATTCCACATACATGTCTTGACTTTTTTAAGGAGCACTTCAGGAACCAAAACTGAGGATACTTCAGTTCTTTTGGGAGGAAAAACCCAAGCTCTGCAATAATTCAGTTTTGTTTCAGGATGTAGCACTCATGAAAGCAGATACTCAAATATAAGCTCCTTTCTCTGAAAGGCAGCAAGTAAAACTGTTTACACATGCCAAGTTAAGGGAAAGATTGTAAGACA
The DNA here is from genome assembly GCF_003259725.1 of Athene cunicularia. Taxonomy (NCBI): domain Eukaryota; kingdom Metazoa; phylum Chordata; class Aves; order Strigiformes; family Strigidae; genus Athene; species Athene cunicularia. Next base: position 2,532,293 of record NW_020799099.1, read on the forward strand.
TCATCCTAAGACCTCACACTGTAAAAACCTCTGCTGGTCACAGAAACACTCAGCCCCCTTCTACAAGAGGGCAGGCAAGAAGGGAGGGCTGGACCCTCTGGAAACAAGGGGGAGGAAAGACCCTCTTTGCACAGCCTGCAGCAAACAGCTCCAAAGGTGCCAGCTGGGCTTCACAGGGATGGAGACCAGTCCTTATCTTCTGAGGGGCATCACAGCTACAAGGAACTCCACTGTTCTTGGGGGAAAGGCAGAAGACAATGTGTGATTGCATATTTTCCGTAATTCAGTTGGCTAGTTTCTGTAGATCGTTTGTTGCCTCCTTCCATCATCCCTGATGTGGACACAGAAGGAATGCCTGTGACCTAGGCTGTGAGTGCTGAGAGTTGAGATAAGGGGTGGATGCACAAAGAAAAGCTCATGCTTTATAATTAAAAAGATCGATGATACCAACAACTTCATTCTTATATGCAAAAGACTGGTTATTGCCCAAAAGTTTTTCCCTCATCCTGAGTTGATTTCTTAATATTTACTTTTGAACTATCATATTTCCAAAGGATAACTAGCAAAAATCCTTGCCAAATATTTTCTGTCTTGAATTCCTGAAAGACCATATTTCTGGTCTTTACAAACTATGGTTTCTCTTTAAAAAGTGACCCACACAGAAGGAGCAGAAACGCCAAAAGCATGCAGTGACGAAAAGCGAAAAAAAATTTACATTTTCCTTAAAAATGAAGACACACAAAACACTATCCATGGCTCTGAAATCTAGAAGGGAGAGCACTGCTGCTCCATAGCTAAGCATAAAAGAGGACAGTTATTTATTGTATTGGTGATCATGCAGCATCAGACGGAGTAATGACCCTGACCTCTCCTTCCAAGCATATAATCTTAATTTGGCAAGAGGAATTTGTCATGTTATATTGCCCTGCTGATGAAGCTCAGCTTTATATAGGAATTCTCTGCATTTTTGGCAACTGTTAACAAGTCATCATGATTTTGTGTTCTCACAAGTATGCTGTCAGGAAATCAAAACAAGACAAAAGCCCAAGCGTCAACCTTTGTTGAGTAATGTACGTGTACAGAACAGCGCTGGAAAACCAGCTCTGGTCAGACCGCTGCACCTTATTGTGGCCTTTCAGTACTTAAAAGAGGGCTTATAAGAAAGATGGAGACAGACTTAGCAGGGCCTGCTGTGATAGGACAAGGGGTAATGGTTCTAAACTAAAGGAGGGTAGATTCAGATTATATCTAGTCTAGGAAGACATTTTTTTTTTTTACAATGAGGGTGGTGACAACAGGAACAGGTCGCCCAGAGAGGCTGTAGATGCTCTATCCCTGGAAACAGTTAAGGTCACGCTGATGAGGCTCTGAGCAACCTATCTCGTTGAAGATGTCCCTGCTCATTACAAGAAGGTTGGACTAGATGACTTTTAGACGTCCCTTCCAACCCAAACCATTCTATGATTCTATGACTGAAGCGCACTGCTCACTTTATGGGCATGGCTGAACTTCATTTTAACTCCACCAGCTTTAGTTAAAGATTTACTTAAAGTAAAGCTTACTTTACTTCAGAGTATCTGTCACCTTTCCTAGGAATTACCCAAGGCCTAGTTTATACCTGTTACGGAATTTATAACTCAAGTTGGGGTTTTGGAGGGGTTTTTTGGTTTGGTTTTTGCTTCTTTTTTTAAAGAAGTGGTAGAATTGGCAAGCCCTAAACCGCTTTATATTGTGGTTCTCTGGTGGGTTTTTTTCTATCTACTTACAGTAAAGCCACATTTCTGTCTGGGCACAGCTCACCCTGGCATCCAGCTGACAGCAGGGGCCAACCAGCTAGAAGCGTCCTCGGTGAGCGCCAGATGCTAGGGTGACAGGGGTTAACTCCTGTAGACGGACTTCTTTTTGTGAATGCTTGGTCACAAGACTCCCTTTTGCCCACTGAGCTGCTTAAAATAACTTTTCTCAATTTATATGGAGCAAAGATTAAACGACTTCAAAAGAAACTAATACTGGCAGATGAAAGGAAATAATCTTATAGATATGTGAAGGAACTAGCTGTTTGATTACTGTGGGGAAGGAGGTCCCTAGCTCCATCACTTCATTAACATCTGCAATTTAACAGTGTCTAAAGGCCCCCAAAGCCTATTCACACCCATCCGACAACAAACTCAGTAGTAAATGACAACCCCCCAGGAGGAAGGTACATGCCTTTTGAAACCCAAGATGCAAACATATCCACAGGACATAAGCCCTCCACCTTCTACCATTTATATTTTATTTATCACGCTTTCAAATCCCAGCTGCAAAGCTGAAGAGAGAGAGAGATGCAGTTTCTCACTAGCGAGAGCAGTAAAACCTGTGAGAAAGAGCTATAAAATAATGCTCTACATACCTGTGTGGAAAACCCCTGGGATACCACATAAACTATGACTGGCTGGTATTTTTCATTTAGCTAAATATGAATATGAGTTTTCCTGATCCATCTCAATTGTGCCCTTTTGTTTTACTATCCCAAATTCATTCCTGACTGCAAATTCTTCCCCCAAGGGGAAAGATTATAAACTTAATCCTGGAGTTTGCTTCACACATCATTTGCAGCTTGTCAATGGGTTTTTGAATGTCGCCATGTGAGGAATAACATTAGCTGGGGGAAGGGTCAAAAGATTTAATTTTGCTAATGGAAAGAAGAATGACAGTGCTGTGGTGCTGCTCAGGACTGAAAGCAAGTTGTTGTGGTTTTTTTAATGCAAATTAATAAAAAGATTGTATGATCACATTTTTTTTTCTGCAATATAAGTGACTATAAAATATCTTTTACCTCCATATTTAATCAATTATTCTGTTAGTACTTTTGACCTGTGAGACGATGAAAAGTCATTTGTTAAACTAGCTTTTTTCCCCATTTCTGTCTCAGTGACATGGTAGATCTTTCTTCAGAACAAATTACATCATGGCTCAGTTCAACACTGATACATTAGCAGTGCAGTGTGCAGATAGAATCTGCCATGCTATGGAAAAAAACTTTCCACAGAGTTTTAGCTCTCAGGATGTTGTCACCTGGTAGCGGTTGCCTGATATCTCTGACTACAGGCAAATCATTAGCTGCAAGAACTGGTCTTAAGAAACAGATTACTGCCTAAATTGTCTTCTAGTTACACGATTTGGGCATTTTTTCTTAATTTATAATTACTGAGGGCATTTGTGTGTCTTAACAGTTTATACTATTAAGAAATCTTAAGAGCAAACTGTTCTCGACAAGCATTGAATGCTTAAAGCTGTAATTTCTCTAACATCACAAACACTTCCTATCAAACAAATGGGAATTTTTTTGGCACTCTCTCAGGAAACACCTTCGTTTACGGGGACAAAAAAAAAAAAGTTATCTTAATGCCCTTGCTACATGTAACTTAAGGAAGCACACATCACATCACACAGACCAAAAACACAGTGAGTGGCATTTAGTAATGCTCGCGGGTTGGATTATACCAATGTGTTAAACACCAGGCTTGCTTGTGAACGCAGGCTGACTCCTGCTCTTGGGACCATGAAGAGCTGCTTGACTTACAGGAACTCCTGGGTGGGATTTTCCAAACCTCTTGGGGTCAGTTGCTCCTCTCTGCCCTCAGCCGCAGGCACAGTGCTCCCAGGGTGGATACCACTCCCAGGGATTCAGCAAGCCTCCCCACCAGTGGCCACCTCCATGGCCACTGGGCAGGGAGGGCAAGGACACGCCCTGACTCTGAAAACACTCACAACTCCATCCTTGCATGGGGCAAGTCATGCAGAGAAAGCAAGCCCTGATGCGAAAACATGAATGATTTGAAATCACATTAAAATGGATCATCTAACTATCAGTGTTCCTTCCCCTAAAGCTGTGGCATTGCTAAACCTAACACACACAAGTCTCATCTGTTATTCCCTTAAGAGAAGTCAAATTACCCAGTAATTGGTATTTCCAGTCATTGCTGGATAAAGTGGCCAGTGGAGATGTGAGTTAGAGATGTGCACCACTGTAGGGGGGAGGAGAGGGCAAGGAAACAAGACCACCATGCACGCTGGTGGGAGACTCATCTCCCAAATAATTTAAAGACAGGCATGGTGACAAGAAGGCCTTTCATCAACTCAGGGTCCACGGCACCCACCGAGGAGAACGCGTGAGACATGCCGTGGACAGAAAACAGAAGATGATCCCAGCAGCAGGACTGATCCTCTCCGGATGCAACCGCGTCAATCACAGGATGCAGCTGCGACACAGGCAGCTCTTTGACAAAGCAGCCTGACTCTTGTCTGGTTGCTCGTGCCAATTTTATACAAGTTTACCTTCACGGGAATAACAAGACTTGAGAATTATGCCGGGCAGGACCCAAAAGCCACTTCAGGTATACACTGATGTGTGCCTCCAGACATCAGCTTCTAAGAGACAATTTACGTATCTAAGCCTTTCTGCAAAGAAAATTGGAGCAAGCTATTGTTTTAGCTTCCCATTCTAAGCAAATACATTTCCCATTATATAAATGTGTGTGTGGTTTACAGGCAAGCTCTGCAACCACTGCATTAGGACCAAACATGGAATTATGTGCAAGCCTGACTGATTCATTTTAGTCTTGAATATGAACAGTAGGAAATTAGAGCAACACTGCAGAACTATGAGGTGGCTTTTGGAACTGTAACAGAAATTGTCCAATTCATAGTGGACCCAACTCCACCAGTCTGAAACAGTGACTTTAGTAAAAAAGTTAGTAGAAATTAAAAATGATACAAACCTAGTGGACATCATCCGTCTGAGACTTGTGATTCACTTCTCTGTGCCTGTAGCTTCCCATACTACTGTTCATCTTGTGTAGGGATTTCTGCATCCCTAGGAATGTAGGGATTTCTGGATCATAATCTGTACTGTTTTCTACAGGTGGAAAGATACATCCTCACTGAAAAGCCAGCACTGCTTGTTAGCCTCCTTATGATTACAACAAAGCACAGCCACTCTGTATAAACAAGTTGTCCCAGACTAACATTGCCAGAGAGAGCTTGTCTATTCTTCTTGAAGAGATAACAGTAACAATTTAATCCAATTAACACAGCACAAAGCAAGAGTTTGCAATTCTAGGGTGGATGTACTCTAATGTCTTGTATGGCATTAGCAAAATGAAAGGTTGAGATGGATTAAAAACACTCAACATTCATTTTTGCTTAACATGGAGCAAAACAGTGTACAGGAATGTATGAGCCAGCAATGTCCCAAAGCAGGGATGATGTCCATCCTTTGTGTACAACGTCTTTGCTTGCTTTGAAAGAATGTTATGTTTCTCAATGATATCACTAAATTACTGGCTGGTTTTCCATTTTAAAGTTACTGTGAAGTTGCAGTACTTAAGCAATCATTCTGACTGGTTGCCAAGCCACTTAGTTTTGAGCATTTTAAATAAAAGCTAACTTACAACTACATCATCTAATGTGTCTATCCCAAATTGCAAGTAGAAATATGTGCCTTTATTCTAATAATGCACAGAGAAAAAAATGAGAAACTACACAGAGAAGCAGCTTGCTTTTCAAGATCATGAAGTCATACTGCAACCAATGGCAATGGGATTTTTACTAACCTCAAAAAAATTAAAAATACACCACATTTCTGCAATATCCAACCACATAGCCACTAAAAAAAAAAGTGCCAAGCAACTTGGGAAAACTATCAGTAATAAAAGATGAAGATAGAGAATAGATCTACTCAAGGCTTAGATTAATACAAACAATGGAAGCAATAAATCAGAGATTCCACCCTTTCAGGGCCTGAGAGGTTAGAAAGGGGTAGAAATACAAAAACCCCAGGCTTTCCAAACAGTCAGAAAGCATGGGGTGCAGAAAGGCCAGCAGTATGGTCTAGAGCCTGGGGGCTGGCAATGAAAATGCATTCACTCTTGCTTTTTGTATTGGGACAGAAATGAAGGTGTTGGCAAATAACTGGAAGTCATATTGACATCTTGACAAGTAAAGACATATGTCTGGAAATGACTTTTCACACTGTTCTCCTGCTGGAATAATTTCATTAAATAAGCACAATGGGTCAGATCTGAAATTTTTCATTTACCTTCACAGGGGCTACAACTTAGGAAATACACTGGGTAACAGCCCGAATGCTCTGAAACAGCTTTGGAATTAAAATGGCAGTTGCCTGCAGAAACACTAATTAGTAAGAATGGATTTTTAATTTTCTGTGCCTTCACTTCTTCAGAGATATTGCTGTATTTAATGCAATGTCACTACATTATATTTATTCATCTACAACATATATAGTACCATGATTTGACATCTTAATACACTAGCTCTGAATTCAGTGAAAGCAGATTTTATTTTTTTTTCACTTGAGTGAGTAGCAATAACACATAGCTTTCTCTGAACACTCAAATGCCATCTTTTCCTGACCTGATGTTCCTTTTTCAGTCAATTCCTTTCCCTGGTTTAGAGGGGCACTGAGCTGCCAGAAAGGAAAGAGGCAGCTATAGAAATACTGCAAGCAGGAGTGACCTGAAAGCATCAGCTTGCTGGGATGTGCAGGTTGCTGGCCCACAAATCAGCTAAAAATGGATAATCTGCCGGGTGAGGTAATAAGATTACAGATCAGATGAATTACAGCTGGAAGTGATTCCCAGGACTAATTGATTAAGACACTGTAGGGCTAAGCTGAGGACAGCATTTGATCTGGCAGGTGCTAGGGAGAGTGCAACGTGCCCCCAGGTTGTTCAAGCAGACCACTGGCAGACACCCAGTCAGAGCTATCTCAGGCAAGCAGAAGTCACCTGCTGCCATAGTCTGCGTTTGAGTCCCATTTCTGTGGTGCCCACAAGGTTGCCTTGAGCTTCCAGCACACCGAGGCTTCCTGATACCCAATTTTCCTCCGTTATTTGCATCATTTCACCCCCCACCACATAAATGCATAACGAGACCCCCATTTCCATCTGGTCTGAGGAGTTCGCAAAGCACAGCTATGTTCTAGCACTCACAACTGCCACTGTGTGAAACACAGCGTGTTAGTTAAAGCCATCATGTCTAGGAATCTGCATTTCTGTTTGATTTGAATGATGCCATTCATGATTATTAAATCATCCAGAAAACATTTAAATTTATCCAAAACAATTCCCTACCTCTTTTTTTCTTTTTTCTTTTTTTTTTTTTAACCTCCATTAAAACAAAGATCATCTGAAATAAGTGTTTTTCCACAGTGCCATCCTCAAGGCAATTATTTTGCTGTAGAGATGCAGTCAGGAAGAATAACCTCCCCGCCGTCTCTTTGGGAAGGCAGGAACTGAGCGAAGCCTTCAGAAAGCCAATCTTTCAGCTTCCATTCTTCCCACACACATCTCAAATCATCTATTGCATTTCTTCTGCTCATTTGACTTCTAAAGCTCAAGCAAAGCAGGGATTCAGATAAAAGCCAGTGGTAAAAAAACCCTCAGCCACTTCCTATAGTGATCTTTGTGCAGCACTAACCCCAGGGTTTTTTGGATGCTGGGGAGCGTGGGTTGGTTTGCTTTCAGTCAGCATCAAAAACTGTGGACTTTGCTCTGGATAGCTGTTATATGCCACTGCAGAGAACAGTTCCAATTCAGAGCAACTGTGTAAATCGTTTTAAGAGCTACACACGTGAATAATAACTCTAGCTTTCTAAAAAGGAAAATTCAGCTGATGAATTTCAGAAAATTTTAAAACAAATTTTAGAAAGTACTTGCACAAGGCCAGCTAAGCAATTCGTGAAGAAACAATTTTTAAAAAATGAAACAATAGTAAGTATTGCAATGAGAGCAAAATAAGGTAGCACATCCCAGAGGAACATCATATATACACCTAAATAAAACAAATAGCTTTCTTATGTTTGCATATCTTGATATATATATATCCAACAAGCCCACTGTGGGCAATTCAAAAGAATTAATAAAAATTTGGCTATAAAATGAGACTATCAAGATATACTTACCTGTGTTGTCACCTGTGAAGTCACAGCTGCTGACACTGTGGTAATCTCACAATGCACATTAAGCAAAATCCAGTTCCCCATTTGCTAGTCAGACAAAAGCTTGTAACACAGGCTGCGTGAGCTAGCTACCTCCTTACCCTTCCTCTGGTCTCAGAGACTAGAAAGAAAAGCTCAGCCATCATCTCCTGTCATCCTGCTCTCCAGAAACCCATAATTAGCAGATCTCATTCTCTTACAGTCTCATCATTATTTTTGGATAAGGAAAGTGAGCTTTCCCAATTTTTTCCAGCTTCCAATCAGTTTCACAGTTCTAAAGGACCTGAATTAGTTGAAGGAACTGAAGAAACTTTTGACATAGCAGAAAAGGCTTTTGCTGCCAAAACCTGGTTAAGTACTTAAAAAAAAAAATGTTATTGAGCTTCTGGGTGGTGATTTTTCCTCATGCAGTGGTGAAACCTTCAGGATTGGGCTGCACAACCAGGTGTGAGACCTTGAGCAAGGAGAGGTGTTCACCTGGCTGTTATGGGGGGTTATCCACCTCTTGGAGACCAGATGAGAGCCTGGACACCAAGGTTAAAGTCTTAAGGACTGGCAAGAGCCTTCTCTCAGGTAGCATTTAAGGGCCAAACTCATTTGTTTTGGCTCTTGCCATGTTTCCTTTACTTGTAAAACCACATACAATTTGCATTTTTGGTTTATTTTAAGAGCTCACAAGATTAGGCTCGAACATATTGCAACTTCAAGTGTCAGCTCCTTAAAGGAAAAAATTATTTACTTTGAATATGTCTCGTATCCTGCACATGATGCTCAAAATCTTCCTCGGGAAGAAGTGGGAAATACCACTGCAATAGAAGGAAACTTGGCTGGGGGTAGAGCTGCTGGCATCCAGCAAGAGTGGGAAATGATAGTAGAGGGAGGGATGAGAAAGACAAGAGATTAATCGGGTAAAAGGAGACAAATGATGATTTGAGGTCTTGCAGCCAAGTGAATAGGGCTGTGACCATTTTGGGAATGAGCATGCATGAGTGGAGGGGGGAGGAGGAAAAGGTCTGGGACGTGCATGGCAGAGGCAGTAGGGTTGCACAATGAGAAGAGGACGGGGCATGCATGTTTCCTAGAGGAGAAGAGGTGAGAAGACCGTATGAATATCCGTGTTCGCAGACATGCATAAGGTCTGTCTGGATGACTACATCAGACAAAGTCCAGGACTAAAGGGGAAATAAGTGAACTGATGATCCATGTGAGCACACCTCAGTGTTCAGATTATTTTTGATCACAAAATAAGAACAAAAAGGCGTCAGAAGAAAGAAAGAAGAAATAAATCTTTAAAATAATAATTAAACCACTTATTGTTCTTAGCCTGTAGTACTACTTAAGAAATCTTAGGAAAACACATCTGGATTCCCAAATTTCTTTTGCATTACCCATTCTTCAGCAGTGAGAAGGATGAAAGGGCTGAATGAGCATCTTCTGTACCCTTTCATAGTATGCACGAAGGAGTATGGTACAACTTCTTCAGCTTCATCAAGAGCAAACTATTTCTCACTTAAGGGCAGCCCCTTTCATTATACTAATATTTCTCTACCACAACCACTTGAGTTTAAGCACAGCACTTATCCAACCACCAAGGAGAAGCAACCCCTCAGCCCTGGGACACTGCAGCTACTGTTCCTCTCTGGGCTTTGTTTTCCATCTTCCCTTGTTTTTCCCCAACAAGCCATGGCGCAATCACAGATCCCACACGCTTCCCTCCCTAAACCCCAGCTGTCAATACCCCCTCGCTCGGCTCCTGGATATGCGAGCGCCCCAGAGTCAATCTTCCCATGAAAATCAAGTCAATGACCTGCCCTTCCCTGTTCCTTGAGAACCAAAGAGACAGCCATAATTTTTCTTCCCCTCAGTTCTCACGTGTTGTTAATGTTCACTCGAGTTGTTAGGCAATACAAAATGCATTAATTCCTCCAAAGTGAGTTCACCATGAAAGATTTAATTGTGGCTGATTAGGCATAGTTTTTTCTTTCCCCACTCCCCTCTTTTTTTTCTTTTTTTTTTTGGTTGGAGGAAAAAGAAGAGCAGAATGGGAAGATATTTTTCACTCAGAGCCTACATTAGCCTTACTATCTAATCAAGTGGAAAGGCCTTTGTCTGTCCTGGCCCAGCCAAAAAAAAAAAAAAAAAAAAGTTCTGCAGTAAAAACCTTTAAGATTTTTCTCAATCCTTTGTTATCCCAAAAGACCCAAGAGTTTAGTCAATTGCTGTCACATCACCAGAAAGAAAGAGAGGAGGAAAACAGAAAAAGACACTGCTGTAGCTTTTTTCTTTTTTTTTTTTTTTAAAAAAAAGCACTTTTTGTAACCCATGAAGAAGTCTGGTACACAAAATTGCACAGTAACTTTTAAAAGATTTGCATTTAAAAGATTGAATACAGGTCGCTTCCCTGTGACCATAGAAACATTAGAAAAGGTGGAAAATTCAGTCTACTGAACTTCAAATGACTTTATTAAAGTGTCACTAATCAGAACCCAAGGACACAAGGTTTTAGTGTTTGGGCTAACAAAGTGAATAACCCTCAGAAGTCAAATGACCTTCTAAGAGCATTACTTTAAAAAAAAAAAAAACAAAAAAAAAAACCAACTTGTCGACAGCAAGTTAAATAAGAAAAACTTGATTGCCTCTAAGAAATGAGTAATTTCCCATGCAGCTCACAAGAACACAGCTGAACTATGTCTCTGGAAACAGGAAGATACGGCTCATGTAAGACAAAAAACTCCAAAACTTTAATGTATTAGACTACAAGGACAACCAGGCATTTGCTTTTATTTCTGACAGTTTAAAATGAACTTTAAATGAAATATGTGAACTGTTAATTTGAAGTTAATCTCCACATGTAATGAAACAAGTATCTAAGAAATTTCATTAAGGTATACTGTTTATCCATATCAGCAGTTCTGGGGCACAGGTAGCCATTAACAAATCACTAAAAATAAGTTACATCCACGTGATATCTCTTGCCATTAATCATAAAGTTATCTGAATCACAGCTCATTGAATATATTCATTGACCTGGGGCAACACCACTCCTATCAGGCAGGCATCATCTCTGCTTCAGTTTTATCTCCAGTTATACCAGATGCTCCATGATTAAAACTTGCTGCTCCTCTCAATACGACTCCCTGCACCTCTGGTCAGTTCTCTCAGTTCATATAGCAAGGATTCTTCTCAAGAACACCATCCTTTTGAATCTTAGCTACTGTACCTTCCTTCCAGTTTGTTTATTCAAGTCCTTCTAAATGCTTCTAGTGAAATATTTTTGCTACTGTTTCTCAGTTGGATTTTTGGTTTGGGGTTTTTTGTTGTTTTTTTGTTTTTTACTGAAGTAAACTTTTCTACCTTAGGAAAAAAAACTCTGCATACCAAAATAAAGCTGTATCACTAGAGAAGATACCTGATTGAACACTTGAACTCCAGCAGTGCAGAAAACAAGAGAAGATGGGCATCTCCTTTTGATAAGCACATGCTAAGATCCCACTAGACTGATGCTTGTGATATGCAGAAGCTGATGCGGTTACATGTCTTCACTGCAAGAACTAACTTCACTGTTACCTATCTAGCTGCATTCAGCATTACAGGAATATACCTATATATACTTTAATACTTTCATCTATTATTCCACACTATTTTGGACTTAGCCCTATCCAGTCTTAACTCAGAACCTAACTCTACCTGCTGTGCACCCACAAATACCTGCTCTAACTCAACTTCCTCCTTCACAAAAATCATCTGACAAATACCATTTTGCTTTTGGCAAATAAAACCTTGCTGCTGCTGGAAAAAAACTACATAAAAAAATCTGTGAACACTACTATAGGACTACATCTTTCTTAAAGATTTCTTCTCAAAAGGTGTCTAAGCTCCAGGTGTCACAGAGCCCTGGCATTGCAACTGATGACACTTACCATGTTAGCATTGATCCACGTTACTGACTTTTGCTTTTGTTTGCTGTATTTCATACCTGTTTATAGCCTGTTGGGTGCAGGAACAATCTGTCATAAATGATGTCTAGTAATAGCACAGTATCCTGTAATATGGATTTAACACTTTTAAAAGTTAACAGTATGTATCAGTAACAAGCAGGTAGCTTTTAATACCGAGTAAAATGATGTAAAAGTTAGCCACAATTCAATTTGTTTATTCAAAAGCCTTCATTATGCTTCAAAAGCAGCATGGCACAGATTAACCACACCAATGCTTTCCTTTTCAGTAAAGAGATTATATTCTAGTGATGTGAGCTCTTTAACTATACCAAGCAGCAAAGTAGCATAATATATAACTGATAGAGCTAATTTTTTGGGATCCTTTAGTACTAATACTTCCCTCAGTTAAAATTCATAAAAATTGGAATCAATCAAAATTAAGAATTGAAATTAGTAAGAACTGTTAGTTTTCCTACTGCCAAGAGAGCCTGTGAACAAAGACAATTGGAGAACCTGCAAGGCAGAATTTGTGAAAATGAAAGGGAGGTGCTCCAGCATTAACAAGGACCAGGGAAAAGCAGTTTAAGAGTCAGAGAGGAAAAAAAATGCCTTTAGACCATGGGCAACACTGGGGCTCTCTGACTTTTAGTGAACAGGCCCCAGCTAACATGGCAGATGCAGAGGTTTCAAGTACTGGTATAGATAATCACCCCATGGGGTGTATTTCTGTGTCTTACCTCAAAATACGGAAAAAAATTAGCAACATCTATCCAAACCTGCCAAATACAAATTTGTAAAGTTCATTAAACTAAAATAACAAGTGATTAATATTTCCAACACATTCTGGGTAAACTGTCAAGGCACAGACTGAGTAATCTCCTTAGTGTCTGTGTTGGGATCGATGCCCAGTATTGCAGACCTTAACCAGAAGTTCATCCTCCCTGTAGTAGCCTTTTTCTGCTTCTTTGTTAATTTTCCTGAGCTATGACAGAAAGCTATCAGTATAATATTATAAGGAATAGACAGCAATACCACCTTCAAGAGTTACCAGTATGTTATCCACAGGAACACATCATCCTCTTCAGAAGCATAGTAGCGACATAAGCTCCAGCAGCAGAGCCATACAAATCTCTCAAAGGTGATGATAGGACAATCACATCCATTTCTTGGCTGTCCTCTACAAAATACATGTGTGCTGCTATGTCTAAGATCTTCCGCAGCTGATACTACCATTTGGATTGTAATGTTTATCTACATAAAAAAGATGTCTTAAAAAAATAACCCATCAACATAAAAATTTGTAAGCGTATGAAGCCTCTAAGAGAAACAATTCCTTTTCCTTATATATTATTGCATATAGTTCACTGATACAGGGACACATCAACATGACAGACCTGACTGCAATGTTCTCATCTAGGCTCAACTCTCACAATTGCATTAAATAGTTTATTATTTTCTCTTCCCACCAATATTCATATTCCTATGCTGCTAGGAATGCACATCAAACTCTGGAGAAGAAAGTAGTCAAAAAAAAAAAATAAAAAAAAGGACTTAAATTAATCCAAATGCAGATCCAAATCCATGTACTCTACCTTGCATTATTATACTTGTCCCAGTCATAACTGAGTGTCTGGATTCAGTTTCTGCCCAAGTCTCAGAAACCTCCATTGCCCTGCAGGCAAAACTTGGTGGGTGTACACATTTTTAGTAAGATGACATACCATATTCATAAAGGGAAGGGAGATGGGTTTACTACACTAATTCTTACTATTAATTTTAAGTTTCTGTTAATAATCATTTAGCTTAACAATTAAGGAAGTCTTAAATATCAAATTAGCTATGATATATAGTTTCTCCTGAACTAATCCTCTGGTAGTTAAGTATTAAGTAACTACAACATAACGAGTAGCTCCAAGCTACTTAATTTCCTAAATGTCAGTGAACAAAGGTGAATGTTTTTCAGCTGACTCATACAAGCAATCTCGCTGGAGATGAAAGCTCTTTAAATACTATTTTTTATTAGCTCATTTATTTTGTGAGTTTACTTGATGAATATCCTTAATTTGAAGTATTCAGTAATTATTCTGGTCAAGGACAGTGCTGCATTCATTCCTACCCTTTAGTCATCAAGAACTATTTTTGCTCTAAGAAAACTTAGATTAAAACAACAATTATTTTTTTTCCAACAGGTAGTGTGTTTGTCCCATAAATTCTCAAAGCAGAATAAATGGATATTAAAATGGTTTAGTGCTACAAGTGCTAATTCTAAATTCAGTTCAAAGTAGGCCCTCAGTTACGGTATTAAAATAAGAGAACAGAACAAAACTTTAGGAAAAAGGAATGTTCTTTTTACTACAACTTGACTGCATCTTTGATTAAGGCAGAGAAGCTCTGCAGCTTCCCACCTTTTTTTTTTTTTTCCCCCCCATATGATTTACAGCATAGGAAGAAAACCTTATTTGCGCCACTGTAAGGTCGAAGCAACAAATGATTTCTCCATTTTCAGCTGAGGCCAGATGTGATACATGACACCAAACAGGGGAGATGCTTGTCTGAGACTTGCAGTCGGGCAGGTAAGCATATACATAGAAAGAAATGTTAAACTGATTAAAATAACTAAAAATCTTTGGTTAATTACTTGTCCTTGCAGTAGCCAAACACTCACGTCTTTTTTGTCTGTGCTCTTTTCATGTCAGCGGGACTATACACAGTCCCAACCTGGTTACTTAAGACCTTGAACAGAACAGTTATGAATGTACCATATAATGGGATAACAGCTAATGCACATAATCCATGAGTAACAAAACAGGCCGAGTAAAGGAGATCTTTCTGTTCTGCCTGTAAGAAACCACAGGGATGCCTTGCGCTGCTTGCTCACCAAGGAGATGCCAGTGCAGTTTTTCTAAGAAAAGATCTTTGGTTCTTAAAAAATTGCACTACTTCAGCAGTAAACTCACAATGAAAAGAAAACGCTCATTTGCATCAGCTTTAAACATCCATGTTCTGGTGCTACAAAGCCTATGGCTGATAAAGTACTCTCTGCTTAGCAATAATTGTAATGAAAATGCAAAGATCTGGCAAGATATTTGCTTCTGAAATACTTCTCTATTACCATGGAGAATTTGGAATATCCACCACTGCACTGGAACAAAATGAAGATAAAGGGGCTTGAATGCTACTATTATTGTTAGGATTTCTTTCTTTTTTTTAAAGGCTCCATGGATTTCAAAGGGATAAGAATTAATCACAGAAATAAATCAAAAACTGCTGCTAGTAACAGAGCAGGAAGACGTGTTAAATAAAA
Source organism: Athene cunicularia (assembly GCF_003259725.1). Lineage (NCBI taxonomy): Eukaryota > Metazoa > Chordata > Aves > Strigiformes > Strigidae > Athene > Athene cunicularia. The sequence goes on from NW_020799099.1 coordinate 2,547,537, forward strand.
ACAATAAATACAAATGACTACACAGTAAAATAAACACACACACATGTAATTAGCATTTGGAAATTAACAGAAAAGTACTCATGGGTGCCATCAGTGACAGAGAAAACTAGAATACAATAGCAAGAAAAACACAGCATCTGTCTTCTAAAGTAAAGGTATGTTACTTTATTTTTAAGTGATCCTCTTGAGTCAAGGTCTGAGTTCTTAGGCAAGGAATTACCTTGCAGTGACTTCACTTTGGGCAACCCGCCCTTGGGGCAAGCATCACTGCACAGACATGCAGTGAGTAAGTACATGGCCTGCCTGACCTTCCTCCCAGGATGATGCTTTGGAGATGTGGACTACAGGATTTGAAGCTAGGGCAAAGGCAGTGGAAAAAAATAAAAATAGACTGAGTGATGATGGTTAGCTGGATGAGAGACTCCACTTCACCTCTCGCCCTAAGGAAGGTGACATACCATCCCACTTTCTCACACCTTGCCCTGACCACTGCTCTCCAGCTCTCCTACATGATGTAACGAAGCTTCTCTGCACTCTGCAAGAGGGACATGGGTGTCCCACCTCCCCTGACAGGGCATTCAATAACCAGAAGCTCTCTGTGACTGGGGAAGATCACTTTGCAATTGGCCAAGTGCTCATCTGCAGTGACCACTGAGCCCTGGCTGTGGATAACCCTGACTTCCCCCAGAGCTGTGGAATCCAGCTGCATTTCTTTATTCCACTCATTCTTGTTATCCCATTATCCACCCAGGCTGCTCTGCATTTGAAACGAGGGAACAGTTGCACTACTAATTAAATCCTTAGATAACTTTCTTATTTTTTGGCAGATTTGTTGCAAGACACAGTTAAAACCTGACTACAACATTTCTGTCTTCAAAATAATAGCTATTAAACACAAAACTTACATTTTTAAAAATGAAGAACATGGTTATCAGTTTGATAAAGAAAACCATAAGTATCTATTAAAAAAAAAGATGTAAGGACAGCTAACAGAATTTTATAGAAAGCTAAAAAATAGATGCTCCGTACAGAGAAGATTCTAAAGAAAGTGTGGTTATTCTGTGGCTCCAGCTATGTCAAGGATACAGTAAGGTGGCCCTTCCCATGCAAAGTAAAGTCCAGCCTTACAGAGGTACACCTTCCCACCCAAAACTGGCATAACAGAAAGGAACCAAATCCTAGGAAATGCCTGGATGCTCCAAACGCATTGAAAGCTTTGATATTAATGTCCAACGCAGGCCACTTTCAGAAAATAAAGCCACTGTCATGATAAAAATTAACACAAACCAGCCTAGCGTAGAATTTACATTCCTCAAAAGAAAGTAAATCCTGGAGATGAGAGACCACCAGACCATCACACCACCATGCCATCATCCCACCAATGTTTTACAAAGCCAGGGAAGCCAGACAAAAACCTATCAGCCTGTAACACAAACACTGTAAGTTAGGCTTAGACTTGAAGTTGTAAATTTTTCTGATAACATTATTAACATTCTGTAAGATACCTAATTCCAGCATACATCAAAATAAAACTAAATTTCAAATGCTTCAGTGCGTGCAAGCTGGCACTTGGTTTGAGTTTAATAACTTAGAAGGAAAACGACTTTTAGGGGACTCAGATGAGAACATGGAGCTGGAAGCTACTGACAGGCATTGACTCTGTAAACCCGTATTTATAAAGTAGTTTTACAAAGGGTGCATCTTTCAAAATACATAAATTAAAGTCACCACATTGAAATTATCCTGCTGTAACTGTCACATCAGTCTATACATAACATCTGTTAAAAGGATTCAAGAGTACCACAACATTACATAAACTTCTGCATTTTAAAAGTTGTGGTGAATCATATAGCTATAACCTATTCTTCTTGACATGATAGGGGGGTGGGGGGAGGAAAAAAAAAAAAAAACACACAACAAACCACACAACCAAAAATCCCAGCAGTTTAGAAAGCACTATCAGCTCCTACAAGAAAAACTGTTCCGCAAAAGAGCAGTTTCCAGAAGAATAAAACAGGAGTCTTGAGAGAGGTTAAGAACAGAGAAATACAACTAATGTTAGTGAAGAGAAGCAAAAAACATGATGACCCACAAGTCTTGGTATCTCTAAAAGCTTTGCATCTATTACACACGTTGGGCTGTTCCTGCTGAATCTAATTCATACAAGATCCATCAACCCCCTTACTGTCCTGCTGTGCACCTCTCCTCTGCAGGCTCCCCTATGCAAAGGAGGCATTCTTAAATGATTTGGAAGATTTGTATGATGTAAAAGCAAATAATTTCCTAAAGCACAACAGAAGCTCAGCTGTTGTCCCACTATCTCGTTAGATAAAAATCAAATCACAGTTTAGAGAAACAAATAAGATGTCAGCATAACAGATCTCAAGAACATGATTAGCAAAAGCATATGCCCAAATTTTATACATTACTCTAGTTTGAAAATGTAATCTTAACAGAGTTGAATTTGATCCAGGTAAAAGAAATACTGCATATTACGTAGGCTTCATTCAAGAGATGCTTAATTACACATTTCAGCATGCTGCAATCATTGCTGGCAGTCACCAAAAACATGGAATTACAAGTGGAACATGACAGTCATTGCCAACTGCATTAGACAGGGTGCCTTACTATTCCCTTATTTATAGGACAAATTTATCATTTCCCCAGATGACACCAATGAAAAAATTCACACATTCACAGAGGGCACATCTCCAGTCTCATTACTTTTCACTATACATTTAGAAACGTCAAGCCCGAGCAACGTCATTTGGCTTAGAACTGGTAATAACTTACCAAACCCCTGGTTTTCAATTCTGGTGTTGCAACACACATGAAAACAAGTGTTGCTAAATCATTCACTATATAGGTGTTACTTTACCTACAACCCAGGGAGAATGGCAGCTTTTCTCTCCAAAAAAACACCGAATGACTTGAAGCATACATTATTATATTCAGATCTTGACAGCTATCACATGGAAATTAATGTTTCTGGCTATATATAGTATATTCTGAAACATACGGCTGTGTTTCAATTGTGCACAACAACAACAACTCCAACTGCCTCATTTCTACATTCTTTTATAGGCATTTTATATGCTCGGTGGGGGGGACAGAAAAGAACTTGGTTAATCATTAAGCTTTTTCCTTCCCATGCTGACTGTCCCAATTAATCAACGTCTGTGGGAATTGCAAAGGAAATCTAATGCACCGCTTCTGTTTCAGAATCCTGTGTTCTATATATCGAACTTCTGATTTTTAAATGAATAAATAACATTTGTTAGGCATTTGTTATATTAAAATACATTTTGAAGTGATGGTGAAAGACAGTATATTTCAGCCTACTAAAAGTAATTCTTCTTTTTGAATACAAGTTTCTTGAATGAAAATTAAAATACCATTAATAAAGTGAATTTCTTCTAAAGAGAAGATTGCCATGTAAACTTGGTTAAACATTTATGAACCCCTGACTACACAGTCTATTTCCTACCCTTCCATCTGCAGGTGAACTTAGGGACCATATGAAGGCAGACCTCTTAGCACCAACCCCCTCTCAAGCATGCGATAAGCCTTTGCTGGTCACAATTCCTGTTCTAGACAGAAACCTGCATCTACTGTGGGGTTCACTACACAAATTTAGCCAAATCCCAAACACAGTGGCTTACTTTAAGCAAGGCACACACAGGTCCCAGTGTGGACACTTGGGGAAGGTGAGTGTCCCGCCCCATGAGAGATGGGCACATTCCCCTCCTCGATTGCTTCTGGAAGACAGCCTCTGGGGGAACCTACTGTCCTTCCCTGAGAGATAATGGAAGCCTCAACAAGTGCCTTATTAGTCTTACAAAACTAAAGTTAGGTGCTCTGAATTCAACCATAAGTGCCAGGTGGATCTGGATAGCCAAATGAAGAAATACCTCAATCATAACGTTACAGTCCGCACATTAGGCAAATACTGAGAGAGGGGAGAAGAGCTTGCAGGCGACTCCAAAACTCATCACCACTTCAACTAAAAGGATTGCTGGTCCTGGCAGCAGTAAAGGAGAATAGCTCAATTCACACTGCCTTTGGTGAAGTCCCTCCCCACAGTGTGCATTTAAACATTTCTCAGGGATTTCCCATTTTATTGAGCGGCCCATTTTATCTTACATAGGAAATACTCTATTTTCCAGTAAATCAGGAGGTGCCATCAGAAGGTCAAATTCTGTTAGCCTTACACTAGCAGTCCTTCTGGTCTCCAAGGAACTAACCAGAGGAGTGAAGGCAACAGGATTGGGGAGCTAGGTCTTTATGCATGCACACTCAAGTTTCTCACCAACTACATTTTCGAAGCCTACATCATCCCCCATAAAGAGCCATTCTTGTTCCCAGGAAATATTACTTCAATATTTTCATTCAGAAAAAAAACGTAAGATTACGTAGGTGGGCATATCAACACAACTCCTCTTCTTTTATTCTCCTAAGTGCAATCAGCTATTAGTAGGTGGAATAGGTGTGAAATGTGTACAGTTTTTAAGCTGTTTACATGCCCCCATCAAAGTAAATAGATGGTTTCTGCATTCTTTTTACCAGCCTAGTAAAGATCGAGTACCTACCCCTTGACTTAAGTCGGATAAAGCAGCTAATTTTTGTCTTTTGGAAACTACGCCCCAACAGAAAGCAGTCAAAATTAATCCTAGATAAAGCTCCCCTTCATTTCTAAATTATAAGAACAATGAGCAATGCATATATTCACAACTTCTAGAGTTTAACTGACTTCTCAACATAGGCTCCTACAAAACTGCTCTCTGTTAAGTTGTCCTGTAGCTCACTTGGCACTATAATTTATCGCTAGTTCTTTTCCTTGGCTTACTGTGCTAACGCTATTGTCTTATATTCCTTTTTACGGAGCTACATCCATGTAAAGTACCTAATTATAGACTGCAGAATGTCTTGATTTCCTTATTTCCTTGGCAAAGGCAAGTTTTTTGTTAGATGTTTAGTGTTTACCCTGTGTCACTTTCAATATAGATTTTAATTTACACAAATAGAAGGTCTTTCTTATTTACTCAGGGCCTCATTTTCTGCTTGGTTATACCAATGTAAATTGTAATTTAATTAAATAAAATATAGTTACAGTGATGGAAAATCAGCATAACTCAAAGAAAAGCCAGTCCACTGTTAGTAATAATTTCTTTTATAAATTCCAGATTCTCCTGCTCATATGTCCTTTGCAGAGCCAAAGCTGTAATAACAATGATACATTTTCATGGAAAAAAAAAAAAAGTAGCATTTTCCTGCTTACACAAAGGGCTTTTTTTTTTTTTTTTTTTTTCAGAGGGAATGTAGCTGGGTTGCATTTATTTTTTTTATTTGTATAGTAGTAGCCACAATTAATAATCATATTATGGTATATTTATAGAGGAGACTGTTTGCACATGAGAGACCTCAAGGCATCAAAAAAGCACATGCGTTTTTTTAGCACTGAATCTCAGAATGAAACGTTGTCTTTCTCCATCAGTTTTGGGCAGCTTTGCTGCATCAAAAAAAAAAAAAGTATTTCAATGTCTGTTTCAAAACCATATACATATAGGGTGATCAAGGAACAAGAGAAAGAGTATTTAGAACACCACAATAGCACTGTTTTGGATGAAGTTTGGTCTTAATTATTTACACTATACCATTAGGAGTATGGCTTTGCAATTATTTTTAATATATTCATTTCTATGAAAAACAACTACAATATCTCAATTTAATGACCGGGAATTGAAAAAAATATATCCCTGCTCAGCAGCAAGAACATCCTGTGAATTTCCAGCTGTCATGAGCAGGAGAACATTACTGCCATCATTTACAAAGCATGAATCTTTCTTAAGGCCTTCTAATGAAAATGCTGGTTTAAGACTTTGCTTTAAATAGATGGAGGAAAAAAGGTCTTGCTTCTACTCCCTTCTCCTCAGCCCTGCCCTGATAGATGGTGTTCCTCATGGGTGTAACAGATCCGACAGACTTGGAACAACCACTATGTCTGGTGACAATGATTTATTTCTGCAAGCAGTTTTAAAGCTCAGACATACCAGTTTTAGATAGCAGCAACCACTTAATTTCTACAATAAATAACAAATGCTAAGAAGAACTGGACTTTTCTCAGATTAAGAGTCTGTGGGACTCACTCTTCCCTTACAAGCTCCCTTATATGTCCCTGTCCTGTGATGGCTTGGCATCCTCTTCTGTCAAACTCCAGACGGACTTAGGCACTACCTCTACGGAGGACAAGGTATTATTGATATGTATCATATACACATGATTATGTACACACACACACACACATCACAAACCACCTGAGGAACACAGAGACACAAAATGGCAACACAGGAGGAGAGCTAGGACTGAGGCTGGTTATGCACAGGGGCAGCCACATGCTTTTAAGGCTTCTTAGTCCAATTTTTAGAATTACTTTCAGCAATGCATCAGAATTTTTCTATTAGGAGATAAGAATTGAAGGTCAGACAGCATGACAAAAATCCCTGAGGACACATTATTGTTCATTTGTTACAGAAACCTAAAAGGAGGGCTTAACTCCAGCCTTTGGCGTCCTACTGAGCATGAGTATTGAATTTATACAACTCCTTTCAAACACTGTAAAATGTATTAAAATAAACATATTCATGTAGTCGTCTTCCTCTCCCCTTACTCCTCTCACACACAAACTCAAAACAGTACCAAGCAGAAAAAACCCAACAACAATAAGAGACACCTTTATCAGCCTCAGCCATCTGTGTTCCTTTAGTCTGATCCAAGTATTTTGGCAGGCATGTGCACAGCTTGCTCCTACCCAATATCATCCTGCTCTGCAAGAAAGAGTCCACTCCCACTTCCTCCCCTCTCCACCGGCACGCGGGTCAAGCAGCGTTCTCGGTCTGTCTGTTGCAGGACTTGAAATAATAAAGTATCAGTGCTTAGGTTTAATTAATTACAATCTCAACCCGATCACTTAACCTTATTCTGAGTAACTGCAACCCCACTTGATAACACGGCATGGAGAAATAAACAGATGATAAAAACCCATGCAACTTTCAGTGCTGACCATAGGAATTATTTGGAGTTAAGAAATTTATACGTAAAAATAAAATAAAACAAGCTGACTTCTCTTAAGCTAAAAACGCAGGAGTTAAGAGTGCTGTTGGAGAGAGAAAACGGTGGAAAGAAAAACTCTACTTCATATAAGATCAGCACTGCTATAAATCAGTTTCCAGACAATCTGACATGACCCTACTGGGGTTAAAATCTGGATTTTCATTGATTTATTCACTGAAATCATAAAGGTTCAAATTCTTTTCTCAAAGCAGACAGGCATAAAAACTTTATTAAGCAACTTTCAAAGGGAATAGAATCATGCTCAGAAAAAAAAAGTAATTCAAATACACACAAACAAAAATGCAAGTCTCCAAAGAGTAGGAGTGCAATAAACTACTGAGTTCACCTTCTGTTTCTAAACAGCTTTGTAATTGCAGCATGTCTTTATACTTCAGACAGCATGATATTTTGATGGATTAAAAAGATTTGTTATTTTGAAAAGAATAAAGAATGTAGAATGGGAAAAAGCACCAGGAAACCTGAAGTGCAATATGATAGAAGAAAACCCCTATGGAAAATACAAGCTTTAAGCAGATATACTACAGATGTGTACCATAGCTCAGGCATCTTATTTATTCCTCTGAACTATTTTCAGTAGAGTTCTCTTAATTTATCAGAAAATGATGCAAAAAGGAGTTGACATGAAAAGCCCTCAACTCAGTTTTCTCTCTAGCACTCCAAGGAACAATTTATCTCCTAGTATACTGCAAGGGAAACATAATCACATATCTCCCCATACACAGTGCCTGCAGCAAACCTGCACCTCTAGCTTAAAGCTTTAAGTAGTGCTTTTTCTAGCTTAATATACATATATGCTCCATGATGTGAACGTGGCTTCTTCTCTCCTTAGCTGCTTCAGGATGCTACACATATAATTCTTGTTTTGATAGCCAATTACTATTGTTGATTTTATTTCAGTACTACCTGTTGTTGGATGCTATTTAAATTAATTTGGTCCAAGCAGGATATAAATTCTGAACATAGCTTAAAAAGATGACTACCAACTTGGGTAGGTGAAATATCACATACCCATTCTTAGAATTAATAGTCTTCTCCTGGATTATATTTTCAGGAAATGTTGCAGCTACCAAAAATAAATTTTTTGCCCAAAACCCCAAAGAGGACTAAGATATGAAGTGCTTGCTTAAAATTCTAAGTTAGTATTTTACTCATATTCTGGACAAAAACACATTTTAAAAGGGTTTCAAAAACATTAAAATTGAATGTAACTCCAAAGGAATCCTTAAGGAAAATAAATAAACTATTTTATAACTAAAACTAACACACACTAGCATAACTCACTGGGTGAAAAGTTATCTTTTGTTCATTGTTCGCTTCATAGTAGATGTTAAGCTCACATCAGCGGCAATACCAGAGCAGAGCTATGAATCAGCCCTGAGAGGCTTCACATCTGAGATCTGGCAGCAAGCTGCTGGCAGGACTGCAGACCCTGCTCCCAAAGGCAGGACGTGCCCATGGGTGTTGCAGTGCTGGTCAAGTTCCGTTCTCCAGGAGAGGGAACAGGCATGGATCACGAAGCTATGATGGAGACCTCCAAAAGCAGTCACTCTCATAGAACAGCTCGTAAATCCACTCTTCATTCCCATCAGTGTCCATTATGCTCTGTACTAATAAGCTGCCCCATAAAAAGATATATACAACTAAGGGCCTGGAAATCAATCAAAAGTTACTTGTAAGGCACAAAGTTTCCATCATACCAGTTTTATCAGTGCAGAACTAAAAAACAAGTAGATGACATGCAAGTAGACTCAGGGCATGGCAGGCTGCGCACCCCGGTACAGCTCCAGTACAAAATCCCAGCTCTCAGGTGAGGCAGGAGCACCCGACCTCTTACCATGATGCAGCAGAGGCCCAGAAGACACCTACCAATATCAACCCTTGAAATAACAGCTTTAGTGTTCTCTTATGCCCTTATTAAAACAGCCAACTGCAACGCAGCACAGGCACGTGTGCCACACCAAGCACAAAACATGATGACTTTGCTCTGAACCTTCCATCACCTACCTTGTTTCTCCCATGATACCTGTGATACAAGTGTGTCCTTATTTCCCTTCTGAATCTCCTAAAAACTAACACAAACAGTCACACTGCCATGCTTCCTTGCCTTTTACACACTTGTTTGCTTGTAATGGCAAGTTGGGGCATGACTCCTGCTTAGAAGCAGTCCAGATAGGTACCTGATAAGAAATTAAAACAGTACAGGCAGATCCTATAGATGAAACTACAGAGTTGCTTGATGCAGTTTGGTTGTTTTCCAAGCACATCCAAGTGAGGGGCTGGAGAGATAATTATTTTGACAAGTGCATGTACATGCGTATTTAGAAGAGCCACGAGGCTGGAAAATGCAGATACATGAAACCAAGAAATTTACAATTTTGTGTTAACACTGAGGATACTTCACATACTGGCCACGTGGCACATCTCAAAGCTATTCCCATTTGTTTCACTTGAAAATGTATGGGAAAAATCCTTTCCTTGTGTTTCAGCTCTATTAGAGGATCCACATCAATGTCATGGGGCCCTTAGGAGTTACCTTCCCTCACCTGGCCACTGCAAGGAACACAAACTTGGCCAGGGGATGTCACCTCCAGGCCGCAAAGTAGAGGGGGAAGGTGATGCACTATGAAAAGATGCTCTTATCCAAAAGGAGTCCCCAAAGCTCCTTCCATCTAAGCCTCAGAGGCTGCTGAACGTTTTCACCACGACCACACCTTTCCGTCTGTAGAGCTGGATGTCTGGATGGCTGCGTTAAATATAGTAGAACCATTATATGCTAATTGAAGATCGTTATATCAATACAAGCAACAGCCTATTAACAGTGTGTATGTGCAGAATATGAAATGCTGATGCAAAGGCTTGTTTTCATTACTTTTTGCATAGCTGTTGGCACATAAATTACCACTTCATAATAGGCTCTTTGAAATTCTCTTGCATTAACTAATGCGACTATATGTATTTTTACAGTGCAATCATAGCTATCAGTTTCCATCTGTTCTACTGTCTTTTTGGTATGTTACTGCTCTCAGGAAGTAAACAAAAATAGATCACTACAAACACAAACCTGGGTGACAGTCTAGACTAAGTGTCTAATTAAAAATAAGATTTATGAGAATAGAAAGAAACATCGTAGTAAAACAAAGACAGAGTTCTCTAACATATCTGGTATTATTCTTGGCAAAGTGAAGTAAGGCTATAAATTTACTGAAACAAATCAGTATGGTACTGATGTACCACACTGATCTGGCATCACTTTTCTTGACTACAAAAATATGTTAGGAAAACTCTTTGTTTCACTTCAATTTTAGTCACCATAAATTTATTTTCTAATTAAAACCCAAGAGTATTAGGGCTTGTCTACACACAGGTTTTGCACAGACACAATTACATGGGTAAGAAACCAAACTGACTTAACAGTAATGCTACTCCCTAGTCTAGACACAGTTAAAACAAACTATACCAGTAGAACTATGTCATGCTAAGAGGTTGCTTTGATATAAATTAAATGGGCACCTTGTTATTGGAGGGGTGGGAAGTGGCTCTTCGAGTGGTGGTTCAACAAAATCCAACCTCTAAAAAGACTCAGAAGAGACCATGGAAATGTCTGGAGTCTCCTTCATCAGTCAAAAGGGTACATACTCTGATGAGATGTAGTCTCGAGGTTCAAGATATGCACAGGAGATGGGAAAAGACAACAGCAAAGATTTAGGAGCCAATGACAACGTGGTCCTACCCCAGTAAAGCCAGTGGTGACAGCTGGAGACACCAAGAGGGCAAGCAGGCTTTGATGACCAACTTCTGCAGTTCTCCTAAATGAACAGCCACCAACTGCTTTACCTAACACTAACACGTGGAAAGAAACCTGTACTCCAGCAGCTCTGGGGTGTATCATTTTACATGGAAAAAGGACTCGCTTATTAACATCAATAGAACCCAAGAATCATTTAGAGATTTGTATGAAGAATTTAACACTTAGCAAAAACAAGCACATGAAAATTTTGCTCTGGTTTTTGGCTATTATTTCTAGTGTTTGCATTAGAGACACATGAAAAATAATATTTTCCATAATAAAGAATGTTGTTTTTAAAGTCTAGTGATTTTTAACATAAAAATTATGAAGTGACCTCACATGCAAAAATGCCCAGAGGCTGCTAAAATAGCAAAGAAATGAGAAATTCTAGATATTAAGAAAATGTAGCAAGGCAGAATCATTAAAGAAATTGGAGAGGATGAAAAAAGGACAACTTTGAACATAAACCCACAAAAGGGTTTGGAACAGTTTTCAACATAAGGCACATTCATCTCCCACTCTAGCTCAAGGAGAGCTTTGAGATCTCTTTTCAAATCAGTGCACATGACAGCAATAACTTAAATAATTACAGGTTTCTCAGAATCAGCAATATCAGCACTAGGAAGAAAAAAACTGGCTTTGGAGCTGAGACAAGACAGCAGATTTTAATTGTTTATTCAAATGTTTCATAAGTAGTTTCCTTTGTCAAGCAACAATTAATGTGCCGTGTATCATTAAAGAATAAAACAATTTATAAATAGTATGAATACAAGGAGTACCCCATTGTTCTTATTTGTACTGGTAAATACAAGACATGCAGATAAGACTTCTCTGAAGCAGGTTTCAAATTCCCTTATTAAATTTAAAGCCCTTCACCGTTAGCCAGCTTGGTTAGGAAAGTAACACCTTCAATGCTTTGTCCCACCAGTCCACCCCTCTCCTCCTCTCAAAGGGATGTTAGGTCTGTCCCCACATCCCTGAAGCGGTACCCAGCCCAAACAGCACAAGGGATGCATCGTGCTCCTATGGCTCAGGCAGCCTCTCCTGCAATGTATTCTGTCATTCCTGCTTAGCAGCATCTTCCCTTCCTTAGTCCGGGTTTCTGGAGCTCTGCACCAGATCTGTGCAATGGAGAAGGCAGTCTTTGCGTACCTCCATCTCACTCCTAGGTCCAGCGAGGACCTGCAGAGTGTAGGAGTGACACATAGCTAGCTAAGCTACCAGACCTAGGCTAGGCTGAGTCAAAAAGCTCCACATTAACTAGTTACATCTTGTGATCATGGTTTTATGGCCATGGCAGCAGTTCCCACTGAGCCAAGGTGAAGTGTCCTATGATTTTCTTTCCAGGAGGAGAGGACCATTCATTCTGCCTGTCTTTATTAATTTCCAGATCTTTACTATGCGAGCAGTAAGCATTGTCTAAAATCCTTGTATCTTGCCTGATTAAGGAAAGAACACTTTTTTCCCTAGACTATGGATTTGGGAGATAAAAGTCCCCCCAGCTTGGAAGTCCAAGCTTCCCTCCCAGTAGAGGTAGTCATGAAATATAGCACAAGAAGAAGCTATGAATGTACAAATGCAAAAGAAAACTCAATGCCTCATGTTTCCCTGTCTGAAAATGAAGACAATAACTCCTCTTCTGAGAGCATTTTAACATCCACAGGTAAAAAGTGCTAGTAGGATCCCTGACCTGCCTCTCCAAGTATTTCCATTTTCAAATCAATACCATCACTAAATCTTTCCTCATTTATACCCTTCTCTCCCTTCCTTGGAAACTATGAATCTACTTAAAGTATATAAAAGATGATTAACTGAACGAGCAGTTCACCTCCCAAACAAACCTCATTTGTCAAACATAATATATATGTTAGCACTACTGATATCTAGCAAATCCACTGCTCCTTTCAAGGAAGCCATCCATTGAAGGGTTAAACATGCAAACTAGAGATCCCTTCTAATTCCATTTAATCCCTAGTAACAGCACAGAAGATGAGGTATTGTCCCTGGGTTCCTATTATTATTGCCAGCCGAGAATCAGGGTACAACATACGACCACCCAAAATATACCACAGCATACAATCATTGTTTTGAGAGGGAGGACTGAATAAAAGTCACATGGTTTTCAAGTGATGCCAATATGCATTAGTCATTCTGTATTAAATATAAAATCATGACGGTGAAACTCTCAGCCCTGCCTTAAGACATTAAAAGAGACAAGAGAAAGGAGCTAAACAATTGCTGAGGTTTTTCTCTCAGAAGAAATACATAAAGAGGTGCAAAATGCCAAACAGAAGGGCTGCTGCCTTCAAGGACACCTACATTATTTTTTTTCTTATCTGAGAACAGTGCAACACCTAATGACTAATACAAGAGGGAAAAAACAAAGACTGATCACAGAACAAGTTCACACAAATGTCAAATCATCTGGCTTGTCACTGCAGATTACACAGAAACAGGCTAAAAGTCCAAAGTGTAAAAAAAAAAAAAAAGCTTTCAAATTCTGTAATGACTTCCCAAATCACACGAGTTAGCTATAAAATACAATGGAAGAAAAACTTGGGTTTTCTTTTTCAAAGAATTTGGTACTTTAAGCATAAACCTCACAACTTGCACTTTTCAGACTCTCCCCAGGTTCATGGACATTCACTGTCCCTCATCAGTGTTCCAATTATACCACCACTCAAACCATCACCTTAAAAGACAGGACTAGAATAAAACATTAAACCTTCTGAACTTAATACACAAAGACTTTAACATGAGTGTGCTTTGATGTGTGTTTCCAAAGATAAGAGATAGTGTTCACTTACTCAGGTACTGGCTGGTTTGTTTTTTTTTTTTTTTAATGAAAGAAGATTGGCAGCAAACTCTAAGACCAAAATGTGTGCACTGCATACATCAAACTGAAACCAAGAAGAATTGCCATCCAAAAGAAACATGAAAAAAAGCACTCACTGACAGTCAGCTTGCACAAAGAATGTCACTGCAGTAATTCTTGTTCAAGTGTGGGACAACAAAAGCCATTCCAGAGAAATTTAATCAGTCAAGAGAAAGACTGCATATGGTTATGGTTTTTAAAGTTGATAGCTGATTATAATTTGTAATATATTTCTAAAGAAGCACAGTAAGCTAATTATATTTAGGACAAGAAGCATTTTAGAGCTATAAAGATACAACCAGTAATATGAAATCCTAGCTCCCAACTATTACTTTCAATGTTCATTATAGAACAAAACATTTGCTTTTGATTTCAAGATTGGTTTGTATTCAACAATGTAAAATTTGTTTAAAATTTCAATGCTTGTTCTCTTCCCCGCTCACCAAATATTCGTATTAAATACTTTCCCAACATGTGAGACTACTGCAACCATAGGGTCTCCTATGAGTCCTTCTCCAGTCAGGAAACAATTTGGTCATACGAGCGGACTCAAAGTTAAAGGATTGAGATCCAAATATCCACTGACAAAGGCTTAACCCTCAAAACAACTGTCCATCTAGAAAAAATATGATGTAATAATAATTTTTAAAAAAGATTAAGCCTCTATCTTTTACAAATTACTAGCAGGGGTACAAAGACCAATATAACAGGGATCTTCCCATAAAAATAGCATGAATTATTAAGCCAGCAACACTACTAGAACAGGTCATTTTCCAATACCCTACTGCTCTTCACAACAGGATAATCAACAGCACTTCGCATATACACCAAGATGAGCTCTCTCATACATGTTAAGAATCTTTGAGTCTGAACAGTGCTCAAACTCCCTGCCTGACAATTATTTCGTGGAGCATCAGTCACTGCCAATAGAGTGAGGTTATATACCTAACACATCATACTTAAACTATAGCAGAACAACAACAAAAGTGGCTATGAAGCAAAAAAAAAATTACATCTGCCAAGTAAGAATTAGAAATACCACATCTGCTAAAATCAAAAAAGAAAAAACCCAAACCACTACAGTATCCACTAAGACATAATTCCCAAGAAGAATTATAGCTGGGGGTAATGCATGGGATACATAAGGTTATGCAATATTGAGGTAATATGTTCAGCGGGCGAGGGAAGTGGTTGAACCACTACATGCTACCAGCATCCCTTGCTGGTTGATCCAGTTAGAAGCGCCAGCCCCAAACTTCCAGGAACAGCAAGTTAAATGGCTCACAGTGAAGTGCAGAAGGCAGCTCCAGAAGATGGTGCAACTTAAAACAAACACAACGCTCCCTTTCACACCAGGCTGCTCAGTATTCCTGAAGACGACAGCAAGAATGGTGTGAACAATCAGCTCTGAGGCTCAGTTACCAGACAGAGCAAATTTGGATGTTTCAAACCTGTTTTCCACGTAGTCAGGCTAGTCATGCAGAGAACGTTTACAGACCTCCAGTCAAGCCAAATGCTTCTGTGATATGGAAGGTTGCCAGCTAAAATGCTACACTTTTATCGTCTGTCACATATCAGTGAGAATAAAGAAGTAACCTAAATTGGAGATGCATGAGGAGACCTGTCTGAGGGACTTAACCATGCAGGGACACCAAGCACATCCAAGACTTGAGACACAAGATGAGCTGTTCAGAGAGCAATCCCTTTCTGGCCAGTTCTCAGACAAATACTGACATGATGACTGTAGTGAAAGAAGTTCAGTTATATTTCACACAGGAATAAAAAGACTTAAAATAATTAATGAGTACTAAAATGAGAAGACATGCAAAACTCAAAAATGCTGCTGATGAAAGCTTTTAGCACTTGAAGTATGTAGTACCTATAATTTATTTGGCCAACATCGTGCCTACAATAGCCAAATTTAAGCACAAATTTCTCTCAAATTTCTAGAGGTGGCTTTGAGGAAAACAGTTAGAGCTATACTAACTGAAAGGTTATGTTCAACTAATGAATCAGCAGAATTCTGTACAGCAGATCTGAATTAGCTTTCAGGTCTTCTGCAGTGCACTATTACCTGTACAACAGCTAACAACAAATGCACAGAATGCCTCGTATAGAAAGCAAACAGGTAAATAATTACTGAGTAAAAGCTTTACCTCTGCTCGTTGTGTGCGGGGCAAAACAGATGACTTTTCAATGGCATAAACATCCACCAAGTAGAGACGTGCTCCTTGCTCCCTGTCCAAAATGGCAGCAGTCTGGATGACACCAGTATGGCGCCCGATGGTGAAGAGGCGCCCGAGACTCTTATCTTCACATCGGACAGACACGATGTAATATTCCACCTGAGCTTCAGAGCCCCGCGGACTCGCTGCTTCAATAGATATCACGTTTGTCCCAATAGGTTCACCTTCTTTTAAGATGGTTATGTATTTCGGCTGAGTGAAAACAGGCCCATCAATCCCTTGCAGAATTATAGTCATCTCGGTGGTGGATTTTCTCCTTTCAGGGCCAAGATCTGTGGCAGAAACTATGAGATTGTATACAAGCTGAGAAGGCACCAAAGCTGATGCTACTCTTAAATCTCCGCTATAGCGATCCACAATGAAGGTTTCGGTATCTCCATTAACTATTTCATATTCCACTTCTCCGTTGGCTCCCTCATCAGGATCTGCAGCAATAATTGTTGTTAGGATCGAGCCAATCACAACCGAGGGGTCAGCTGCGAGAGCATTTTGCGATATGAACACAGGAACATTGTCATTTTGATCCGTCACCAAAATGGTCACATTTTTCAAAGCAAATCGTCTGGACTCCACAGGAACAGCCTGATCGGTGGCTTTGACTGTTAACTCAAAGAGATTAGCAAACTCACGGTCTATTTCAGCATTGGTAAATATTGTACCTCTCACTTCATCTATACGGAAATGATTACCCCTTGGCATCTGTTGAATGATTGCATAGGTTAGCTGCCCATTAATATCTGCATCTGGATCCTGAGCAGTCACAGAAACAACAGAGCTACCAACAGGAACGTTCTCAACAATAGATTTAAAGATGTCCCCTGGAGGAAAATGAGGAGGGTTGTCATTAAAATCCCTAACATGTATTACCACTGACATTGTAGATGACCGTGGTGGCCTTCCTTGGTCTTTTGCTGTTATATTTAGCTTATACAGAGATTGTGTTTCAAAATCCAGTTTCTTTGCAAGAAAAATACTACCAGTGTTGGGACTGATGCTAAAGGTCCCGTGATTGTTTGTCCCTGTAATGCTATAGTGGAGGTCAGCATTGTCACCTGAATCAGAATCAGTGGCAGTGACAGAGGACACAAGTTCACCAACTCTCATATTTTCCAAGACATCCACTAACAATGTTGATTTAGGGAAGGAAGGACTGTTGTCATTTTCATCCAATACATCAATGCTCAACATGCAAGATGAACTTAGGGCAACTGCTCCAGAGTCTACTGCTTGGATGACAAGCGAATACGACGCAGTAGCTTCATGATCTAGTTTGCCTACTAAAGTCACTTGTCCTGTGCTACTATCTATTGCAAACTGGTTTTCTTCATTTCCTTTGATGACAGAGTAGTGAATCAATCCATTAGCCCCTTCATCAACATCTGAGGCAGAAACTCTCAGAACCTGTGTCAGATTTGCTGCCAATTCTGATATAGTAGCTTGGTAAAGATCTTTCAGAAATTTGGGGGCATTATCATTGATGTCTTTCATGTAGATTTGTACAGTTGCCTGATCCTTTAGAGGCTTTGGCAACCCTTGATCTGTTGCTATTACTGTGAGACTAAATACTGCAGCTCCCCTTTGTCTCATAAGAGCTTCTCTGTCAAACTGATGAGTGCTTCTTATTTCCCCAGTTACCGTGTTCAGCTCAAAATCTGGCTGCATATGCTCAAATGAATACCTGACTTCACCATTTGGCCCAAAGTCTTTATCTACAGCATTTATTTTACCTACATACGATCCACCTCTCTGCTCCTCTTCAAAATAAAATACATAGTTGGTACTGTTGAACAGGGGCCTATTATCATTTACATCCTCCAGAATTACGGTAACATTCACAGTAGCATTCAGCGGTTCAACTGCTCTATCAGAGGCAACAACCAGTAAAATATATCTTTCCTGAAGTTCACGGTCTAGTTCACTCTTTATATACAGCTGACCATCTGGGAATATGCCAAAGGCATCCCCAGTATTCCCTTCAATTATGCTATAAGCTATTTCACCGTTCACTCCCGAGTCTTTGTCGGAAGCCTGCACCTTAAAGAATCTGGAATTCACAGGCTCTGACTCCAAGATAGTAATTTCATAGGAAAGCTGGTCAAATACAGGCGGGTTATCATTTACATCATGGACAGAGACAGTCAGTATGAAGTTAGAGGACAGCTGTGGCACTCCCATATCCGAGGCCAGGATTTCAACCTGGTACGACCCAGCATTTATGTCAAGGGGCCCTATTAAACTTATGGCACCTGTTTGTTCATTGATTGAAAACAAGCCCTTTGGGTTTTGCTTAAGGCTGTAAAGGACCACACCATTAACACCTTCATCAGGATCAAGAGCTTTGGCCTGGAATATGGTATGCCCAGCTTTCCAGTTTTCAACCACATTTACACTTTCCACTGCATGAATAAAGTGTGGAGAATTGTCATTCAAATCTTTGACAGTTATATTCACCATAGTGTCTCCAGTTATCGCCCCACCACTAGCAACCACCTTCAGCTGGTAAAATGCTTGCTCCTCCCTGTCAATAATACTGGCCGTGGTGATCTGCCCCGTCACTCTGTTGATGGCAAACATGCCCCTTTGGTCACCTGTTGTGATAAGGTAACTGATGTTGGTGTTGAGGTCCATGGTGGAAGCATAAACAGTACCTACATGGTAACCTAAGGCAACATTTTCAAAGACAACAAAACTGTACATGCCCTGGCTGAAAACAGGTGGATTGTCCTGGGTATCCAGGACAGTGATGGTGACAATGGCTTGGTTCTGTGACTGAAGATGGCCACCATCAGTGGCCACGATCTGCAACTGGTAAGCAGTTTTCTCCTCCCTGTCAAGGGCTATTTTTGTTGTAATGACCCCTGTCTGGCCATGGACCTGAAACCTGGAGGTGTCTCCAGCTGAGATGCTGTACTTGACTGTCCCATTGGGTCCCAGGTCAGGGTCTGTTGCAGACACTGTGGTCACATAGGTTCCGGCTGGCTCATTCTCTTGGATATGGGCAAAATACTGAACAGGGTAAAACACAGGACTATTGTCATTCACATCAAGGAGACTCACGTTAACTCGGGCTATTGAAGAAAGAGGAGGAGAGCCTAAATCAGTGGCCAGGACCTGCAAGGAGAAGTGAGCCTGCTCCTCCCGGTCCAGCTGCAAGATGGTGCTGAGCTTGCCTGACACGGGATCCAAGCGAAAGATCCGGCGAGGGGTCACCGAGGAAGGACCAACCACTGCCAGCGCTGGCTCAGCTTCCTGCAAGGAGAAGCGGACAGTCCCATTGTCCCCCAGGTCCCCATCTGTGGCACTCAGGACCAGCAGCTCAGTTCCTGATGGGGAGTTTTCAGCCAGGGACACCTGGTAGCCCTCAGGTTGACTGAAGCGAGGTTTGTTGTCATTGACATCCAGGATGGTCACCACCAGCTGTGCATAGGAGAATTTGGGCTGCACCCCCTGGTCACGGGCACTGATGTTGAGCACCACCTGAGAAGCAGTCTCGCGGTCCAGCCCGCTGGAGATAGACGTGCCTGCAGCATGCCCGGCGGTGCCACCCTCGGGGCCAGCTGTAGTGACCAGCCCGCTGTGCTCACTGATGCGAAACCAACCAAGCTCGTTGCCCGAGACGATGCTGTATTTGAGGTTGGCATTGAGGCCCGAGTCACGGTCCGTGGCACTCAGGCCCCGCACATAGCTGCCCAGGGGCACCTCCTCACTGATGTTCACCCTGTAGACCGACTGGCCAAAGACCGGGGGGTGGTCGTTAATGTCATTCACAAAGATCACCAGGCTAGCTACTGACGAGCGGCTCACGGGAGCCACCACCGTCCCATCGGGGGAAAGAGCAGGTGTAGGGGAGCCCGGGGGCAGTGGTGGGGCCCCATAGTTATCCGCCACCGCCACCGTAAGGTTATAGGCTGGGATGCGCTCCCGGTCCAACGCAGCTGCTACTTTTATAAGGCTGAGATTGGGTACCTTACTGCTGTGCACCTCAAAGTGCCGCTGCTCGTTTCCCGCCAGGATCGACACAGAGATGTTGCCGTTGGCCGCGGGGGAGTCGGCATCGCTCACCGTCAGCAGGGCCACCACCGTGCCAGGGGCCGCATTCTCATCCACCGAGGCAAAGCGGGAGGTGGCTGGGAAATAGCGAAACTTCACACGGGGCTCATTGTCATTGACATCGAGCAGGCGGATGAGGGCCTCAGCCCGGCCGCTCAGCGCCGGCACCCCTCGGTCCATGGCCTGCACCGTCAGCGAGTACTGCTGCCGCATCTCATAGTCCAAGTGCTCCCGGATGCGGATCACCCCGCTCTCAGGGTCCACCTCAAACGGGAGGCTGCCAGCCCCCTCCCCACCACCGCCACCATCACCTCCTTCCAGGCGGTAGCGGATGTCAGCATTGGTGCCTTCATCAGCATCAGCTGCGGCCACCTGGAGAACGCTGGCCCCAACAGGCGCATCCTCAGGCACTCGTGCCTGGTAAAGAGTCTGGCTGAAGATGGGTGGGTTGTCATTGATGTCCTGGACGGTGACATTGACCTGAAGGTACCCCCGCCGACGGGGCTCGCCCTTGTCCTCCACTTGCACCAAGAGCTGGTAGGTGGGGGTGGCCTCCCGGTCCAGCCCACCCCGAGAAACCAGGTGCAAGAAAGCTCCTTCACCGCTGGGGTTGAGGGTGATGTTGAGACGGAAGCGCCCCTCCTCGTTGCCGGCCACAATGCGATATGAGCCGTGGTCCACACCGTTAGTGCCACTGTCGGCGTCGGTGGCCGTGTCCAGGATGAGCTGGCGCCCGCTACCCGTGTCCTCCTTGAAAGTCACCACGATGGAGGGGTCGGGAAAGACGGGCGCATTGTCGTTGAGGTCGAGCACCAGGACCCGCACCTCGCTGGGGTAGGTGGGCTGGCTGGAGAGCACCACCAGGTCCACCACGTCGCTGGCCAGGCTCTCGCGGTCGATGGTGGCGCGGGTGTGCAGGGCGCCCGAGGTGGCGTTGATGGAGAAGAGGGCGTGCTGCTCGCTCAGGCGGTAGGTGAAGCCGGGGCGGGTGGCGATGGTGCCCACCCAGGTGCCGGGCGGCTGCTCCTCCATCACCTGGAAGACCTGGCGGGGCTCCGCGGCGGCGCCCAGCGGCGGCGGCAGCAGCAACAGCAGCAGCAGCGACAGCGGCGGGGCCCCGCGGACGGCGGGGGGGCGGCCCATGGCGCCCC
>NW_020799099.1:2568826-2584048 GCF_003259725.1 Athene cunicularia
CCGCCCGCCCCAAAGCCCCCCCTTCCTTCGCCCCGAAAAGGCAGAGCGGTCAGGTGGCCCCGAAAGCCTGCCTTCGGTCACCGGCAGGCGTGAGGGCAGGGACGGCCCCCGGGCCGGCGGGGCCGGGGGAAGCAGAAGTCTAATTTTGGGTTTGTTTCGATGAAAGCACGGATATAAACACGGCGGTCGACCAACCGGCAGGCAGCCGTTAAGATGACAAGGGAAATCCTGTGTAGCCACATAACAAATCGGCAAATACAGAGTTTATTTACCCCTGTGAGGGGCTTAATGAACCTGGCAGTGGATTTTCCAACATGGAAAAGTAAGAAAAGAGAAAAGGTAGGTGAAAAGAAACGAGAGCATATGAGTAACGTGGAGTTGGAAGAACTGTGAGGATAAGGTGTCAAAGGCAGCTTGTTCCCCCTGTTCTCCCGGACAAGGTGAAAAAAGGGTTATCAACTAAACTTTAGATGGAGTCTGGACGGGAAGCGATTAGTAAGGAAGAAGCGGGGGTTCCTGTCCCTGGTATTGTCATCTAACTCAAAGAGGTGTTTCAGGCCATTAACTCCGGCAAATCCCCGTTGCCTTCGGGCGATGGACCCTCACACCCACGGCCAGCCCCGGCCCCGTGGGCACGGCAGCCGGCTGGGAGGGCTGGCGCTGCTGGGGAGCCTGGTGCCCAGCACGCCTCCCTGCACGGCCACCCCGCGTCACAGGGGACCTTTCCTCTCAGACACACCTGCCCTCAGCCTGGGTTTACTTCTGCACTTTTCAGTATCTGCTACCGACCTGGAGTAGGACACTTGTGCCAGAAAGGGCCTGCACTAGCTGGTTCAGTAGGAGACGGCAAATTTATCTACACACTGTTTTTAGTGGCAACACCTCCTGCCCCCTAGCAAGGAGCTGGACAGTAAATGGATGCAACAACTAAGACGGGATCATCGGTCCTGTCTGACTGCCTGGATCACATAAAGCTGTTAAGGTCTGCACCAGTTCTTTGATATTTAACTCCATCTACAGGCGTGCATCGACCCTTGCCTGCAGCGAGAAATTTGCTGGTAGGGAAAGGCAGCGCTGCGTATCTAGGTGTCTGCTTTATCTGTATCACAAAAATGCCCCCCATTTAGATGAGGGGTTTAGAATCAGCAGAAAACAACAGTAATACTGTATTCACAAAGAAAAAAGATATGGGACGGAGGCGGAGGATTACCGATGTAAATTAAGATCAGCCTCAGCTAGAAAAACTCTTCGAGCATTTGCCATGGCTGAATCGATAGATGCTTTTCTCACCACATGGTATTTTTCACATCTGCCACCTAAATTTGAACTCCAAGTTGCAAACACAGCACTGAGAAACATGGTGGACATTCTGACACTCCCTGGAAGGACTTGGGTCCATTCACTAAGGAATAGGTCAGAATGAATCATGAACCAAGTGTTTTATGTGTGGAACAGACACAATCTTGTTTTAGCGTTGTTCAAGATTTTCTGTGCCCACAGTCTGCACTTTCCTCTGGGCTCTTCTCTCTTCCTCAGATGTCAAAATTTAAAATGTCACTACAAAAATATGCAAATTCAGGTATACGAAAACTCAACGTCAGGCTTTTAAGCGCTGTACATCTGAGGTAAGAAAATTGCATAAAATTCTGGAAAAGAGAATATCTAGAAAACAGAAGAATATCTAGACAATAGGTTTTAAAGCACCAGGTTTATGCTATTCTAGACACTCACAAATAATGCCTCTCAATATCAGATGCCAGAATTATGATGTTCCCCTTGCATTATATTAACACGATACATTGCAAAATTTTGCAACTCACATATGATAATATATTAAGTAATACCTATGTGTTGGTTTACAGGCCTTGTAATTTAATATTTTAAGTTATATCTCTGAGCTAATATGATGACTGTAAATATCAGCAAGTTGTTTCAGAGACAGAATTTGCTTAAGCCTTTTGTATCCAAAAATGGAAAGCTATCCTAGATGTATTCCTAGACACAGGACACGCACAAAAGAAAAAAACAACTCTTAAATTCCTGAAGTGTTTCAGTATATCAAAATTACATTTCATAGGATTCAGAAAGGGTTTTTTTAATCAAAACGTTTACAGAAAATGATATAAAATTTTACAGCAAATTTTCAGTTACCAAAAGAATTTGGGGTAAAAATAAAAAATAACATTCTTATTGCAGCTGTGTTATATTTTTAATGTGAACTTCTATTTGAAACTTAGCCAAAGTTAGGGGATGTTTTAAGATAAACAATTCTACTGCATTCTCTTTTATTTTTGAAAAAAGTTATTTTAATGGCTAAGAAAAAAAAATCCATTGAAATTGAAGCAGCTATGGTAGATATAAAGCAACACAAACCTCCCTGTGCTGTCACTGGTACTGTCAGCAAGATATGTTTCAAACAAGTTGGTGGAACAGTGTGATAAATCCTTTGGATCCATTCTATTCTCTGTCACTGCCCCTAATTTTGCTTCCTGAAAGATGAACAATTTGTTAATACGAAGATTTGGATGTGACTCTCACAGACACTGCACTATTTCCACGTATCAGTGATAAAAAAGGCCAGGACAGAAGAAAAAAATGCAATAACGAAAGCTTGTTTGCCAGCCACAGGGTCACGGTCAGCGTCTCCCCTGGGGCCGGGTCTTGCTGAGCAGCTCGGATGAGAATAGTGGCAGCTGCAGTGAGGACTCCCCGACTTGCCTTGAGAAAGACTAGTTATGAGGAACTTGCTGCAGTAGGAAGCAGGAGAGAAATCATTCATCACCCCCAGCAGAGTTTGCCCCTGTTATTCAGACTGAAACTAAAACCACCCTGTGATTTTGTTGGCATAGGAAAGGTGCTAGAGAACTAAAGCTTGTGGAAACCGTGACCATCAAGTGCTGCCTGAGTTGCTTCAAAAAACTAAAATTCTGGGCACTTTAATAAAGGGTTGTTTTTTTGGTGTGGGTTTTTTTTGTTTGTTTGTTTTTTTTTTGTTCCTTAGCATGAGGGTAATAAAGAGAGAGAAGAAAAAGAAGAGTGGTCTTAAAACTCAGGGAAACTCTCCAAATTCTTCCCTGAAGCCCACTGGAAACTTTACATGTAGATCTGTTTCCTCTTTGCAGTTCTTAGAGCCTGTAAGTAAACTGTGACAGACATCCTAAGCCGGCTTCGACTTCACATCGCATTAGCTTCAGTCCAGAGTAGGCTCTGCTCATGTCAGTGGAATTACTCTGGTGGTACATCAGGGTAAATGTGGGTAGAGTTTTGACCCCTTTTAGCTTATCACAAATAAATTTAGACACAGTTAAGGTTGTGTTAATAAGTGTTCCACCACTCATAACTTATAAGAACAGAAATAAAGTGAAGAAAAAGTCATTTTGCACTTTTCATCTTGCTTACAGCTGTGTTGATAACACAGCCCAACACTTCACCAGGCTTTCACCTCCAGATACAAAAAAAAAAAAAAAAAAAAAAAAAAAAAGCAATCTAATCCCAGCATGATCCAGCCTCACTCCACTGCAGAGTCTTAGTAGTGACCTCATAGTGTCCAGTGTCAACAGATCAACACATCTGGCTGTCATGTTTAATGTTCTTCCAATGCTGTTTTGTCTAAAGTGGCCAATGATGCTGCTGAAATGTTGTGCTGGAAAGCACAGAAAGTAAAGAAGTGGAGGGCTGAGGAATGAAATGAAATGAAAAGCCTTACAGGGAAGAAAAAAAATTTTGAGCACATTTTCTTCCTGTATAAGCTAAACAAAAATTGGATTTGTACCTGTTACCTCACACAGTCCTAAGAAGTCTGAGGCTTGTAATCAGATATTATGACAGGCAGAGAGTTTTTTATGCAGCCAGAACAGGAACTGGTTATGAAGTCAGTAGATCTGGTGAGAAGGTTTCCGTGTTTTGTATTTGATGAGCTGAAGGTGAGACCACAAAAACCCTGTTCGATGCACCACAGTCCTGAGTAATGGTGGGACTTGGCACTGGGCATTTTCATTATTCCTTGCAGGCAGCTGGAATCCTGCCCACACTTACATCATTACAGTTGGATTTGATCTTAACGGTCTTTCTAACCTAAACGATTCTATGCTCATCTACAGACCCCAGCTTCATTTATGGTAAGAGATGTCAGAATCCTTTTAGGATGGACTTGATCTTCTCACCTGCCTAATATCTTTCCTGCAAGGGCATGTGGTGGAGCTGGAAGCTGTTCTAGTTTCTAGTTTCACTAAGATGATATATAAAGGAAATGTCACCACACGGCTCCAGGAAGATATTCCTGTACTCCTACGTGCAGCAATCGAATCCATTTACTTCTCATCAGCACTGCACTGGGGAACTTTGTAGTCAGGAAATGAGGCAGATATCTTTTAAAAATCTTAGTGTGTCCCAGAGATATACCAACAGCTACCCTCTCCATGTGAGATATGCTCCTTGTTCCTATATACACAACTTTATGCTATATTAAAATGCATTTTGGTCTGACTTCAGCTTCCCAGTAGGTAAAGATAACCAATAACGCAGCTTGTCTGGGGACATTACCACTCATTTTTATGTTTTCATAATGGTGTGTGCTGTATCTCAGGCAAAAAGCATTCCAAGTTGCTCTGAAAAACTGACTTATTGTTTTGTTACACCACACATTTTGCTGTCAGCTGTTGTTTTTATCAGAATTAATCTTATTCTCTTCTAGACCATTGATAAAGATCTGGATTGGTGTTTGACCAAGACTACGTGGTTCCTGGCAGAGCCACTAAAAACACCTCAGCAGAATGAGCGTAACTCATTAACTCATTTTTTTAGGTCTGTCAGTCCACTTGTTAGTATTGAACACAGACTGCTCTCCGAGAGGTGATATTTTATCAGGATTCAGATGGGATTAAGTTAAATACTATAAAGAACACTAGTATCACTACTCACAAAACCAATATCAAACTCAGTTTTTATTAGATTTGTTTTATTAGATTTCTTAGATAAATCCTATTTTTAAATATGTTACAAACCAGCTCAGCATTCACTGCTTTAATTCTGTGCTTGCACACCACAGAAGCCTTCTAAGATTGTATGATGGACAACAGACTAATCAGTTTGTCCTCTCCAGCATTTGTAAGTTTAGAGTATTAATATTTGATTGACTTTTAGTATTTCATTGATGTATTCAAGGATTTGTTTAAAATGAGCTTTCCAGTTCCTAGAAGCCAAGAATTATTCTAATATTGTTCTTTCCTTTTTTTTTTTTTTTTTTTTTTTTTTTCCAGAATAGCTGCTTTGCTGACATTATTGTACCCAGCTATCAGATGCCAGGAAGAGAGACAAATTATACAGTGAGTCCACAGCAGCTGCCAAGAATTGAGGAGATCTTTCAGATCATTGAAAGCAGTGTTTGTTTTCCTGGCAGAATTATACCTCAGTCAAAATTTAAAGCACATGCTTATATCAGCACGTATCAGTCATTTCTTCAAGCTATACTGCCTTATAGGCTTAGTGTTAAGTAGAAAGTCAATAAACCTAATTTTATGATCTCAAAATAGAATATAGGCATCTAAACTAGCACGATACTGAGGTTAGGCTTGAAGTTGCATTTATAGGGGTCCACATTTGGGGTCGATTGTCTATACTCCTTTTGTTTGGGGGCATTAACTTCACTTTATTCATCAGTTTTGGGGAGGGAATGATTTCAGGCAGGACAGAATAAATTCCCAGTTATGTAGATCACTAGGGTTTCGTGTGTTTTGTACAGCTGTATCATTTTACAGCAGCCAAGATGAGAGCTACGATTCTTGACTTGTATATTAAATATTGCTTTTTGTTATATTTCTCTCTTTTTTTATGTTCAAAGAAAATAAATGTTTTCCTCATCAGTGGTCTAGTGTGATTTTTTCCAGGAGCTTTTACCATGGGACCAGTCCTGTCATTATTCGCATAAAGCAACATATGATAATTCTTTATTTGTTGTTAAATCCTATATTCCATGTCTCAATGCCAGTCCAAGCCAGCTTGTTTTATTGTCCTGTAAAACCCCTCCAAGGTGATATTTCTATGTTCTGGCAGGACTTTATTGGAGGTGCTATGACGACCAAATTGCTTGAGAATTGTGAACATCCTCAAAGCAGCCCAAGAGAGCAAGCTTCAGACTGGTTTATCACAGACACATTTTGGAACCTGCTTCCCCCCCAGAAATGTTATTTCAGGCCCTAGGCTAGCACAGTAATTGGAAATTTTAAGTCTTTTAATAAAATTCTGAATTTCCCACTACAAAACTTGATGGCGAATGTGGGTTTTATTAATTGTATTCTGTTGAATATACAGTGGTAAAGGAAAAGAATTTCCCACCTTTACTTAACAGCTTCTCATTCAGTTTCTTGATTTCCTCAAATATTTTCCTAGCTTTTTATCTGAAAATTGATTTATTTGTCTTATTCCTCTGCCGCATCCAAGACATTTCTTTCTTGAGAGTGCAGCATCTGCTTGATAAATGAGTAAATCTAATCGTCCTTAGTTTTTTTACTAAGCTTTCTCTCCGCCGACTCCTTTTACTAACTGCATTCAAGTTTGCAACACTGTATTTCAGTTAGGGACAGATACAGTGGAAAACACATCTGCTCCATTGCTTCCTCTTTTGATGTTATAGGAATGAAATAATAATACATTTTTCTCAGCATGCAGTCACCAAGGCAGAAAAAAAAGTTGATTTAATTCAGTAGGTACTGAACCTAACCTTTTCATTATCATTATGCATAAAACCAGAGGTCTGAGTACAGGTGACCAACTGTAGGGTGACAGGTGAGTTATAAATAGCAAAAGTCAGCCTGTAGCCAAGAGCAAGCAAGGCAGCAGTATAACCACAAATAATTTCAATCTCCTGACGAGAGGGTTGCTTTTCCACAATTGGCTTTCATGGAGACTTTCAGGAATCACTCATGGATCTCTGAAGGGTCACTTGTCATCAGTTGAAAGACATATTTTTAAGTCCGTAAATGTGAAGATATGTGATTGTTACTATTCCTGGAAAAGAGGGCGAGTTGGCTCCCTGGGACTCACATCATCATAATCAGCCCCGCTCAGGACCTTCTGATAAAACACTGTCACGTGGCTCAGAGCTATGATCTCAGCGCAGGAAATCTTTCTGGAAATTGATAGGATATGGGAAATACTATCTGCAGACATGAGCAGCTTTATTGTTTTCAACATGCACACCCACTTTTAATTGGTTACAGAAAGAGCTGGCACAGAAGTCACTTATTTTTTTCTTTCCCTTGATGCAGCTGTGCACTTGTCGTCTACCAAGGCTGCACAGGAGCTCGCTAGGGCTCACGTGTCACTCTAAGCAGAGCGTGTCAATAAAAAAAGCAAAACAGGTAACAAATCATGGAGCCCTGTTATTGATATACCATGTTTAGTCCTCATAACATTAAAGTTTTACTTGCTTTGACACTAAAGAATTTAGATTGAGATAGTCGCAATGTGTTACTGAGGATCCTGTCATCACAGGTAGGGACAGAAGCATCAGCTCTTTCAAGTCTGATTCAATTCTTCGTTCCCTTCCCAGTCACACTAATGAAAGCTGAATTGGTCTTTTGATATTTAGCACTTAATAGACTCGCTGTGCTTGGAAAAAAAACATTAAAATATTTTTCCAGCCATGTTTTATAGCCTATAAATATACTGGTCTGAACATGGTAGCTTTATTTTTCAAGACCTGTCTGCAACAGTATGTTTTCTTTTTCCTTTAACAGTTAGAGTACTCAGCAGTGCTCTTAAATGTATATTGTGGCTGTGGCATTTTTGGGTTTAAATTAAGGGGGTTTGGGTTTTTTTAATAGCTTGTGGCCTGGCTGTTGTCGAAACCCTGCTGAAGTCAGCAGCTGACCCATTTTTAAAGACATCCTCTACAAGTCAGGTGCTAAATTCAGCATTATCCCACTCGAAGTCAGATTTTCATCAAATGAACAGAAGATTACCATTGCTTCTGAAACAGAAAAGAAAAAGCAACAACAGAAAACACCAGACAACACCAACACCACCACCCCCACCCCCCGCCCAAGTAGAAATCCTACAGTTCCCAAACAAAACTGTGCTGGATCTCTGCCTGACATATTTAGGACACCTTAGCTGCACAGGAGAAAGAAAGGGATTCTTAAAGTTATTGATAATGCTTCATTTTTGTTCACTTCTTTCTTTCAACTTTTGTTGTTCTGATTCCCTTGTCACAAGATTTAAAAGCCTAAATAGCAACAGAAGGTTTGCAACATTCTCTTTTTCTATTTGCACTTTAAAACTTCCACAGATCAAGTTAGAAGCTTGTAAAATAACTGGAAAATACTGGAATAAGTGGGATGTATAAATAGCATTATGGCTTGGAAAGTCACAAATGGAAAGTGCAAATTGCAGTAAAGCTTTAATACCGTTCTGTTCATACTATGCCACTTAGTCATAACAAAAGCAATGCTTTCAACAATTTTAGACTGTCAAGCTTACTAAAGATGATTTCGATACTGAAACTGTAATTTCCTGGGAACCCACAAGATGGTATAGTTCAGCTGAGTAGTAGCATATAGCATAATCTACACTGAGCTACTATTGCCTGGACCATGAACATATAACACTGTTAACTAATTGCTAGTTTACTTTGCTAATGTTTTTTTTTTTTTTTTTTTTTTTTTTTTCCCATAACACACATAAACATTCCAAGAGCTTTTCCTTGCTTGGGTAGCCTTTGTTATCTATTTGAAGGAAAATAAATGCATGCATCTCATTACTCCTTCAAGCATCTGTATACCATACTCTTTGGATGGCATTCTCTCATCTGATGTGTTTAGGAATAGGATGCAACTACTGACAGTGAGATACCGAGAAAACAGACTATTTGTCTTGAATCCAATAAATCTGTAATACAGCTTAGCACACCAGTTACCGTGGAGCTGCTGGGCTTTTACTCAGTCTTCATTAAAAAAACTCTGTCTCTAAGTCAGAAATACAGCCTATTACCCAGTAAAACAGCTCTGCAAAGCTACAAATCTGAAAGTTAAATCTCTTCTTTGGAGTCCAACAGCTTTACTGATAGTCTTCCTGATTCTCAGTTGTGCTTTACTGACCTCTCTTGTCACAATGCCACTTGTAACTAGAGAATAAAACAACAGCATCCTACAACCCCAGTCAGATACTGGCACTAAAGCAACCTCTACCTCAGTCCTTTCTAGGGAACTTTGCTTCCAGCTGCTTATAAACCCAACTATTAAATGAGCTCATATTTAGCTGTTGATGCAGTGACAGCTAACAAGGCTCAGCCCCTGCTGATTATCTCCTCAAACCCATCATTGGGATACTTTGTTGCTCAATCCAAATTGCTAATAGGTAATAATCTGTGAAGAAACAGCAGGAACTAAATTTAAGTAAGAGACAGTATCTGCATAACATTCAGAAATGTGTACTCTCTATAGGGGTAAAAACACCTCCCTCAATTTAAAAAAAAAAAAATATATTAGAGAAACTGTAGAGCGTTCAAGTGCAAACAGCATGCAGGCTCTGTACTGAGTTATGTGAGATGTAAGTGATGCATAGGCCTTGTCCTATGTTGCTTTAAAGCAGATTACTATGTTTCACACGTGATTTTAAAAAATAAAAATCTTGGGATTAAATCAGGCTTGGAATAAGACAGAAAAAGACTTTTATGTCTTCATTTCTAGTACTACAAGATGTTTTACTATGAAGGCTTTTTTCATACTTAAAGGAAAAACCTTGGAGCCTTTAGGCTGTACAGAGGCAATATACATCATGTTTTACGTTAATTAAACATTTCATCTTTCACTGATTAAGTAACTAAGGTAGAATTTTATTTTTACAAAGAATGCCAGTAATATTAAAATGATAACATATTACAAAGGGACCCTAAGGGTAAGGCATAGTCACTTTATATCGCTACTTAATGTCATCCTAAAAACTACCTTCATTACTCTGAGGTAAAATGTAACAAAAGAAGTGCTGAATGGAAATTGTAAAAGGAAGCCGGAAATTCCATCAGGTGCCAATAACTGAGGAATGGTTACTTATGGCTGGAGAAGCAGCTGTAATGCCTCTGTGGCACCCCATGATTCCAAGTCCCCGTGGACAAGGCAGCAATGCAGACCTGGGAAGGAAGCCCTGGTGATGCTGAAGGCAGCGCCGCCACCCCACCGCCCCTGCTGTGCCAGCTGCCTTGTCTCCATGCAGGGCTGCAAACTCCTCTCCCAAGGAAAAACAGTGCAGGATTGCAGGAGCCATGCTTTGAACTTTGTAATAGCACTGTTACAGGGAGATGATGTCCGCTGGGGATACCAGGGCAGCTCACATCCCTGAAACAATAGCGGGCTTCCTGAGGAAGAGCCACACAACACCCTTTGCACTCACATTGTCAGGGTTAGCTTCACCGAAAAGCAAAAGGTAAGAAACATTTCCTTAAAAAGGTGGCTGAGTCCAGAGCAAAGGGTGGTGGAGAGCTGCTTTCTCCTGCAAGTCCCACCCTGGTCACAGCAGACACCTTACTACATGGTAAATGCCAAGAGTCACTCCTGGGAGCAGTCGTCCGAGAAGAAATACGTAAACTGATTAGCAGAATATTGCACTAACTTCTCTGTACAGAACTGCCCCTTGAAGCATAAGAGGAATTTTATAGTACCAAGGTGATGGTTAACCTGGAGTTGGGCAAAATAAGAACTTTCTCTTGAAATTTGTTCAGGATGCTCATATGCATGTCTGGAGACACATATGAGCACTCCAGTAAACACAATATAACATGAACTTCAATGGAAAGTTAGTCTTACCATTACTTCATGTACTTGGGTTAGTCTTGCTTTAACTTACAGGACCTCAAATAGAGAAGTAGCTTTTCATTAAATCATATCTCTTCGGCTGTAGAGACACAATTAGGCAAATGATTAATCAGAAACTGCTTACCTCTCCTTCTCAGTGACTGGTCTATGGGACATGTAAAGCCTATCCAATACATTTACAAAATTGTTTACTTGATTGACTTGGACCTGACTAACTAACCCTCACATAAGATCTGTAACAAATCATTTCAATGTGCAATGTTATAAAATTCAGTATGAGACAGAAATATATTTCATAGGAAGGTTAATGATGTTCACTAAAAGAGAAAGCTTTATCAAATGTCTTATGTAAAATCATCAGATGGTACCTATCAAAGAAAAAGTATCTAGGGGTTGTTGGTAACTACAACACTGATTATAAAGTATTTCTCTTTTTTTTTTTCCTACCAAATTCTGTAAAACTGCTAACTATTTTAATGTGGAAATGTGCATCATTACTTTAAAAAAAAATAAAATCAAGGGACGATAAAAAATAGATTACATGGAAGTTATGATGAGTCTTCTAAATTACGAATTGAGATACTTTCATTCTTATAAAATATATAAGAATCTTTTATTCTGCGTCCCTTACACCACAGATACAGTCAAGAATAACCAAATTATACTCGAACTGATTTCATGCATTCAGGTACCTCTGTCTTAATGCCTTCCCTAGTGCCTGCTTCTCCTTACACATCCACACAGAGAGAGCACATGTTCTTGCATAGCTGTCAAATGCAGCAAGTTGAACCCTCCCCTTGAACCCCCCTATACAGAGGGCAAAGTCCATCCAATGCTCTTTGACGTCCCAGGTTTTAGGTTGTTAGAAACCTCTCTGGTATGCACAACTTCACACAGACGTATATATATGTATATATGTGTCTCTCTCAAGGAATGAAATAGCAACAGAAACAGAAAACCAGAAGAGGGAGAATGAGCTCAGCAAGTATTTCTTTTACACCTCTTCATTATTTGAAATGCTCTTGGAGTGGTAATAACTGAAATTTCTGCCTTGATTTTCCTTAGGGAATACTTTATTGACAGAGTGCAGTATACACTTTCTGCATTATTTCAGAATAAATGCTGTCTTGAAGTTTCTACTGTCGTACAGGATCACCTATATTAGCAAGTATTAGCAAGGGTGGGGTTTTAAAATTTATTTGTATACAAGCTGTATTTGAGGCTAAATTACTTCACTTTCTTGAGGAATCACTATCCATATGGAAGAGCCACTGACCATTATATTTGACCCATCCTTTGTTTTACACTTAACTGCTTCCATTTAATTTTGAGGTAATGAGAATGAAAATCCCCACTTAAAATGTTTCTGTTGACTTTTCTCTTATTGTAATTTTTTCCATTACACCTCATTATGCTTCCTGAACATGTCAGGCTCAGGAATCGGTAGGAATTGTAATGCAAAACTCACACTGAAGAGAAAAAAAGATTAAAATTACCTCCATTCCTGTGAAGTGCTGGCAAAAGACAATAAAAGCTGGCACTTCAACAGCAATGGATGGCCTGTGTGTGGCACTTGGAGCCATACAGGCATGTTTTCATCTTCCTTTGGCCTCTCAAAGCTTGGACTTCAGTGGAGGAACCAAAAGGATTGGCTTCCTTACAAACCAAACCTACCAGAACCCCCTTTCTAATGTGCCCATCACCCGAAAGCTTGTGCTTGATTTAAGAGTCGCTATTTCAAGGCGCAGTAGGAAAGCGGGACAACATGTTTCAGTCCTGTCATGAAAACGACCATTACTTATTCCTTCATACACAGTGCACCTGAAAGCAGAAGGTCCCTTGGCCAGCAGAGTTTGCTCCCAGAGCAGGGACAGCATATTCTTAACCATGGGGAGGCACTGCAGGTATTTCAGTTTTGACTATTTCTGCTTTGGCAGGACTGTGCTTTCATCTTGTGATCATTTATTAGATGAACACTCATAATTAGATGTTCTATAAATCTTGTTATGAAGTTAACCTGGTATGCAAACTTAATTAAACAATTATTTGCTCTTAAAATATTTGTCTTTATAATCTGAGTTGCATTTGAAAGCAAATATTTAAATACACACTGAATATTAGGAAAGCTCATATTTTCACACCAAAATAAACATTTTCATTGCTGCAGTTTTGGTGCCTCTTGAAACCATCACTGTTTATGTCATAATGTTACTGTGCACCAGGCTGCATCTGACATGTATGTTTAAATATGAAGCATAATCATGCTTACGGAAAGGAAGGTTTGTCTCTATGTTTATAAGCAAACCTTTCCTCCTATGCGGGCTTTTATTCTGTCTGGGGTTGCTCCTGCTAGCCAGCTCAGATTTGAGACAACCAGGTTTGTAGCCAGCTGTACCCCAGCATATATGCTGTGCAGGTGACAGTGCAGGCTATATCATGGATGTACCCAAACATCTTATCTTCTACCTTCAAATTTACTTTATAACTTCCCTGATGGAGCAATGACAAAATAGGAGGCAAAGCCTCGAAGGGATGCGGAAGACACGTGAAGCCGGAGAAGCCTGTGTTTAGATGCAGGTTCCTTGCTCTTGCCAGATGTGCCTGGAGGAGGAGACTGGTGTTCTGTGGCCTTGCTGAGGCAGTCACCCAGCCTCTGGCCAAGGAGCAGCATGGCTCTTGCCTGGCTTCTGCCCCCAGATTTCTGTAGCATGGAAATGTGGGTGTTGGGAAGAGGGATGAAAGGCTGCTGGGGCAGAGAGCCCGGCACAGTGCTGTAGCAATGAGATAGCTCCTTTCCTTGCCCTGGAGTTTCTCACTGTTGAACTGTTCCTGCTGTAGGTCATGTTTTCTTAAAATTCAGAAAAAAGAGCCTGACTTGTCCTAATGTCTGTCATTTTCCATTTTCTATTGGAAGTCTGCAGGAGTAATTTTGCTTTGTTGGTGTTAGAGCCAACTGCTATGTTTATGTAAAGTCTCTGCTTGGAGCGCAGGAGGCAAATCATTCCTGCATGCAATCTGTGCAGTCAGAGTTTCTTGAGCTGTTACAAACCTGAAGTTGTATGTAAGGAATTGCACTGGGTTTGACAACTTAGAAACAGCGTAAAACTCATTTTATGATATTGTGCCATTATAGTAGCTTTTTTTAAAAAAACAAAACAAAAAAAAACACAACGTGGTGTCATAAGAGGCAACGTTCTTCATCTTGCACTGTATATATGCCATGGGGTTAAACCTTGACAGGTCAGATTTTGCGAAGGCATCATCTCTATGATAGGAAGTGTCACATACTGTCATCTCAAGTTGAAAGCAGTATGTATCTCTCACAACGTAGTTTTCCTTGGTGTTACCTCTACATACAAAAGTGACCCAAAGCGCTTCCAAAATCACTGTGTGAAAAGCCATTTTAAAACCCCACCTGTTCTGTGGATTTGCCTCCTGTGGCACAAGGCAGGGCACAGGGTGGGTGCAGGGAAGGACAACCACACCTAATCTGCCTGTTTGCCTGGAAATCAGAAATTGTTGGTGGGTGTTTCCCAGAACGAAATGTAATTTGAGATATATATAGATATATATATATATGGACTTCTCTTTCTACAGAACGGTATGTGCACTAGGAAGCATGTACAGTGATTAGTGCTGAGAGCTGTTAATGCACAGCCCTGGGGAAGAATAATTTCAGTAGAAGCATTTTGCAGCAGAAAGTGCCATTAAAGTGGTATCTGCAATTGTGTCTTTTTCATTCATCCTCCTTTAACACAACTCTTCATTTCCGTTTCCTCTCTCACCACTCACCTTGTTCATTTAGATTTTAAGCCCTTCAGAACAGGGACTGAACTCGCTCGGCGTTTAAACCAGCCACACCACAGTGGTATCCCTCCTTGTTTGGAGTCCCTTTCTTAACTATAAACCCAGGTATAAACTTTAATTAGAGAAAATATACCTTGCAGAAATATTCTGCATCACTTGCCCAACCCTCGCTAAATGTCAGAAAATGTTAAGGAAAATAAAAGACCCTTAAATAAGAAAACCAGAATGCTGTATAATGAGCTTTTGGTGTCATATCAGCGTGAATCAAGTTTTGAAAAATAATTCCCTGTGAAATTTGAAGAATAAAACCCAAGGACTTGTTCAGGTGTGTATTCTGTCATCTTAGATCTGGCTTCCTACCAAAGGGGGATACACAACAAAGATGTTAGTGCTGCATTTTGGACCCCAGTGCCAATATCAGTAAGTATTTTTCAGAACATAAAACTTCATTGTTAACCAAATTTATTTAAAAACAAATCAGCGGGACCTCTTTGTAATTATGTATGTGCCTAGCTGTTTGCAAAATCTTTTCTTTATCTGTAATCCTTCAGAGGATGTAGTAGAAAAGGGCCAGTTCCTCTGCGTTCCCCACCCCACCCTCCCCCCC
>NW_020799099.1:2584098-2609417 GCF_003259725.1 Athene cunicularia
CCCCCCCCCCCCGCCTCTCTTGGAGTCTAAAAGGGTTTAATTGTCTGCACAGATGTTGGTCTCAGCAGGGTACAGTAGCTCTCTGTTATTTTTTAAAAGGGGGGAAAAAAAAAGTTAAAGATTTTGTGAAAACTAATACCCTTAGTATTTTCTTGGATCATCTATGCAAACCCCTTTTCGCCGTCTCTGCCTAGCTCTGAGCATATGAAAAGATGGACTATATCTCCAAATGGTGCTGGACACAAAGCCATCTTTCTGCAGGGGGTCCCCCATGCTCCCTGTCCCCAGCCCTCCCCAGCCCTGGCCCGACCCCAGCCCTGGGGGCTCTGGGGGCTCCAGGCTGCCCACTGGGGGCTGCCCCTGTCCACCCAGTGCAATGCTTTTGCCTTTGCTGCGGGTGTAGTCTTGTTTTTCCGAGCGTGGGGCTGTGTTTTGCGTATTTGCATGATGTTTGCGGATCATTCTTCAGTTTACTCGACTTTTTTTTTTTTTTTTTTTTTTTTTTAGCTTGCTTGAATTGCATCCATCATTTTTAAAAATGCAAATTGTGCTGAAAGAAAATATCTTATTTCTGTTACACATTCAGGAAGGAAACGACCAAAGTGAGAATGACTGCCTCTCAAATAAGAATGAAAGAAAACTGTTAATTAAATGATAAAATTAATTTCTCAGTTGCCTTTCTCAATCTAATATAGTACTTTTTTTTTTTTAATTTATTTTGTAAATGTAATTTCACTTTCAATCTTTCTTTTAAATTTAATACATGTTGTGACTGGAAGTTATCTGCTAATATGTTTTGATAATATCCTCCAAAATTAATGATAACTTCATATTTCTTCATTAATTAATCTTCCACGTAATTCTTCACCCATTTCATGCTAGCTCTTGTTAGCTCTACCACAGTTATCTGAACCTCAATTACCACAGACTCCTTGTTTTTCAAAATAATCATATCCCCAGAAAGCTATTAATTACATTTAAAAGCACTACCATTAGCCAAGACCTTAATTATTCAAACACATTCAGTGTCCCCATGACATTTGGATAATCAAGGTGGTACCGTCTAAACAGCAGTCCTATGATTAGGTCTTTCTGCCCTCGGCTGAATAATCTTCCCTGCACCTGTTGTGCACCACAAAAATAATGTGATGCCTTATAAAATAATAAAAAAATCCCAAACAACCTCTCTGACTCCAGTTCATTCCCTGAAATAATATTCAATTTTCTCCATCAATAAAGGACATGGTTCAAAATACCTACAGATTTTTATTAGGCTTTTTGCTGGCAGAATTTTGAAAGATGAAAGCTCTCATTGCCTAGTGTGTTTTCTTTCAAATGGCTGCTTATAGATCAATTATTTAAAAAAAATAAAAAATAAAAAGGCCCTCCTGTTATGTGGATCAATATCCTACTAATCATTGGCAGAAGGGAAACCCCATAAGGCACAATTAAATTGTGCAGCAAGGAAAAACCATGTACACCAGCTTTCTCACCACTGTCAAATGGGATATTCTGGAGGATACGTAATAGATACAGAACAATGACTAAATATAGAAAAGTAATAATTCATAACTGATTACTAGAACAGTAGTTTACAATCCTTGATTAAGATTTTCCCATTATCTCTGGATTACAGTAGTTTGCTGTAGAGCAAACTGACCGCTGTTTTACTAGGAAGTGGTGCTTTAGTCCACATGTATTGTTTCATCATGAAATAAATCTGTGGCATAAATGTGACATGCTGTGAACTGAAAGGGTATTTTGCTCAGCAACAGTTGCTGCAGGTGGATTTGCATGTACTGGGTGGACTTGTCACCTCCTGAACTGTAGTTTGGGGAAGGCTGCCAAGGCTTCCCCCTTCCACAACTCCAGGAGGTACCACTGAGATCTCATGCTGCCTGGCTGGTCCCGCATCCCTTTGTTCCCCAACAAAGAAGTCTGAAGGAAAAAAGAACCCAGATCCTTGCTCTGTTATCAACATCAGTTTCAAAATTTAAGCTGGTGCAGTGTCTGGAGCACATGTCCTATGAAGAGCAGCTGAGGGAACTGGGGGGTTTAGTCTGGAGAAGAGGAGGCTGAGGGGAGACCTCATCGCCCTCTACAGCTCCCTGAAAGGAGGGTGCAGAGAGCTGGGGATGAGTCTCTTGAACCAAGTAGTAAGTGACAGGACAAGAGGTAATGGCCTCAAGTTGCACCAGGGAAGGTTTAGACTGGCTATTAGGAAGCATTTCTTTCCAGAAGGGGTTGTTGGGCGTTGGAATGGGCTGCCCAGGGAGGTGATGGAGTCCCCACCCCTGGAGGGGTTTAGGTTTAGTCGGGTCAATTTAGCACTTAAGGATATGCTGTAATTGGGAAATGTCAGTGCTAGGTGAATGGTTGGACTAGATGATCTTCAAGGTCCTTCCCAACCTAGATGATTCTGATTCTGTGAAAATCTGTGCTACTGGGCAAATACTGTATGAATTGCTAAGGTCCACTAAGGTTCCTCCTGTTTATCATACGCTTGCGCTATTCACTCGTTTCCTAAGTTTGTAAAGGCAGTGCTGGGTACTCCCAATATATCTTGTTTCCCTTCTGTTTTCCAAGTCAGCATATTTCCCTAGAGACTTGCTGATATCATCTGATAACCCTTGTCTTTAAAAGAAAGACATCAATGATCATCACGTGCCCCATGGACTCTGCATGGCACATGTTAGAGCTGCAGCAGAGCACCCTGCTCATATGCCCCGTTCTTCCTGGCATCACTTAGGTGCCAGTGGGGCAGCCGCACTTCTTTTTCAGAGCTCTCTCCTCTGCATGTCTGCTAATTGGACATCCACATCTTCATTTCACATGTAAAGATAATCCTGCTGATCCAAATTTCATCTTGGATTCTGATATTCTTGGGAATGCTGCATCACAGAAATGCAAGGCTCCGTTATATTCACTGCTAGGTCCATGTTAACCAGTATTTCAGAGCAGAGCTTTCTCATCATTCCTCTTAGAGCCTGAAACTGTGTCTGAAAGCTTGTGCTGCCATATGTCCTCTTCAGACAACAAATACTTTGCTCATCATAGTCTGCAGAGCACCTCTTCATCCTTGTTCAACGGATGCCTGGCAAAACTGATTATCTTTCTATCCTCCAAAGAACATAATTTTGTGATTCTTATTATGAAATCTGTGATTCGGATGATGAGAGAAAGATCTTGGCATTAATAATACTGATGACCTTTTCCCCCTCCTTGCGCAAACCTGATTTCCCTAATTAACAAAATGTTGTCAGTGCTGCATGGGAACATGGGAAGCCATGAAATGTTTTATAGAATTGGCTGTTACGTATATCAAATGCTGTCCAAGATAATAGGGTCTGGCATCAGAATCTGGAACACAAATTATATTTGGTAATAAAGGCTGTAAGGATAACATGAAATCAATCTGCACTGTGAACAGAGAGGAACAGGACTATTGGATTTTTCAAATGTAGTAGAATACCAGTCATCTTTTGAGCGTGAACTTCACTATTATTTCTAAGTGAAGAAAAATTGGAACAACACTGACCTTATACAAATTCATCTATTTCCAAGCATTTCTATAGGTCCAGTTATTGTAAATTAAAAGATAGATAGATAGATAGATAGATAGATAGATAGATAGATAGATAGATAGATAAAATTATTAAACAAGCCAAGTATTTCACATATGAATCTATACAACATTTTAAACCATAAGAGGTTGTATAGATTCATATGTGAAATACTGCACATAAGAGGAAAGGTTTCAAAATACTGAGAGATACCTAAGAAAGTAAAATATTCATCTTCCTTCTACTGAATCAAGGTCAATCTTTGCTTTATTTAAATTAATGGAAATATTCCCAGGATTTCATCCTGTGGGTGTATCCAGTAGGTTCTTGTAATTGTCAGAATATATTTGTAAGCCAATAAACCAGTCAGTATTAAATTTCTGTGCTAATTAATAAGCAGGCAGTGTGCTTTACTCTTTGTTTCATGCAAATACTAGACAAAACTGGTGGTATCTTAGCTTGTATGCCATATGTAGAAGAGAGATGTAGTGAGATATGTAGAAGAGAGGTGGGTGTGTGTGGCTCTGCCTCCTGAGTGGGGGGTCTGAAAGAATTATCTTTAGATGGGATCAAGCACTTGTAATTAGAGTTGCCCTGATCTTTTGAGCTGTTCATATCATCTGACACCTTCAACCACATACGTTCCATGATGATTTTCCCACTGTCTGTGACAAGATAGCAATAGATAATGATAAAATCAAGCCATTTTTATCAGTCTTGCAAAGACAAATCCATGCTTATTTGTATTTGTACTCTTCGTTTCCTCTCCTGGTTCCAACTGGTTAGCCAGACATATCTACGTGCCCTTTTTCCTTCACAGGTTCAGATGTGGTGGTTTTGTTCTGTGCCTGTCACTCAGGTACATTGATTTCTCCAGTGCCCAAACATTGACTGCTTGTCCAAAAGCCAAACAAAATGCAGTGATTATGTTCTATCACTAAGCCATGCTTTGAGGCTAAAGAGCTGGCTATCTAATGCTTAAAGAGCTTCTCTTATCACCTCTGTCTATCAGTCACAGGTACTGCAGAAGGTCCTGGGCTCCACATCCTTACCTCATTTTCTCTGGCTAAAAGGTGATTTAAGAAATTCTCTGCTCTCATTTAAGAATGTGAGAGTATTGTAATGTCAAGCTTAGACTTATTTATGGCTAGTGAAGATAGATAAAAGCCATCATTAAAGATGGAAAACCCTGGACCTGCCAAAAGACTTGGAGTCTTCAGGGTACATTTGCCATAACTGTGGCAGAGATGGTAAAGGCACTTCCTTTGGGTTCAGGCAGGAGTCAGAAATGGAAATGAAAGGAGTGGGATTCTGTCACAACAGTTTCAGTTTGGTAATTCCTCTTGTACAGCTGGAGACTACAGTAGCCCGTGTTTACCCAGAGAACTCTTCAATAATGTATAGTCAGCCGAGGAGCGTGTTATAAATCTGGCAAGGTTGAAATAGCAGGAGATAGGGGCTGCTTTAATATCCAAATTGGCTCAGAAACTATGCTGTGAGGGTTTCCCAGTGTGGTGTTACCATCACAGCAATCCATCCATACATTTTGTACCCATTAACACTCCCCAAGAAGGAAAAAAAGAAGATAAACCCTAAATTTTCATAAAAGGGAGCATAATTTGTCTATGGCAGTCCATAAATAATTAATAGAAAGGAAGATGAAGGAATGCAAAAAATATGCTTTTTCCAGGCACAGACCAACCTATCCCTGAATACAGTTTGACTGTTCTGGCCGGTTTTGCAAGGCAGTGACACGACATATGCCCGGTAACTGCAGAGGAAAATGTCTCCCCTAGTCAGCACAGGCAGCACCTCTTCAAGCAAGAACTGAAAAGTGCCATCTCAGGTAAAAACTTCTTCTCTAAATAATTTATCCTACATCACACAGATTGGATTAAAAGTAAAAGATGGGATTAAAGGATTTCCTTTTTGTTTTCTCTTTTTTGTCTTTGTTTCTCATTTCAGAAACAGCCATTGAAAAATGCCCCAGGGACAGAAAAGGAAAGAATTGTCTAAATATCATTATGCCTTTTCTTCTCATAATTATGGTCATTTGTCATAAAAACAAAACAACATATACCTCACTTCTACCTCTCTGTTCATCAGGTGTTAAGTATAGTGGAGCTACTGATGTGCAGCTGGTGGCTATCAAGGATTCTTTTCCAGCTACAGGGTTTTTTTCTGACAAGGAA
Organism: Athene cunicularia; assembly: GCF_003259725.1. NCBI lineage: Eukaryota > Metazoa > Chordata > Aves > Strigiformes > Strigidae > Athene > Athene cunicularia. The sequence goes on from NW_020799099.1 coordinate 2,589,854, forward strand.
ACATACGTACCTGCACATCTCCTAATTTTAAAACTGAAAAAGGTGTTGGTACCAAAAAGGTACTAAGTTGTCTTCACTTTGCAATATGAAACATGCAGAAGTTTCCTAATGTTTCTTTCACTTCTAATTTTTGGCCATATTCTATGTGCATAGGTGCATGTTACAAAGAGAGAGGGAGAGGGAGGGAGTAAGGGCGGGGAGTTTTGCAGTTAGGGGAAAGAAAGAGGAGAAAAAGGATTTAGAACAAATATGGACATAAATAGGTCTATTTAACACCACCATTTTTTTTTTATTTTTTTTTTTCTTTGGTAAGAAAATTCAACTTCACCTTAACTTAAAAAGGATGAAGTAGACCTACATAGATGCATGCTCTGTGTACGTAGTTAGATGTACTGATGTCATAACTCAAGTTGTAATCTCTCCTCTGCATGTGAAGAGCTTTTGTTTGTCTTGGTATTTCTTCACAAGAAATTTTGTTTAGCATACATACAACATCGTGATCAAATTTTGATTTCAATGGGAATTCCATAGACATGGAGTGAGAAATAAAGGCAAGATCCTCTTCCAGAACAGCAGGGATGGTGGAGGAAATTAATTCAATGGTATAAGGGCTGCCTTGCACTGGACAGTCTGTGTGGTCACAGATGGCATACACTGTAAGTAATGCCGTTGAAAAAGTTAACGCATGGTCTCACAAATAGGTTTTATCCAGGTTCTTGAGAGGGCCATCAGTGAGGGAGGGTTGAGCTGCTGTCCCTGTAATTGCTCTCTTGGTGGAACCTTCCCTCAGAGGTATTGACCCAGGCTGTGACACAAAAGGGCACAAATTGAGTATATCACCACAAATGCCTTGATTCATCCAGTCTATAAGAATGTAGGACATGCTGTAGACAGGTTCTGTCTGTCACACAGTCAATAAAATTTCTAATAACCAAATATAAATTGTTGTCTACCTTCCACATAATGAAGGATCTAAAATACTGGCTGGTGTAAAAGTCAACAAAGAGGAATTAACTAGACATTAAGCAAGTGCGGGATATGGCCCAAAGAACATGGCTGCAGTCTCCACTGTAACACTGGAAAGAATAATTGTTGATAAAACTGATAGATCTGAGATATTTTTGCTTGATTTGCAGGTCTTCCAGACTCTGCTTTTTAGATTTAAAGAGCTCTAGAGTAAAGATCACCCCACTCTGTGTCTGTATTTAAGAGGTACTTGTCTGTACATTAAGCACTTTTTATTCAGTCGTAGGTAGATCTTCTTTAAAAAAATGGCTTCATCTTGTGCCTGTAAAATCTGAAGAATTTGAGAGACATGATGATTAGGAGACTTCAAAGAAATGTTTTCATTTAAATCTAAATCTAAATATTTTGAAGGGAAAAGCATCATGCTATTCTTCCTTACAGTCATTGCTGGAAAATATTTCTACTGCTCTGGCCCTACATGACTTCTAATATTTGCCAAGATAGCCTATCATGAGGAGAAAATACCTCATAGGAAATCTGTGGCATTCATATTGGCACTTTCAGAACTATAACCCTGTTTTTTATACAGATGTAAGTAGCTTTGTTGAATCTCCGTTGACTCTGGAGAGGAAGGACAAGAGATTTGTGATATTTTTTTCTTAGGCTGTAAAACTGAGTTAAATACATTTTTGTTTGCAGATGCCAATGGCTTCTAAACAATGCCACTGTTGTGAAGGCCTACCCTCAACACTGCCGCTGCCTGGAGTGGCTTTCCTTTCGAGGAAACCGCTCCCAATTATCTTTCTCCTTAATGAGCATTCCTTATTTCTGAGGAGCTGTAACCTAGAGGCTGAGGTTGCATTGTTATGGCAGCGCAACTGTGTATTGATGTCAAGCTTGTAGGTCCCTTATCAGTTGTCTGCCTCAGCGTATTCAGTCTAGGACAAACATCATTGAACCGACTTCATATACAGAAGTCCCTGTAGTGCTCAGAAATCCCAGATGCTATCAGGCAGTATCAATAGACAGGGGTATAACATAACAAACTGAAACTTCATAGCCCCATGAGCTTTTGTAACACCGAGAGCTGATTTTTCCTCTGTGCAGCACTGTAGGACCCACCAGCAATGGGAGAACCTTTGCTGGCATGCAGTGTCCTACAGATTGCTCTTCAGCAGTGTTGGCGGCTGGTGTGGGATTTCTCAGAGCACACTGAGGAAGTTTTTTACACTTGACAAAACTTCCCCAGTGTTCTCAGGATGCCCCTAACTAAACTAAATCTCTTCTTGCACAATTATTTTTCAACTTTAAGCTGCAGTTGGCTAACATAGCAAAACTGAGTGCTTTGGGGTTGGAACTAGATGATCATTAAGGTCTCTTGCAGCCCAAACTATTCTGTGATTCAATGGCCAAGGTCCATTCACGGAGACCTTGTTGGTAATGATTCTGTGTCTAGCACATAGATGCAACTCTACAAATATGACCATGATGAATACTACTCCAATGGTATATTTTTTCATTTCTCCAGAATATTTTGTCATTGTCAGTGAGAAAAACAGGCTAAAGATTCCAAGTGTTTTGTGAAATAAAATAGTGAAATTTTATTTGGTCAGTCACTTTTTAAAAATTTTGATTTAAAGGGGTTTGTAGTACTGCATAAAAATACAGTCTAAAATGAAAAGTGACTTAGAGAATGTCAGAATTTTAGCATTTAAAAAAATGCAGAAATGAATGATGACATCTTGAAAAGAAGGTACTCCTATTTTTTATCCTAAATATAGGACTGTGGTAACTAATAATTTCAGACGGAAAAAAACTTGGCTCTGAATGACATGGAGTATCCCCTGTTCCTGACAGAGAACTAAAAGATTTTTTTCCTCACTGCATTTATGTGCATGAATTTACATGCATCATACACTGTACTATGCTGGGTTTATAAGGCTGATAAAAATGATGTATGAGGGTCACATTACATTTTGAAAAGAGTGTGTAGAAAAAAAAAGCACACAGAAGGAGAAAGAGACAAAAAGGAAGTCATTATCTGTGAAAACAGGCACAGATTTGGCAAACAAAGCTCAGCCCAGAAAAAAACATGTACTTCTGCCTATACAGAAGCATGTGGCTTAATGGGGCTCATGTGGGCATTAGGGTGGCTTGGCAAGGAATGCTGCCAGAAGATTGAAACTGGAGCAAAACAGGAGGCAGATATAAATCAATTCAAAAATAGAGTTGAAAGAAATACTAAAGAAAGAAGTGTCTGTTATATACAGAATTAAAAACTAGCACCGGGGAAGTATTCCCTTTTATCTTTGGTACATGTCACTCTACACTCAAAAGTGTTTCAGAGGGCTTGAAAACCCCCCGAATCGCATGTAAAAATCAAATATTCCATCCCAAGTGAGATACAAAAAAAAAGTAGCAAGTTAGCTCTTCTGTTTAATACCAGCTATTCATTGAGGTATAGCACAGGGTTTCTTCACGGCCACCGCTGAGCTCGGCTGTGTCAGCTGGAGTACCTAAACGCGCACCCGGTGGGGACATCCATTGCTTCTCACCCCTTCGAGCTCCTGAACAGTCCCTGGGAGCTTGCTAAGGGGCAGCCTGACGCCAGCGGGGCGTCTGGATACCCCTCTCCACGCCTGCCAGTAGGGCGCTCGGGGTCACCGCTTGCGTGTGTGCTCGTGTGGGTGGGAGAGGGAACACGTGCGGTTCCCGATGCCGTAAGGTGGTGATAGTGGCCGGTGCTCCCCTGGCTGGTTTTCAGCTGCGAACAATAGCGCTTTATGCGTGTGAGCGCTGGCGTACAGCATGGGGAGAAGGGAGCCAGAGAGGAGAGCAGCTGCCGCTCCTGCTGTGCAGCCCGATTCCTCCCTCTCTTCTCCGCAGCCCATTCTGTCCTTTCCCTGCAAGCAAATGGAGCCCCCAAATCCACCCCCAGAGCCGTGTGGGTTTTGCTCATGCCGCTCACCAACAGCACATGAAGCTGGAAGGGCAGGGCTGCGTGTTCACGCCGGTACGTTGACATTCGTTGGCATTCATTGCCACCCGTTCTTTCCCTGCCACCTTGTGCTATTCAGATAGCAGCAGAGCGAGATGCTTTGCTTTGCGAGCACATAAAAGTACAGCGCCCTGCAGTGTTTTAGTACCCTGTCCTATTGCCTTTGCTTTACTGGCTATAACTGGCGAGTGACAGCTGCATTTAAATGTAAATCAATAGGGTTTTTCTTCAGATAGTCACAGCTGGCATATTTTTCTCCTCTAGGCTTTTCGGTATAAAGAAATTGTGGCACTACCTGAGAAGTAGTGAGTGTCTGCAATCTGGCCTTCTAGGAGAAATAGGACACGTGCTAAAAGGACCCATCCCAGCAAACCCTTGCAGAAGGTCTCATTTGCCTTCCAGACGCACGAGTCCAGTCCAAACCTCAGGCTAAACATGAAGATCCAGCTTCTCTCATTGTTTTGTATCATTTGTGTGCTTTGGCTCCTCTGTAAACTTTAGAAACTGTAATCAAAGGTGTTGCAAAATCTGCCTTCACTCCCCCTCTTCAATGGGAGCTTGCAAGAAGGAACATGACGGCCTGCCCTCGTGGTTGCAGCGCTGCCTGGCAGGTGGAGACTTGTGGCCCGAGCTCTGGCTCACGGGCTCTGCACGGCTCCATCTCCAGACCGAGGCGTCTTCTATTCTCTTTTGAGAAGTGTAACAGCTATCACAGGAGCTGTGAAAAGTGACCTGCATGGACAGATGCTGACAACTCTCTTTTTGGGAGTATTACCTCACCTGCTTTTTACAGCCCTGAGCACCTCTGGAGCTTAGTCCTCTGGTCACTTCCCAGTGGCCTGTCCAAGGCTGCTCTGGCTGGACTCACTGTTGTGGGGCATGGCTGAACCTGCCTCTCTAGCTCGAAACAAGGGATGACAGGGCAAGGTATAGGAGGCATAGCAAGCTCAGGCATAGATGGCAAAGAAAATATAAACAGGGAAGTGTGCTATCTGTCTTAGTCTGAAAAAAAATTCCAAAGAGCAGCCCTCATAAATGTGCATTATTCCCTTCTCTGCAGTCAGCATTTACTTGGGTACCACTTAAACATCACTGTTTCACTCCTTCTTACACAGAATCCTATCTGGCATATCAGCAGCTCCCAGCTGCAATTCCCTGACATCAGTGCTGGCTGCTGGGAGCTGGGGGCAGGTCTCAGGGTGGACGGAATTGAGCACCACTGATTCAATTAGCCTCCTGTGATTCATGGCTCAGAGAAGTGCCAGGAATTGATGGGCTTGGGAAAGTACTTACTTTTTTTTCTAATCAGGAAGGAGCAAATCCCAGGAAACCCAACAGAGCATATGAACATCAAAGAGTTCAAGAAAGCCAGGCTGGCCAAATCCCAGTACTGTGGAGTTGAGCCCAAGCAGCCTAGCAGACCTCAGTGGAACCAAAAAAACCTCATGATATTTTCAACATCTGCATAATCCAGGAAGACAATAAATTATTTGTCACCTGGTTGCAGAGAGCTGATTTTAAAGTTGAGGTCTGGGAAGTTGTTGGCAAGCTTACAGATTTCCAGTTTACTTCTTTTTTTTTTTTTTTCCTTCTTTATGCAAGCCTAGAAGCAAACATTTCTTTCTCAGGCCCAGGACAGTTGATTTTCCTTTTCTGGGGAAAAGAACTGCTTTGTTTTGCAAATCATAGACAAAGCATTGATTATTTGTCTGTCTTCAGTGTAACATTTTGTTGAATTGCTAGTAGATTATATTGTTTCCAGGCTAAGGATATTCTTTTGTTTGCCTATCAGCGTTCATACCTCTTATTGTAACAGAAGCCATGGATCTTGTATTCATGCTGCAGAAGACGAGATAATAAAGGATCCATTACCAGAAATTGTCATTTTTGTACCTACAGCTATTCTGTCATAATTCAGGTCACCAGCTTTGGTAGTTCCCCCAGAAAAGGAAAATCAACTGTCCTGGGCCTGAGAAAGAAATGTTTGCTTCTAGGCTTGCATAAAGAAGGAAAAAAAAAAAAAAAGAGCAAGCCTGATGTATGAGATGAGTAGTGTAGAAAAGTAAAGACTGATAGGGTACATTACAGAATCTGAAATTTTGATGTGGTAGTGATTAATTTCCTTCTTCCTATGTGTTTTAACTGAGTTCAAGGGTATGACAGACAACATTGTCAGGACACAAATGTGAGTTCCCAAGTAGTCTACCCCACCCTTTGACACATGAATTTGTTAGTTTAGAAGGGGAGAGCTATAGAGCAGTCAAAATCTATGACTATTCACGTCAGCTAAAAGATTGGTTCACCACCATTAAGCACTATCATAATTTCATTTTTATTACTGCAACTCAAATGATGGATAAAGATTTGTATGAGTGGTTTGCTTTACCTATGCCCCCCCTCAAAACAAAAACAAAACCAAAAACAAAACAAAACAAAAAACCAGTAAAGACAGCACCAGAAACGATTTTACCCGAAGGTATTTCAGAGCATTCATTTTCCCCAGGTATTCTGATAGCTTGTTTTGAGATCATCAAGAGGTAAATCTGAGGTTACCTGTGATAATGAATGAATCTGAGGGAAAAAAGCAAATATAATAAACCCAACAGACTGGAACAGTAAAGCTGTCTCACCAAGAAAGAGGGCAGCAGCTGTGAAGGAAAAAGTGTTCATTTCCCTTTGGTTTGAATTGATTTTTATTTTTTTTTTCTGGTTAAGAAGTAGAATATACTCAATTTTCTTACCAAGATTCAAGCAGAATTAGGACTGTGGAAAGAAGACCTATTAATCTTGAGATAATAATTTCTGTCTTCAAATAACTACGGTATGAAATTGCAGAACATAAAAAAACGATGACTATCAACCAGAACCAAGGTGGGAGCAGATCTGTTCAGCTTGGTGCTGTTCAATAACTCTCATGTTAAAATGACACCCAGGATGAACCAGGCAGACATATCCTCCTCGTCTTCCCTTCACCATCAGACTCAGGTCTAGAAATATCCACCTGCATTCCTGCTTTTATAACTGTCTATTGCCCCAATAAACACATGCTTTGTCACAGTTTATCGCTAACAGGCCTCACTCATGGATATTGTCATTGACATCAGTGCAAACATAGGCCAAATATCTGTAAGTGCAAAACCAGATTTAAAGTAGATTTTTGATGTAGTTGTTACATTTACAGGAAAGGTACTCAGTTATCCTTGTGTATTTTACAAAGGTTAGCAGTACATCGTCGTGTCTGCAGCTGTATTTTTAACCATTGTGAAGATCAACGGGTTTATGAATGGAAAACACATTGGTTTTGACTTAATTCAGAACCTAAAATGGACCCTTACTGTCTCTGTGCTGGTGCTTGTGCAATTTCTCTGTGTTGGCTGATTTGTTGCATGCTCAGTTACACACTCAAGTACACGTCCTTGGATGACTCCAAATGCAGCAGCTTGTATTTGACATATTTCAATATATAAATGTACCATAAATAAATAATACAGGTATATCTTCATGGATGAAAAACCACTACAGTGGTAATCATGCTGAAGGGGGGAAAAGAGATCGATGTACAGCCTTATTTTTGCACTGCATGTGCTGCAGGGTCCTCCATCAACCACCACACCCACACTGCAGAGGGGACACACAATACAGGCTTTGATGGGCTTCCACCAATCAAGCAGGTCATTCTCCATCCAACAGACATTGGAGCTGGCATCTCACATGAGCCTGGTGCTGCATCAGATTCTGACTTCTAGCATGCTACCATTTAACCCTATTATTTATTATGTGAAACAAACAAAAGCCAGGAGTGTAAACTGAGAGAGTGGGGTGAGGAGGAGATGTGAGTGGAAGCAAATAATCTTCAAAAGGCTCTTAGATGTTGCTAGATATATTAACTTATTCCCTAAGTTTTCCTGCCAAAGTAATATTTGGCAAAAGAATGTTCTTTAAAATATTACTGAATGAACACAACATGGCAATATCAGTTTTGAAAAGACTTCTAAAGAGCAGCCCACTACTTTTTTAGTTGTGTTGCCATGGCTTTCTTGTTTATTTTCTGTCGCCAGTCTGGATTTGATCTGTTTGCTTTGGGTCATTTTATGACATAATAATTAATATTGTTTGCTAGAAAAACACATTATCAAGAGGAAGCGTGATCAAAAGGTTGGTACCAAATTAGGAGTCTGGAGAACACCATCTTCTTCATTGCAGAGATAATAATAAAGCCTGATCACATCACCTCTTTTTACAATGGTTCCTTCATCTGATTTGTCTACTAAACTTTTCACAGAAGACATCTCGGAGATGGTGAGTCCCAGTTTCAGCTGGAGTTTCTGGGTGTTACCATTGTTACTTCTCTTAATGTGATCCTGACAGCATTCCTGTCCCTATTTTAAAGGTGGACAGCAAAGTCAGAGCTCAGATGTCACACAAAGGCAGGAATAAAAGTCCTGAAGTACAAGGAATAATAAATTAAATTATATGACTGCTTGGCCCAGAAGCTGATAATTAAGACAAAGCTGTGTAGACTATTTAGCAAATTCACATATGTGGGAAATAGATTAAGTGGAACAAGATGATTAAGGTTGAAGCAGCTCACCAATCTGGAAGAATAGAGGAAATAGTAAGATGTGTACTGAAGGTAAGTGCAATTGAAAGTAAAGAGAAGTAACAAAAATGGTTTCCTGATGATCCTTAAAAGAATATTTTTAAGATTTCAGTTAAACAAGTTTAAAGGAAAAAAATGAGGAAAGCTATTGAAGCTTTTTGACAAAAAAAGAAGAAAAGCCAATAGAATTGCTGGAATTTTAGTTAAAGTGCATAAACAGGAGACTTAAAATCTCTACTAAAATGTTTCAATATGATCTAAGAAGGAGAAAATTTCCTTCACAAGTGGAACAAAGATTAATTTCCTGGAGGAAGAAGGCCCTACAACATGCAAGGAGAATTAGAGTAACTTCAAGGAAGAGAAATCATGCGTTTCTGCTTGTGATTGTAACAAAGTTGAGCAGAATATTGAGTAGCAGCCGATAGTTTTCATAAAGTTAAAACATGTTTGGAATTTCATGATGTCTCAGAAGTAATTTTCAAGTAACATTTGTACTATTATTTGATTTTTCAAAGTATTATTAAAATTATTATTTTGGGTGGGTAATATGTTAGATATTTTATAGGCAAAAAAGAGTGACAGAGAGGGAAAGGACAGATTTCACTGTGCTAAGTACTGCTAGCAAAAATAGAGGATTCTGTAGATTTTAATTATCCTTGTTCTTCTAATTTCCAAAATAAGTTTAATTTGGACAGAAAATGGTGACTGACTTCTAAAGCCACATTAAAAAAAAAAAACCAAAGTCTAACACAAATAAAATAGCAGAGGCAGATAAACCCAAAGTTATCTGAAAAAGTAGTGGGGAGGTCACAAAATCTTAACCTACCCAGCCTGGAGGTTGAAGGTCTTCCCCCTCCAGGCTGCTCTCCCAGATCGTGTGTGGACTGTGGTCGATGGGAGCCCCGTGCATGGTAGCGTACCATGGTCATCTAAGATTTTGTGACGTATTTTTCTGACTGGATGTTTCAGACTTAAATGCCATCATCTTACTCTGTCTTTGTGGAAAATACTTAGAAGGGCACATTTAATACCTACTTTTTCTTTTTTTTTTTTTTTTTTTTCCCTACAAAATAAAACATAAATAGGTAGTTTCTTCAATTTTTCTTTCCCATCTGCTTTTGGACATTTTTAATGTCCACTGCACAGTGTAACGTATCTAATAGGAGCTGGTCGATTTTTGACTGACATCTGCAGTCCAGATCTGGTCTTCCACAGCAAGGAGACCATTTGGTACTTTTGGAACCGGCAAAGGCCAGCAGGTAAAATGTAACAGTCAGGGACTGACAGCTGTAGGGTTTCCTTCCGACAGAGGGGAAGAAGGAAGGGAATGAGGCGAGTAGTGTTTCCGAGCAATGATCCTTCTATTTCCTCTACCAAAGCATGGCTGGGGCTATCACTGCAGAGGGAGGGGATGTGCGATAGGGAGCCCTCTCGGACACCCCGGGGGGCAAAGCTGGCCTGCTCCCTCCTGCCCCACATTTCCAGGATGGGAACTGGCTTATTGCATTTACACTGCGACCATTCCCCCATCACCGGCCCTGCTCAGCGCTGCTTGGCTTCCTCTTCAGACCCTTGTACAGTCAGTGAGGGGGGCTGGCGGAGTGACCGAGGGACTATCTCCCTCACCCGCATCCCACCAGCCATCCACTTTCTGCAGTATCTGCAGCCATCCAGGTTTGCCCACCAGTTCTGCAGCAGCAGAGCACAAAGAATTTAACAGCTTGGATCTCTCTTTATTTGTTCTAGTGAATATACATGGATGGCATGAGCTAGTTTTATACCCTCTAGGTATAACACAATGACATATTATTCCCCTTGTAGATAACATCTGGGGCTATGGTAAAACCTGTAAATTGTCATAGAGTCATGTGCTAGAAAGGTGATTCGGTTGCTTCCCTCCTGGAGACTGACGCCTAATCTAAGGTCACTGCAGTTTTCTCAAAACACCTCCTCTGCTTGCTTAATCACATCATTTCCCCCCCCTCTTTTTGGAAAGGAGCTGCTTCATTGTGAGACTGGTTCACAGGGAAACATTGCTTCAGTAATGAATGAGCCCCAAGACAAAAAGCATGGAGAGATTTTCTTTTTCTACTGTTAATTGTAGCAGATATGTAAATATAAACTCAGTAGAACATTTAGCATTTTTCAATGCAACCATGTTTTTTGTAGAGAAGTTCTTCAGACGTGAAAAACTAGCAAATAAGAGTCTGGTAATAGTAACTTTCTGTCATGGATTTCTGTAATGGAAAGCTGTAGTAAAGGGCTTTTCCAACCTGTATGTATCTATCCCTATGTCTATCTCTATATATCTCTATATTTATCTGCTTTAGAGCTTAACCTCGGTTGTGGAGTGCTGCCAGCAGGGTGCTGAGGTCTCAGGTGGAAGCTAAGGTTGGGGCAACTAGTTTGATGTGAGAAATTGCAAATCAGAAACAAACACATGTGATACTAACCAATACATACACAACTCAACTGAATGAAGACAAATTGAAACAAATTTTATTAAAAAGTGTTCCTTTTTAAAATTGATGCTTTAGCAGATAGAAATTCAAACACATTGCATTTTCTGTCCAGAATTCAAGTTCGGTAATGAACACCAGAGAGTTTTCATTGACAGCCTTCCTGGAAAGTTTTATGTGGTTTGAATATTGTGACAGTTATCCCAAGTTTCTTCAGAGACCTAATGGCATATAAACAACAAGCCAGTATGTAAAGAAAGGCACTCGAGGTAGCTAGCTGGAAGTTTGTGTAGTGTTTTCCTCCGAAAGTAAGTATTTCTGCAAACAAAGGGGGTAAAATAAACATGCAGCTTCCCTGCAGTTGAGATTGCTTTGTAGAGCCTAAAAAAGCTTGCTTGAGGGAAGCACCTTCTGTTACAGACAAAAGAGTTAATTCACCAAATCTATGGAAAGAACTCTCTTCCCCAAAGAAAAGATCTAATGACCCCTATAAAGAGAGCCATATTGTGATGCTGTAACCTGATTAGAGGGAAAGAGGGTCTTTGTGTCTTTCACTCTTTGCACTAACAGGAAAACAAGGTGTTCTGCAATAAATAGGAAACCTTTTCTAAAGCTTTATGGTCTTCTGTGCTATTTTACAAAATACCCTATATGTTACTCACCTCAAAAAGCCACAATTAAAGTGAAGTGATTCTTTTTTCAAACGCCAGGCTGGCTGGGAGAGCAGGGTTAGAAAGGAGAAAGCCAAGAAGCTGCTTCTTTGAAGGGAGCAAATGCGATACTCTTATTTTAAAGCAATTGCGTGCTTGGGGCACAAGGAGATGGGAACGTATCTTGCAGCAGGACAAGTGCCTTCAGGTCAGCCCACAAATTGCCCTTTCGTGGGCACAGCGGGTTACGGACAGCTGCACTGAGTGACAGAAGAGGTTGTGTCCCCCCCTCACTTTAGGGAGGAGATGAATAAAAGAAAACATGCAACTCAGCAGAATAAAGAAGGAAATAAAGGAGACAAGCTGGACTAGCCCATTCTTATATGCACAAAAATAATGACATGGGGTATACAGTGGATGGGGTGTTTTTACGTTTGTCGTGTTTTAGAGGAGATACACGTTCACCCAGTGACTGGTAGAACTTGTCTCAAGACATTTTGAGAAGTCTAGAATGATTTTAAAAATAGCGTTTGTTTTTATCGAAAAAAGGCCAGAACCTTTTTAAAAAAGGCATCCCCCTATCCCCAAAAAAATAACAGATATTGAAGGGAACTGTTGCATTTTAGAGTGTAAACCTAGGAACTAAATGTTCTTTGGGACAGCAGTTCAAACAAGTGCCTGTGTGATGCAGGTTTTTTAACTCCTCTAATGTAGTTCATACCAACCACTTTTAAGAAAATTAGAGTTGATGGGTCATTATGTTTAGTCCCTATGACACCTAGGAGTCAATTTATATTATACTGTGCAAGTTTTTTTACAATTATGGACAGTAGTAATGCCATACCTGGTAGCTGCCTGTAGTTTAAATTGAAGGGGGATGAGACCTATTAAAAATCTGGTTTGATTTCATAAAGAGGTGATGTATTTGCCTGAAAGAAAAAAAAAAAATCCCTATATTCTGCCTTTTTCAATTGCTCTTAGGATGAAAAGGGAAAATAGGAGGCTATGAGGAAAGCTGAAAAACCAGGAGAACACTAGGCTAAGCCACAGTTCACGAGGACTTGCACAGCAGCAGCTTCAAGTTTCTTTGTTGGTAGCGTTCTTATATGGCATTTGGGGACCACCTCTGGGCTCAGCAGGTGACTTGCAAGGGTGGGGACAGAAAGTGCAGGAGACAGGGCAAGGTAATGGAGGGACTCTCTGTTCCTCTCTGTAGGTGGCTTAAGAGTTTGTCTTGAGAAACCCTGAAGTATGCCTTAAGCCTTGGAGATGGGTCTGTTAAAAATACAAAAATTCTCTCTATATACACTTTTTCTCCAAGCACTGCTTAGCAGTGGCACATGGTCCTGAATAAGTGAGGGAAGGTTTTATAACCACTGTGAATCCTTGGGGCGCGTGTCCTTCTCCTGGCTGCCAGCACCCATCTCTCCGCACGGAAGCAGGTTGGGGGAAAAGAATGTACTTCAGATCAATCAGACCTTCCCTTAGTGCATTTCTGCCTTGTTCATCACTAAGTCCCTTTTCTGGTAAAATTCCTGCTTTCTAGAAGTAAAGTGGTCATTCAGAGGACAGGCTTGTCTGGTGGGGGAGGGAATGTCTGTCTATTGCTATGACAATACATCCCTGTCTATATTTGCAGAGATGGATATTTTTCTACCAACTAGACATCAAAGCTAGCAATCTGCCTATTTCCAGCTGGTCAGAGGGGAGTGAAAAGAATAATGTTTGGGAGAGGGATAGGTTTTGTTGTCTTTTGAATTCTTGAATGCATGTAATACCTACATGATGCCTGAGGGTGAGAAAAGGCTTCACTGGAAGGAGACGTCTCCCATGAATATTTGCCTGTGATTATCCTATCTAACATACCATGCTTCCTCCTTTGTTTTTAGAGAACGGTCTGAAAAGCTGAATTTAGTGTGTTCTTTACCCATGAGAGTCAAACGGTATGGAAAAAAAAAAATAAAATACATTCAGTGCATCAGCCTCAGCATTGACTTGCAACCAAAACTACTTCCCCTGTAATTAAACAAGGTGAGTGGTCTGGATCAACACATGATGAACAGACCATCTTCTCAGTTCACATTCTGAAGGTGGCAACTGTCTAACATTTGCTAGGGTAGCATCAACAGGGCACGTTGTATCAGGCTCCAAAGAATTATACATTACCACTAACAAACTTTGTATCTAGGTGGGGCTAAACCAGATAGCTAGTTTAAAGCATTTCCCTTGCTTTGCAGTAACTAATACTACTGAAGTATTGATAGATATATGCTAAGCCTCTAGGTATGACTATAAACACAAATATTAAACTTATGTATTATTTACTTGTGCTGAATGAGATTTGCTAAGTATTCAGGCATGTTCATAGAGGTGATAAAAAAAGAAAGCCCTCAAACTTATACCATCCTCATTCAGTCCCTCCAAAGCATGTTAAGGTGAAGGAGATAGCAAGAAGTAGGGGAATTTGTGGTAATATCAGAAGGGAATAGCTTGAAGAAAACAAGGGCATTCAACACTACTTCTAGTAAAATGGATGTTGATTGTTTTGTGAGTGTTTTCCACAGATAATGAACAGAGAAATTTTGACACAGAGTTAATTACAAAAAATAGGACTGCGCTCTAATGGCTAATTACTACCCATGTAAACTGACAAATGGTGAAGCCTCCCAGTTTCACTATTAATAAGATGCATCCAAGAGCTTGAATTAAGATGCCAGTCTAGAGAATGAAACATATGTAAATATCTTAACGCTTTGAGAAGCCCTCTCAGCACCCAGGTTTAACTGGGTAATTTTGCCCTTGTGCTTAATCTGCCCACGCAACCCCACATCAACAGGCAGCTCATTAATCGAATCTCCCACTTTGTTTTCTTCTCATTTGATATCACAGCAGGGCGTTTCTCTCAGCAAAATAATCTGAGTAAACAAGAATCTACCCTGGGCTGGAAATCTCTCCCCTTGGAATGAGCTTCTGGCAAGCATGTCAGATGAAAAATAAACCCAAAAGAAGGGTTGGGAATGGATGAGTGTGAGACCTCTGTCTGCTCCTCGTGTGGAAGTGCCCTCACTTGAGAATGGGGAGGGAGTTGTAAAATGCTCATTTAAAAAAACCCACAAATATTTATTCCAGAGCTAAGTTAAGGAGCCATTAGCTTCCTGAAATACATCATCAGGGGTATGAATGTAAAACCAATCAAGGAAAGACAATGTTTGCCATTTTAGGCTCCGAAATCTCTTCTCAGCACTCAAAGGGATAAGAAGGTAAGCTGCCTGTGCCATTGTGTTGCCTTAAGGTTATAAATATATGAACTACAGCAAAACCCACAAATTGCTGCCGGTACCATCAGGATCATCTTCTTTTCTCTGTTTCTTGTGCTTGCCAGATATGAGGAACAAATATATGTTGTCGTGCACCGTGAAACTGAGGAAAGAGGATGAAGCACAAGACCTAAAACGACTTGTATTAATTCACTATGCTTCAGTCACCCCAATGCCTCAGTCACATGTGTCCTCCAATAAGTAAAAAACCTTGCTCAACTAGTTCAGTGAAGGTCATTGCCACATCCTTAACAAGCAGGAACTTTCCACTGGTGTATCAGCTACTTGATACCTCTGGAAACTGTCAAAAAGCAGCCAGCGAAAAGGGCAGCTCCTATCAGGCATCTCCGACATGCAGCAGCAGCAATCCTAATCTAAAATTAATGGCTGCATTTTGGATTAAGTTGTGAGAAATAGCAGCTTTCCCACTACTCAGGCAATTCGGGCATTATTACTGTCCCTTAAAGTTCTGCAAATGAGCATCACAGTTCTTCTTGATGGTAGGAACCAGCCATTTTTCCCTCCAGTTTTGGGATGCCCTGTGTCCAGTATAGCTTTTAGACTGAGGGAGATTTTTGCTTTGAGCAGCATTAACTGCTTTAAATCCTACTTTTGCTCTGGCTTGCACAATCTTGGTTTAGTTTAATAGAGGGGAAATGCTATGGAATGAAAGGAGGAAAAAGAAAAAGACTGCACTAATAATTTCTGGGTAATTAAACTGGCATGGCTGACAACTGGAGAAGAAGGCAGATGAGGGCTAATTCTAACTCTAAACCATTACCAAAACCTATTTTCCACAGCAGCAGGAAGTCAATGATGTAAGTGGAAATTCCTACAGCCTAAGAAACAGGATAATGGAGGTTGACATATGAATATCTGGAATTGCCTTAACAGTGATCAAGAATTTTCTTGGGTTTAGCCATGAGTTTATAAGTAGGATTCTTTTCCTGTTGTTATTTTTTTTTTCATTACAAATACAGCTATTATGTTATCCTGGAAGCAATAAAATGCTTTATATCACATTTTGGTTTATATTAACTCTTAATGTTGCTTTTTTAGCCGGTGGGAACTCAACATGTTCATTGCATAAAGGCTTTTGTGAACTAAAAGATTGAAGTGGCAAGGCAAAAAGGTGTCATAACATTTTTAGTTATTAAGTATAACATGTTCTATGTCTATTTTAGTGTCTAACAGCGGCCTGTCCATCTGCTATCATAGTAGTCTCACAGACTGAATTTTTTACCCTGTATTTCCTTCCTGTATTGTGAGAGAAATTAGGATGGTGAGGAGATGAGTGAGTACAAAAGGCAAAGGTAGGACCTTTACTCCCCTCCAGCAAGTGCACCAGAAAGTAGACCCATAACAGCATACCGTAGCACATCCTAGCTGCAGAGTCAACGGAGTTTACCAAGGAAATTAGATGAGGATTTGTCGTCTGCTCCTGGGGCAGTGTACTAAAATGATGTTTGCACCTTGGATTTCTGGCAAAGCCATGACTGATGCCATACATACATCTCAAAAACAGTTTGGCATGGTGACTGAGGATGTTAAACCCTATGATATTAAAATGTGTATAGCAGCCCAAATGCTTCATGTACATGTTTTAATACTATCAGACATCTTTCTTGAGGAATGACTATGACATATGGAAGCAAATTCAATTTTTGGAAGAAGAAGTAAAAGTTTCAGAAAGAAAATGTGTTAAAAACAGAAGGAGGGTGGGCTTTTTTTGGAACACCATGATTTAAAACCTCTCTTTCAGCCACATTAAAAAAAAAAAAAAAAAAGTCCATTTTACACAGACTGCATTTATATATAACAGTTGTGATTGCTGCCTGCTGATTGATTAATCTTTGCTCAAGCACTACTTTTTTTTTCCTTTTTTAAAAAAAAAAAAAAAAATCTTGCAGGTGTCTCTGCAAGTGCTTGTCATCCTGACCTGACTTGCTCTGTCCTTGTATAGGACCTCCCCAAGTGCCCATAACCCCGAGAAACCCTGAAGCTGGGTGAAGTCTCTGCAATAGGAAGCAAACAAATCCCCCTTTCCACAGTGGTTTTATACCTTAAGGTTTTCTTCACTAGAGCTTTTTGGACTTGCAGCCCAGAGGAACTGATGACTTCCAAGGACTTCAAGAGAATTGGTCATTTATAATTGGAGGGAAAGCAATTTAAAAAACATCCCTGACCTTCAAGTGCCAAGAAGAAAGATGAGTTTTGAGCAAGATGTTGACTACTCTATAACCTTCTGGGATATGGTACAGCTGATCTTCATCACAGAGAGGTGCTGACATAGTAGAGGGAATATACAGGACAACGTGTAGTCCAACAGGAGATACTCTATCAAATTCAGCGTTCACTTGGGGGAGAGAGGGAATACTGAAAACGTGACTCTGTTAGATTTTACGTAACAGCAGGAAATAAATGTGAAATCAGTGTTTACCTGACTTTGCCATTTAGTATTTTCCAGTAGTACAGCCATTCTTTCAGATAAGGAAAAAAATATTTGTCTTGTAACTACCTTTTTTTCTCTCACTGTCCATATTCCTCTGCCACAACCAATTAGAACCTCTTGCTGTTTCCCACATCTGTATCTTATAGATATCACCAACAGGGAGAAGTTATTAGACCCTTATGTACGTGACTGTGGTTTTTTTCAACTATGTGCTAGGATACATTCCCAGACAGAGTCATCAAATGCATCTTCAAACAGCTGAGCCAAAAAGACCATTTAAGTGCATCAAGTCAAAATAGCTCCTTGCACAAGGAAGTACCTATCTGCATTCAGGAGCATGGTTTGGGTATAGGAATAACTTGAGAAAATCATGCAAGAATGAAGGTTTGAAACTTCAGCTTGTTATATAAAATGTAGGTTTAGCAAGAGCACTTGGTTGCATTCTGTAAGTTAGTGTCATGCTCTTTTCTCCCTATTTCATTGAAGGACACCACGAAGCAGTGGCCACAGTCCATGTTTATTACATATGACATGTAAGAAAATAACATTGCACTAATGCACTTCAAGTACCTAACACAAGTGTGAAACAAATGACTACAGAAATACAATTGTCTTGAAGCTGCCTTTTATGAAGCAAAACTTCCACATAGGGTATCATGGAACTACAGAAAATAAAGACATGAGCAATGCATCACCATTTTGCATCTCTTCCAAAGCATAACACCTCTAGAAACAGAATTCTTTTTAGCATCATGCTGGGACATTGGCCTAAGATTAATACAGAATTGAAAGTGCCACCTTTTAAATCACTAGTGTCACTTATTACAACACTTAGGTTTTCTTTGGAAGTTTCCCAGTGACAAACCAGCTCTGAAAGCTACATTACTTTAAGATGTGGCAAGATCATAGCCTGAGACACTATGGCTGCAACATACATTACCATCTGTAGCCATGGCCACTACTTAGATTACTTACACAGTATAGTATGTGGGGGTGTAGGGGGCCATTTTCTGTATGTCTTTCCTGTTAGTTCAGCCAGATTTAAAACAAAAGATAATCTTTGACTACAGACTCCTTTCACGATTTGAATACTATGAAGTAACTTCCGATATTAACTTGCTTCCTATGATGCTTTTTTTGTAGAGCTAATATCGGAAACACTGCACTAGCTAATTTTAAAGCAAGGGAGGCTATGAGGAATGAAACTTTACAAGTTTTGGTCAAACCTAGATCTTAACAAGGTTAATGCTCAGTACTTGACTAGCCTTTAGGGGACTTTTAAATCAGAGTAAAGAAACCAATGTTCCAAGTGTGAGACAGGAAACAGAAAAGGTCAGTGCAAATGAGAAGTTCTTGCTCAGAACAAAACAGAACAGTCTGGAATAATTTTTTTTTTTCTGCAGGATAAAGTACAGATGTGAGAAGCAATGTCATTGTAATGCAAAACAAAACGCTAGAAGTTTATTGCACTGAAAACAAACCAACCAGCAAGCCCAGTGTGCTTTATTTCATAATCTCCAATATCTTCCTCCTTCAGGGATCAAATCCACATCTGGTATAAAGTATCATTTTATTATCACAACTAAGAGACAGGAATTTACTGAAATTTTACATTAGAAATGTTTTTGGGATGCATGCTACCCAATATCTGATATGGTCTTCACTGGCACTCACGCTTGCATCACCAGAAGCTCTTCATGTGCAGAGAAACATAGCATAAAACATAACTATTTTCTGCATCTTCCAGTGTTTGGCCTTTTTAAGAGGCTTTCATAGCACAATTACTGTATTTGGGTTTGGCAGGAAAATAGCTCTGGGCAGGTGTAAAGGAAGCTTGGACTGGGTCGGGAGAAATATGGCCAAGAAAGGAAATGAGTTCAGTCTGGAAAAGAAATTAGGACAAGGACATAGAGATCAGTAGGCCCAGAAGTGGGGCTAAAGCAGAAAACAAATGGAAGGGGAAACCCAGAAAGGATGCAGCAGAGATACTGGGGGGGTGTGGGGGGTGTGTGTGAAGAGGAAACACACATGTACAGGGAGTCATTAGGTGACCGTGGCAATGAAAAGGAAACAGAAAATTCAAAACAACATGGGAAAGATGTAAAACTTCCCCCCCCCCCCC
>NW_020799099.1:2609467-2745876 GCF_003259725.1 Athene cunicularia
AAAAAAAGAAGAGGAGGTGGTGGGGAAAAAACGCAATTTAAAAAAAAAAAAAAAAGAAAAAAAGAAAAAAAGAGACCAGAGTTTAAATTCAATTCAGAGTTTTATAAAGCGACTCTTCCTGGTTTCTCAGTAACCCAAAGATTGCCTCAAGTTTCCACTTTCAACTGAAAATGAACTTCCATATGAAGTTAACTTAGACATCCTCCTGGTTCTGATCAGTCATACCCTGTCTCTGATGGGAGACAGAGATGCAGGAAAGCTTAAAACAAGCAACTACCTGCAAGGCAGTCCCTGGTTTAGAGAGAGTTCCTGGAGCAAAATACTCACGTCTTTTTGAAATTCTTACTTTTGGTGTGGGTTTTTTTTTGTTTGGTTTTGGTTTTGTTTGTTTGTTTGTTTTTAAATCCTTACTATTGTTGCACTGTAACGATTTGCATAGGGAAGAAGTGGGATGAAAACCTAGTCTGAGGTTGAAATGGAGAAAGTCACATTTGAAGCTATGCCTTACAGCAAGGACTCACTTCTAACTTAAAATTCTTGCATGCCTTGTTGCCTTGTATCTCTTTGTCCATAAGATGCTGAAACAAGAGAAGAGAAACAGTCTGAATGGAAATGAAGTGATACTATTTATTGCACTGTTATGTGAAAAATAGTATAATACTATTGATGCTGTCATGTCAAAAGAAAAGTTTACCATGTCAGGAAACTCTTATGATACAGAGATCACTCCTTTCTTAAATATGAATTCTCTGCCTGGGAGCTGAGAACAGTTAGTCTTTCCATTTGTTTATTTTTAAGAGGATGGCCGGCATTATTTAATGAGGTAAAATACTCTATTTTCTCCTGCTCAGAATTACCAAACTATTTCTACTGGAATAAATAGTAAATAAAACCACCAGAAAGCTGACCTCCAACAGGGAAAATTTCAGCTCAGTATTTAAGTTTGAGATTCTTATAAGAAATGAAAACCATAAGCATAGAGGCACTTGGCAAATGTAAGAAGAGGTGGTCTCAGCCATCCATCATCTTTTTTTTCCCTGCCTGAAAGTGCTTCTCAAGACATAGTTTCTAATTACATCAGTTCACAGCCTCATCTGGTGAAAGGAGACGTAGCTGCACTGTAGGCAAGGGGATCTACATCAGGTTTTACATACAACAGAGGGATGTTCATTTAATTTTGGTGGTTTTGGTATGCAAGTATTTGTTGGTGGGTAGTTCTTCTGCAGAAAGAGCTACAGCTCATTTCTAGTACATAGGTTGTTTTATCAGAATATCTTCCTGATGATTACCTGCCTCAAAAAGTTCTGTTTTATCCAGGTATTTTCTCCTAACAAGGCTGCCATTATTCTCAGAGAGCACTTGTAGGAAGCCTACAGATGATTATCTTGTACACAGAAGTATTTTGACATTTTATCAGATTAATTGGATATGTCTACTTGAGGGTTTTTTTTTAAATTACGGCTCTGAGACGTAATCATAAATAATGTAACTTGAGAAGCCAGTGGCTCGTTCCAGGGTGAAGTGGCTGCCCCTGGGAGCCAGGACCTAGTCTCTCGAGTGGGGCCAGGGATGCCAGTGGTCCTTTTGGCTGGATCTCCTGAGTGCAGACTCTGGGTACTCTTGGGACCACATCTGGGCAACAGAGCAGCAACAGTCGATGCAGCTGGGGTCGGTGCTGCCTTCCCCTCACCTTCCCAGCCTCCGGGCACCACATGTCACTGACATAACTTGGAGGGCCATGTGGTCCCTGAGTCTGGCTTTCAGCATTTCCACACTTGTTTCTTGGCTGAACCAATGTCTTTCCCTTTCCCAAGTTTCCTTTCAAATCTGATAAGCTGTAACTTTAAAACAACCTCCCTCTACTGGGCTCAGTGATGAAGTCTGATAACTAAACCCATTACACAGATATGCAAATAATAATTTTGTAGTTATCCATCACTGTCCTCCATGTAGCGAGTGCATTACCAGCTGTAAAGTACCCGAGCAATGGTGATGTTCGACATACTCAGTCTCGATGAGGCAGCTGATCTGAGCCAGGAGCACTGCATAGCACCTTTAGGAACACCAGAAACATATAGTCAACCATTTCCAGGGCCGGAGACAGTTTCACATACATATAGGTGGATGTGACTTCTCAAGCTAGAGTACATTTGGCAAATTTTGGCTAACCACCTCCTGGTCCTAAGAGAAATACCACGAACTCCTCTATTATAGGGTTCAAGTCAGAGCACAGAGGCCAGATTTTGGCTTGTGAGGCAAAACTAAATGACCTGCTAAATAGGCTGAGAGAAGAATGAGCCTACAGGAGCAGTGAAACCACTGGAGATTGGTTGTTACCTGTATATGTCAGAGTGAAGAAGCTGCAGCACTCCTCCCCTCTCCTGATCACAGCCTTGTTCAAGGGCAAAGCCAGAAGCCATCAGTGAGATGGAAAAACCATGCTCCCACCCTGCTGACCTGCATGCCTGTCATACACACAGACCACCACCACCCCAACAAGACACTGGTTCTAGCCCACCCGCTTTAATCTTTCACCATCTCGTCCCCTTTATCCAATTGCTGAACATCCTTGCTTCATGGCATAAATGGGAGGACCTTCATTTTTGCCTTGTGTGACTAACAGATCTGGCTACCACGTTTGTGCAAGAACCACAGGGAAGCAAATCCATAAAGCTCAGAATGATACAGGGTCTGATCAAGGAGACACAATGTTTAGAATTCAGTGTATTGATTAGAAAGAGGTGGCAATACAGTCAGTGCTGTACAGCTGGTAGAAAAATCTAAACTGCAGCTCTGTTGAAAACAACAGCATTTCAAGATTTGCTCTAACAGGGATTGGGCTTCTTTGCAAAAAAGAGCTAAAAAAAAAAAATGTAATCAATACATTTCCTTTTTGCATTTGTGGTGACAGCAGCCCTGCCCAGAAGAGGGTCTGCAGGAGACCATCACAGAGTTGTCCCCCAGGGACCCCTAGCAAAGCTGGGGGAACTAGCAAGCTGGGAAGAGAGCTGTGGAAAAATAGCATCTCTTGGAAAGAGCACCCAGTTAACCTGATGGCACGGATGTTTGAGGCAGCAGCACAGGCCATAGTGTAAGCCGTGGTGTGCCTCAGACAAGCCAGAGGCTTCTCCAGGGAAAATGCAGGTTCAAGAGAGCATTGCAGTCACTTAAAAATAACTTGATGCCTACTATCTCAAAAAGCAGGCATTGCACCAGGCAGATAAAATCCTAATTGAGTTTTCTGTTATGTGTGTGTAAGAAGAAAGGAATTGGGTACAGCTTTATTGAATATAAATATATGCAAGGCATAAATAGAAGGCTTGGTTGATACTGTTAAGCACAAATATAAAACAGTCCTTAGAAGAACAGCTTTTTGGACATGAGTACATCCACAGATATTACTGAAACTGTTCGTGTACCTAGAAGCTGCCACAGCAGAGCAGACTGCAGGGGTTCACCCAAAGGTGGGCAGATGCTTGAGAAGGGCTGTCAGACAGCTAAAAATCTGGATGTTAGCTATCACATGCAGATCTATCTACAAACAAGTCATTTTGCTGAAGCTGGCAGAGCTGCACACACACACACACACACAAAAAAAGATGTCACAGCCGAGCTACCCAACTGAATTTACCCCACACAGAGAACCGACACAAGGTGGTAGGGCTGTAAAAGCAAGTCTGCAGCAGAGCTGAAAGGGGTCCCACAAAAAAGCCAATCTCAGTGGAGAGGTAGGCTTCTTGCCAGCTTTTAAAAGGCTGCCTTTGAGGGGAGATTTGAGGGAAAAGACCCTTTGTGTTTATGCAAAACAATTAGCTGGGAAAGGCTTCTTCAGAGATGCAGAAGGTAACAGCTGCTGTGCCAGCCCAGGGGCTGAAGAAGCAGACACAAAGTGGCCATGCTCCATCCCTGCAGCTTGCCTTAGGGCTTTCAAGAAGGATTTTGTCTCTTCAGTGCTACATATGGAACACTGACATAAAGCCAATTATTAGTCGGGTTCTTTTGTCAATTTTCCTGTATGCTTTTGGGTTACAAAGGAAAGAAAAAGGATCCAATTATTAAAAATGTACTATTTTCTCCAATTTAAGAGCTTTACCTAGTACAGGACAAATGGTTTTGTTGTCACTTCCCTTTGTGACTTTTCTTGTTAGAGAAACCAATTGCAAACCATTAGTGGAAATATTAGTAGGAAAAGCTAATGGTTTTAGTCATTCATATGCATCAGTCACCAGATATTTCAAAAGCTGCTACCTGGAATACTGTTAATGCAATTTGTAATACTTCTATTTGATGTTGTCAGCCCCCTCGGATTTGCACAATATGGGGAACAGCAGCAGCTCCAACCATGCCAGCTCATGAGGGCTGAGCATCCAACTTCCCCCCTCCTGCCCTTCCATGGAAGCTGCCTTTCTCCTCTCCAACAAAACGCTGTCAAAAGGAGGAGGAGGATAATCACATCCGTAAGGGAATGAAAGACTCACTTTGAGCGCAAGTATAATACTATTTCCAAAGCAATTCATCCATCAAAACCGATCAGTGCAAACAGGGTGCTGTAGAACAGCAGCAGACCAGCAATCTCAAAGCCGGTGCTTTCTCCAGGAGTGCTTGGAGCCCCATCCACTGGAGCAGCATCCCCCCTCCAAGGTTTGGGGACCTTGTTGCAATTAGCACTGCTAAATTAAACCATGCTGAGATCCCTGTACAGAAGTGCAAAGTCTATGCTGAAATAAATGCCACAGCTGTGATCAGAGAGGTTAGCTCCCCTTCCCTTCTACATGACTGCCACTGAAAAATGATGCTCTCACTATACATACAGATGTTCAGAGAAAGACTTCATCACTTTCATATAATATTATGATAGGGTTTCTTAACGTGTTCTCTTAATCCCATGATTAATCTAATCAGATGGTTTTTTTATGAAACAAGAAGGATTTCAAACATGTATGCTCAATGCCCTGTTGCTGTTTCCCATGGTCGGGGAGGAGTGTGAGTGAGAGGCAGTTTATTTGCTGTTGGTTCCAATTTCAGTCCTCTGGGAATTACACCTGGATCTTACCTCTAATGAGATGTTCACATCAGAATAAATGGCTTTGACAGGAATAAAAACCAAACATGCCATATCATATTTTTCCTAGATGTAATTTTCAGGGAATTTAAAAGTTAATCCTGAACAATTGACTCATGAGAACTTTAATCCCCCTCCCCAACACACCACCCGCCCATAGGTGTTAAGGAGCCTGTTTCCTTCTGAAATCATCAAGGGACGTTTTCTCTGAAATGATAGTGACTGTTCTGCTTTCATGCATATTATTTAATCCATTGCTCCACCACCTGAGACTTAAAGTGCAATTTGCCGCTATGAAATACGAAATCTGTGATGTAGATATAATTACTTGGTTTCTTATTATTGTGCTTTAGAATGTAATGTGTATATAAAGAAAATATAATGCATTTCTCTACCTCACTAGACACTTCCATTGCCTTCCGGTTTGTATTGATCAGCACAATTAAAATTGATATAGAAGAGCAGAAAATCCATTTTTTCCAGTGAAACAAATGTATATGAAGCATGTTTACCAAAGAACATTTTTCCTGCTTTATCCTATGCACTCTGTGCATAATCTGTATTCAAGATGTAGGATAATTTTCTGTGCTTCAGCATGCATTTGAAGTATTTTTAAGGTGATAATGTATTACTATGGGATAGGAAATGGCAGTTTCCTCTCTGAGCTGTCTGGAATTCTGGACTGAAACATTAGAGTATCTTTAAGTGGCTACTAGTCTGATCTGAAAGATCACCTGTTTCCCTCAATAGTATAAGCTTAAGAACTACCCCAACAATGTGAGGGTTTTTTTTAAAATGAAGTCATCACCAGTGGTATCTTTTTCTTCAAGTCATCTTCATTAAGTGCGTAGATGCTGCCTGCAGCAGCTTATCACTGATGTGTTAAAGGGGAAATTCAGTCTCTGATGCACAAGCTATTGAAGGACATCACTGTTGCTTGATGGCAAAATATTTTGGAGTGGGATACTATACAAGAAACTCTGCAGGGTGAGTGAACAACCATCCTCTGTCATAGCAAGACCCATACTCACTGTAAGTCCTAGAGCTGGGCAGAATTGGAGATGTTATAGCCTCAGATAGGCAAGAGCTAGCCCCCACACCCCCATTGGCCCTCTGATTCAGAAGGCAGATGCAGAAACAGGAGGGATATATTCTTCAGCATTGTTTTGGGACTGCACTCTGCACGATCTCTATGACAGAGCAGACAGGAAGGTTGTTCTGCTGTATAAGCATTTGAAATCCAGATGGACTGTTATCCCAATTACATGCATTTTTAAAAATCCATAGACTTCTTGTAGGAAATTTCATGGGGGAAAAGTAAAAGGAAAAAAATCAAGCTAATAAAATATGATACTATTTCACCAAGCATTACTAATTAATCCACTCAACAGCCCCATGGGAAAGATCACTGATATCCTGTGGGTTAATTTTCCAGTACCTCTATGCATTTCTCCAATTGTCTGCCCAATTCACAGAAACTTTGACTTGAGCTTGCACTTACTGCCTCCCCAAAGTGATTATTGGTACTTCACCAATACCTATAGAATAATGACATCAAAGTGACTAAAATGTTCCACTTTAAAACCATCTTTATTCCTTCAGGTTCACAGCGCTAAAATCCTTTCCTCATTATACCGAGGAGAGAAATGGCTTTGAAATTCTGTATTTGAAAGACTCTTTTTAGTTAAAAGCACAGGAAAACTGATGTCTTGTGGTATGAGAAATTACTCTGATGCAAGAACAGGAGCAGACCTTAAAAATACTAATGTTAGAAGTCTGTGTTTCACGAAAGCAATCCTCCTAACTTTACTGAGATTTCTTTCATGAGTAGGATTTTGCAGGAGTGAGTCCAGAGTATGCTCAATTTGTAATTTAAATCACTGCTTGTTAGGATTTTCATAGTAAACCTGCCTTGTGGAATGCATGCCATCCAGGACATCGAAGTATTGCAGCTCATGTAAACATAGTTGTACCAAACTTACTAATTCAGGCAATGCTATTTTGGCATGGACCAACGATGTGAGATTTTACTCAGTTCCTTTAATGGAGACCTTTGTCTGTATAAAACTTCATGCTATTTGACAGATACTGATAACAGTTTCCCAGATGATTAATTTAATCAAATGAGCTAGTTATCTTGATCAAGGATGATTAAAACAGCAAATGCTTTTTCTAGATTCTGAACATTATTAAGCTTTTTAATTCACCCTTTACTGATGCAAAACCAGTATTCCCACTGTGATATGGGCAAGAATGGGGATCGGAGGAACTCCAGTGACATTCAGAATTCAGCTACTTCTCAGCAGAGCCCAGTTTGCATCTGCCAGGTTACAAACACCTTCCTGACTTGGGTGTCTCCAGCAGGAGCCTGGTTTTACAAGAACCATCACTTTATTGTGGTGCTTCTAACGCAGTTTCCAGCAGATTTCAGCAGGCTGATTTAAGCTTCATTGAGGCTAGTTTGAAGAACTCAGTACACCAGAAGGGAGACTGGGCTATACATCAACATCTTTTGGTACTGCTCTCTCCAGCAGTTGCATATGTAATGAATGAGCAATCACTCTCTACGGAAACCATGAAAGGGTGAGAATGAAAGGGCAAAACTGTATTTGCACCAAAATCTTGCTCTGGAGAAGGACAAATGCAGAAGCTAGAAAGCAGTTTAGGGTTAAGTATGACCTTCCAACCTTTGGCTGTGCTGGCTACATCAAAGAAAGATGCTGTATCTGTAATGATTTACACAAATAATCAAATCCTTAAATTTACTGGGGTTTTCTTTCTCCCTTTCATGTGCTTCCTTTGATGTTACAACCTCCCTATGCAGGTGCAAAACCAGCCTTGGTCAAAAAAAAAAAAAAAAGGTATAGGAGCACTGCATTGTAACAGAATGGTCCAGCTCTGATTGGGCTCTGCAGGAAGACATGACATGAATGTGCATATGAAAACCTAGCCAGGATATGGAGAATACTTTTAGACCTACCCAGGAGGCCAGGTATTTACAGTTGCCTACTTCTGTGGGTTTTGGAGGTTCATATCCCAGAGCTGAAATACAAGAGGTTGTAGCTGGAATACAGTTCATAGGACTGTCCCATGCCAGCTCTCTTCCCCCCCATTTTTATTTTTACCAGACTAGTAATTACATTATTACATGATTTAATATAATTCTGAATATTAGATGTAGCAAAACGAGATTCCTAATTTTGAAAGATGGCTTGTATCAAGTAGAGCTATACCCTTTCAGTATGCCACATTATAAAGCACTGCTACTTCAGCTCAGAGAACTATTTAAAGTCAAGACCTGAACAATAGGTAGTACAACATGTAGGGACCTTGTTCACATAACTCTTTTAGGTTTTAATTGGGTAAGACATTTATATATATTTTATGTTCAATTTCTATCTGCCAGCAGTCCTTTGGGAGTTCATACCTTTGTTCTGTGGGTTTCAACAGACACTAGTTGGAATATGCATTATTTATTAGACATGCAAATCATGCATGATAATCTCAATGAGCTATGGAAAGTATAATTGTTCCAGACAAACAATACATTTGACTAAAAATTAGTCTAACATCTCCATATTTCACATTGAAGACATTAAGTTTTCTTATTCTTCATGTAAAATAGGAAGTAGTGTTTAGAGCAACCAGTTCAATGTTTGGGGATGTTTTGGTTTTGATTTTTTTAATGTTCTCAAGTTAAGAACAATAAATAGCCCATGACTTAAATTTAAGAATTGATAGAACAGGTTTAGGTTTATTCTAGCAAAAGAAATGACATTAATGGTATTTACACCCCTAATCCTAGGAAATAATATTTATTTATCAAAAATACGATCATTTAAGTGTAAGGAAATTGTCACTTAAATATTTCTACATACATACAAAAAGATAAAACATCAGGTGGAATTAACTGAATAAAAATAATCTACCAAAACCACACCTCTCAAGCCAGTATACAACTCTACAGGAAGTAGGAAGCAATAACTATTATATTCCTGTTAACAACTTTCAATCAAAACAGATTACATAGGTAGACATAAAAAGGAAGTTATCTACCTGGAATTTTCAAGACAACTGTATTTTAGACTTCCTTTATAAGGCACGTGAGTTTTACAGATCCAGTCCAAAAGTACTCTTCATGAACATCCTTAGCTTGAGAAGCACCACAGCTATCTGGCAACAGAGGATCACAGTCCCCAGATAATATAGATAACAGGAATCCCCTCAGAGTGAGCAATACTGGAGCTGCCAATTATAAGTAATCTTCTGCAGGAACCAGACTAGAAATGTATCACTGTTAAATCGATTTTATAGACCTGCAGCGTTTTAACGCAATTTTCTTGCTTTAGCAAGATTCTGCTCATGACTAATTTTACTCGGTGTACTCAAAACTTACTGGAAGAAAGTTGGCTAGTCTATCATTTATCTTTGGCACAGATTTTGAATTGAAATAGAATTTTGATCCAGATGCAGTCTCCACAGCTGTGAGAATCAGTCATCTAGGACTGCTGTCACAGCTTTGGTGTTAAATTTCTTGATTCACCAAAACTTCTCTAACATTATTGCATAACACATCAGATATCTGATGCAGCATCAATTATGCACCATTTTAATTACCTCACTTATACAGTTTTATAAGTGGAGCTTGTCTGTAAAAACTCTTTCCTTTCTCCCTTTTGAGAAAAATCAGGAAGGGAAGTCCTGTTGGACATGGCAGTAGGGATGTCTTCAGGATAATTTTGGTGTCTTTTGGATGGGAGTGACTGGAAAAGTTTGTATGTTCATACAGCATGGTTCAAATTTCCCTTGCATCTATAAGGTAACTTAGGCCTGAAAAAAAAAAACAAGTTTACTAACACATATACACAATATGGGACAAAACAAAATTCTCACTCCTGTGTAAGCCTAGTTGACTTTCCTATTGTGCTTTGCTGTGAAATGTTCTCTGGAGTCCTGATCTTTATTACCTTTTTTTATTTTTTTAATTATGTTGCGTCTAATATCCAAATAAAGTCAACTCTTCACCCTTGCTTTTTGTTTCCTTGCAAAAACTTTTTTCTCTGTGAAAATCATCTGTCCTTGCCCCCTCTTCTCAGCTTTTAATCCTTGCCCTCGTTTAAGTCTGCAAGAGCATGGGATTGCAAATCCAGTCCTAAAAATATTCAGATTTTCAGGAATCTGAAAGATAAAATAGACAAGTAGGTCATGTCACAGTCCAGGAAGTAACTCTACCTCACCAAAATATATAGGATATGAAACAGTTAATAGTTTTCCTCCCTTTACCTTGGTCAGTAAATAAGCAGAATCTTCCTATGGCCATTCTCTACCATCTGTGTCATGTCCAGCTGCCATTTAGCAGTTAACAATAACAAAAAAACAATTAACCAAGGTACAGTATAATTCACGGAGTGTTCTCACCCAGAATCAAGTGTCTCTGTGGTACACATTGGACCTCTCCATCCTCCTGCATCACCCACCAGGCACACCCAGATCCTTGAGCAAAAGCAATCCTGTGGATGGGTTTCCCTTTCCCTTTGTCTGGCGCAGGACTAAACCAGACCATTTTTCACAACACACAAATCGACCTGAAATCCCACTCAAACCAGCAGCTGTGGAAAATGCAGCAGGGTCGGGTGGTAGCAGGAGTATCTGACAACATAGCATTGCCTGGCAACATGCTGCTGGACTCCCGTTACATCACATTTCAGTCCTCTATTCTAGCACTCAAGTAAAACCAGGAAGGGAAGCATGCTATTAGCTAGCAAAGCAGCAAATCAGAGAAAGGTCTTTCATCTGATATTGAAGTTTTGCAGCCCATTAGAGAAGCTGAAGACAGGCAGCTCCTCAGTACCACCTGCTCCCTTGCAGAAGTGCTTGATGCAGGTGTGGGAAGGCCAGGGACAAAGGGCTCAGGCTCCTACACGGTGGGAGGAGGTGGCCTTTCCTAGTCACCCCTGGAAAGCAGCCTTTAGGAAGAGGGGTGTCTGCAGCACACACCATAACCTCCAGACATTCCCTCACAACCTCATTGTTTGTCACAGCGATTTCAGTCTCGAAGCCAGAGGCAACAGAGTTATTCCTGTATATTGCTTTTGATAAAGGATTACATTAAACCAAACCAGTGTTCTTCAGGAGCTGAAAAATACCTGATGGCTTAGTAGTAGGTCAGCTACCGGCGTGTTTCCTAGGGCCTTCTCTCAAGGTCAAAAACACATCACAAGTCAAAGTAGAGACAAACTCACGTCTCCAACAGATTTCTAAATTAAGTTCAGCTGCTACCCTTTCATATATTTGCTACTAGCTTAAAAATAGCAATCCATCAAAACCTTTTATTTTTATTTTAAATACTCTCAAGCCTGCTTTAGTTTCTTCACTTGGAAGTTTTCTGCCGTAAGTTCACCTAGCTGTCTCACTGTCTTTCCTGTTCCTTCTGACTGTGAACATACAGAAGGCATACACAAGATAAAACACATTAGATTCGGCTTTTGCAAGGTCTTTGAGTAAATTGTGGAGCCATAGAAATGTAACACTCAGTAATAAGTGAGACAAGGCCAAGGGGAATGCTCTAACAGCAAATATTGAAGGGACTGGAAAATAGGCAGAGCTTTGGTAGATGCTATTTTACTACATAATACAAACCTCATCATCAATATTCCCAGTGTAACACTATGATTCACATTGCAGTGCAGATGGTTCACATATTTTAAATGGTAATTTAATTACACTGATCATACTGTATTTGAATTCCACTGAATTTCTAGCATGTTTATGCAAATATTTTATTGCAGAATTATAGCTTTAATAGCCTAGTACCTTCTCAGAACTGTCTTTTATGTGTCTTTTGGATCATAAGAAAAATACCATTTGTGCACAGAACTTAAGCCTCAGAGATTTACATTTACAGTAAGAGCTTTGTTGCATTTCTTGAAGCCTATATCATAGCTTACCTAAAATGTTTCATGACTTAATAGCATAAGGTCAAGAGATACTTGAATCAGCAGCAAGATAATGAAGAACCAAAACATATTTTGCTGTATCAGTGAAATTCCGTAATTTTTTTTTACATTTTTGTGGCAACCTTAAAAGTTATTGCATAAGCCTAAGAATCATTATGGTGGATAAAGTAAATGTTGAATGGATCTGCAGAACATAGACTTCAGACCCTATATCAGACCATCCTTGATTCTTAACACAAATCTATATTAAAAAAAAAACCAAAACCAACTTGGAGAGTTACATAAGTTATTCACCTCACCTTCTATCATGACATTCCTTACCTCATCTTCCTTTTTCCTCAAAAACATCTCAGTGTATAAAACAGCCTTCAGTCTCATGAAATACTTGTTGCTATATTGCATCAAGAAATATAAAATCCCTTTTCTTCTAGTACTAGAAGTTGCTCTCACAAGAAAAAAATAGCTTAGAATAAGCAATTTTATATATTCTCTATTTTCTCCTTCTTTCTTACTAAAGCAAAATAAACTCACCTACTCCCTTTCATCCAGTGTCACACACAAGAGTTAATCTTCTCTACCAACAACTCACCTTCAGACAGAAGTACTAGCTTTCTCCTATTTGCCCCAGATGCACTACATATATATATATATATATATATATATCTATATCTATATATATATCTCACAACACCTACCTTGTGACTCCAGAATTTATGCCCTTCACCTAAGGTGGTGAGTGGAGCCTAAGGGAGTTAAAATCCCTAAAAGGAGAGAGTTCAGAGCAGAAATAATTTTTAAGATTTTGTGTGGGGATTTTTTTGGGGTGGGTGTTTATTGTTAGTGGCTGGTGAGGAATCTACTAAGTACTGGAGCTATATTAGTTCCCTGCATTTGATAGTCTTGTATCTGACAAAGATGCTCTCTTGTTTATATTTGATAGAATTTGGGGTACTTTAATTAAAAAAAAAAAAAAAAAAAAAAAGACAGGTCTGGTGTAGAGGGCTTTGCTTTGACTTTCTAATTACAGCTAAGCATTTTCTGTTTTAGCTACAGCTGGGCTCTGGGGCAAGATGTATCTGCAGGAAAAGGTATCAAGGACCTAGAAGCAGTCCCTGGTACCTGCAGGCAGACAGGTGGATGCTGTGATTAGAACATTCTTTATTAGAAACTTGGATTCAAGTCCCTCCTGTGTTTAGAGCAGGTTCTAAACTTTCTCAAAGATTTTAGGCTGATGTGAAGAAGCAGGACTATGGGAGAAAGTATTGAAGACTTCAAAAACCTCCCTTGATCTATCCTCAGGACTTCTTTGTCTAGAAAGGAAGCCAATAGGAAGATGACTTTTTTTGT
Organism: Athene cunicularia; assembly: GCF_003259725.1. Taxonomy (NCBI): domain Eukaryota; kingdom Metazoa; phylum Chordata; class Aves; order Strigiformes; family Strigidae; genus Athene; species Athene cunicularia. The sequence goes on from NW_020799099.1 coordinate 2,622,833, forward strand.
TAGTGTCTAGGTTCCAGCCCTTAGAGAGGAAAATCTGTTCTTCAAAAGATTTTTCACCCACATTGTAAGAAATCATCACTAAATAGAACATCTGAAGCCTTGTGGAGGAGGGACTGGAAGCCTCCTTTTCAATCTCCTAGAAGAATATCCCATCATAAGCTATGTTCATGTTTATTCTGTTGCAATAGATATCTGAAAGCAGTATTTATTTTCTAGGTGCCAGTAAGCTCATTGACCTAACCTACAACCTTTCCAGAATTTTAATTAAGGCCTCTACATTATTTTGCTTTAAACTGTTAGTTCAGGTTTACTTTAAAAGAATGTTGCTTATCAAAGCACATCAGGTTTTAAAGTTTTCCTGAGTAAAGCAGTCTTTTAAAAACAATGTTGCCCATAATTGGCATGTTACTGGATTAAAGGAAGGTCAAAATATAAAAAAAAAACCCTGAGTTTAATTGGTTTGTTTTGATTTTCCTTTCCATTTATGCTGTTGTTTTAACACCACCTCCAGACATGTGATTCTTCCTAGACTCTGTCATCTCTGGAGTGGGTTTGTTGCTTTTCCTCTGTCTCCACAAATGTGTTTTTCATTTTCACTCTTCCTTTATGCTTACCACTGTTTACATTTTCATAAGCTGGTGATGATTCAGTTTCTCAAGGAGTTAAAAACCTGTTTCCTTTTTCCTATCGTATTGCACACCAAAGGGTTACAGGATGATTGCATTCAAGTGGCCATGCAGTTGGTATTTACTTTGTGACAGTTACAGAGGACATAAGAAACTAAAGGTTAAAAGCTAATGAAGGAGTCATCAAGAAGCTGGTTATGCTTCTGACTGCAGTCACTGTATGAGATGTACACTGAAACTCTGAACAGAGTAGTCGTGTATGCCATTGACATGAAAACAATTAAATACTTATTACACAAAAGGCCTGCATACATTAACAACATGTAAATATTTCTACCTTAATACTATATTCTTAATATAATATGTCATTGTGACAGTCTCAAAGATAAATGTGCTTGTCTTGGGTGTTGAGTCACTTTGTTTCTGTGCTCACAGTGCTCCGAGGCATATCATACATACCTCTACAAATGCACACTCTTCTGTTTACCCTAATTTCTGTTATTTGCCCATTACTGAATGTTTTAAAGCAGTGACTATGAAATGTCAATGCTGTTTTCTGCTACAAACTTCCATCTTCCCTACCTGGAAGCCATGGACAACTCTTGCAATTAAACACTCCTGTTGATTTAAATAGTTCAGGACTGTGAGTTTCTAGGCAGCTTTAGGACACAGTGGTTATGAATTACATTAATTAAAACTATCTGAAATCCCTTGTTTCTGTAAACAATCCCTTGAAGATTAAAATAATTTGGTATGTCAGTAAGTGGATTGACACCCTTGTCCCAGTAGCAGAGTCCTGTCCAAACTGCAGTCAGTGGCCCCATGACCATTGATTTCAGCGGGAACAGGGTTTTATCCTATTCCTAGGGTGCATTTATGTGAGTGCTTTGCCTGCTTTATTGTTTGCTTGGGTTTTTTTTTTTTTTTTAATCAGTCGGCACACTTCACCTCTGAGGCTAGCAAAAAGCATGTGCTCAGTATCATAAAGTCTGGCATCCTGAGGCATTTTCCTGACAACGAAGATTTCTCATTTCCCGAGCAGCTGAGCCTGTTGTTTCCTTACTGATGAAACATCTATAGAAACTGCTGGGAGTTTTGATAACAGGGAGGGTTTGGGGAACAGGCGTCCATGTGGGGAGCCTTAGCTGACACTGTACAAATCCCCCCAAAAAGCCTCTGGCTGTTTCCAAAACCTGCATCTGCAGTTGTCAGTCCAGCACACAGCCCTGACTCAATACATGCAACGACTTAGTTTTTCCATTTCTGTGTGCCTCTTCCTTGTTTTACACACTTCAGTCCTACTCTTTCATTTGTTGAGGCAAACTCTTAGCTTTTCTCATATAATTCACTTTTGCATTGCATGACTGCTCAGTGGGACATCTTAAGGTTGGTTTACCTGAAATGTGGCAGCTTTCAGAATGAAAATCTGAGGCAGTAGGTCAGAGGTAATTAATAATCAAGTAGCGCTCTTGCTGAACTGAAATTAAGCTCATGATACCTTTTTTGTCATATCAAATACATCTGTGGCCTCCCCCAGTTTTATGTTTTCTCTCCCATGTTACATATTTACTTTGCTGCGCTATTTGTTCTTTGGGGATGGCAGATGAGAGATTTTTATGGATGGCAAAAGCACTAGTGCAAACAGAGCAAATAACATCTACAATGAAGAAGAGCTACTGATTGAAAGTCTAAAGCAATGATTATTTGAATTGAAGCTTTTTTTTTTTTTTTGGGGTATGCTTTGTTCTATGGTAAATATCCTAGAAACCCCAATTTGCTGCTATTTTTCTATATTTTCCAAAGGTGCACTGTCTTTTTGCAAGGAGCCATGGAGTACTAATTGCTTTTTTCCATTGCTTGAGCTAATTAACTTTTCATTATTTTTTCTTTTCTTTGAAACCATTAGTCAGATTCAAACAGAATGAAAAAAAACAAACACGAAGTAGTCAAAAGTGCAAATAAATTTATTCTCAGGGAGCCATAATCATGGCCACAGTTTGACAGAGGAGTATCATTGATTTTGACAGAATTAAAATTCAGACTTTTGCTTTGCAAGACAATATGGCTGCTCTAGATTTTACTTGGCTTTTCTGGAGCTGGGAGAAGGGCAGAATACCATTTTTTTTTCAGTTTACACTGTTTAAGATTCTATTTTGACAATGGTTAATATATTCTATAACCTCAGTCAAGATCATCCAAGCCAAGATGAAAGAAACCCAGATGAGTTTAAAAATGTTTCTGTCTATATAAAATGTTTGTGTACTTATTTTACTAAACTTTATTCCCTTCAGCCTTTTCAAATTGTGGTTTAGGGTACAAAAATAAATAAATGAGAAATGAAACACTGGAACAAAAATTAAAATTATCATATAGTTTTCTTATTTGAATGTCCCACAAAAAAGCTAGATAAATAATTTTCCCATCTTGTATTCTAATGCACAGTTCTGATTTCTTGTTGCTCATGAGCACTATTTAGCTATTTCACTATTATCTCTAATTTCTTCCATTAAAAAACAAAAACTTCTGGGAAATAAAGAGCGTTCACTTGGCATTCAATCATGTAAGCAATAAAGAAAATTTCTCTGATAAGTAGCATGCGCTAAGCTAGAATTTGTGACAGAATTTGTGAATAAGTTAGTCATTGATAAATCTACATTTTAATTAAGTTGAAAAGATCAGAAAGCATGTTAGTGCACAAGCTAAATTAATCTTCATCAAATACACAGGTTGTGTCCTATACCTCCGGGGTATAACAGGTGTTTTTAAATTTGCAATGAAAATATAGCATTAAGGTTACTTTTACTGATTGCAGATTTGAGTGTGGCAGCGTAGACATGTGCAAAAATAGCTCTTCTCTTCCAAGAGGCCCTCTGAAGTGTCATTTGCTATCCTCAGCTCATCGGTATTTCTTTATTATTATCTCTAGATCTCAAATCAAGACCTCAGAGTCTACATAGCACAGCTCAGCATGATGAATTCTTCTTCACTGAATGCTTTTCAAGTATTACTGCATTCTCTGCTGTATGCATAAGGCCAATCCCGACTGCCAAACTGGCCAGCAGTTTGGAAGAAGGAAATTTTTAGTTACTTTGGCTGCAGCTTCCTGTAGGAGGATAAACTTAGACTAAAACAGTGGTTCATTTTTGCCCCAGAGAAGGAAAGCATGCATGAGGCTACCTCATAGAGGCTTTTTTCTCAGACATTATGTTCCACATGATGGGAATAACTAAATGTTTTCATATGATATCATAGAGAGGGAAGGTAAATTCTCATCTGTGGAACAATCAATAACATTGTGTGTTACCACTGATAACTTCCACTCGCCCTCATAGATTCATACCTGCTATTGACAATTAATTTCATCTTTAATTTACAAGACAACCTGTCTGCAAAGGTACATGTATATCTTATGCACACTAACTTTACCAGGGAATTTTGTGGATTATTTCTACACAGAAAAGTGTTTGCCCTCTTCCCTCAGTGCTGAGGTCCGTGATGGATTTGAACCTGATTGTACTGCTGGTAGTCTGTTTCTCTTGTTGTGTATTATACAATTCTCTTCATTTCATGCATGGATGGCTGTGTAAAGCAGAGATAAAGTTTCAAGTCTCTTTGTTTAACCCATACAAAATAATTAAAAGACATTTTTCATCTTAGCATCCCCTTAGGGCTTAACATATTGTAAGAAAGATGTCCTAATGTAAAATGAGCTTCAAGATAAATGGTCCTGGCTTTAGTTTGAAAGTCACCTCTGGAAAGAGTGCATTTATTTTCTTATTCATGCCACTTTTTATTTCTTTTTGAATTCTGACACATTAGATAAAATTGGCACATCAAAACCTACTCTTTAAATACAAAACTCTACACTGTTTTACAGGTATAAAAACTCCTTTAATTCTGGTTTGCTTTAAGCTTTTGCAGCCATCAAAAGCTCCCTTCCTTCAGCGAGGAGTGCCTTAGCCCTCCCGCCTTGCATCTTGCTGGCAGAGCTGCAGTCCTCTGCAACAGTGAGACATTTTTCTCCCCAGCTTTGTGCTCCTCTCTTGCCATGCTCCTGAAAGTTAACACAAAGCTCTTACAGTCTCATCTGGGTCTCCTAAAAATCACAGCCGGCGGTGGGCATGTCAGGCTTGCCTTCCCTGAGCAAGCTTGCCCAAAGAGTGGCTTGAATAATTTGTCATTTCCACATTGTCTGGCATCACTGTGTTTATCCAGTGCTTATAAAGAAAGAGGGTATCGGGAAATAAAACACAACTGAAAATCAGAAATCTCTTTAACACCCTAAAACATGACTCAAAGAGGCAGACTGACTTTCTAACACATGTCTGTACTTTATATCACAAGTATTTTCCCTGGCTTATTATTTATTCTGTCAAGTGTTATTCAGTGCAAGCAAAAGCGTTGCACTGAGCCCTGAGAAACAAATGTATGTACTCCCAAGTCAGGAAAGGCAAGGTGTTTCCATGCAAAACGTTACAGCCACTTAATGAAGCAGCACATTAATTTTCATGTATGACCATAAAGTTCCACAAGAAGGCTGTTTTTATTTGTATTATGTTCTCCTGTCTCCAAGAAATACAGGTTCAAAACAAGGTGTCATTTGCTCTTATAGTATGGAATAGGGCCATCCTTCCCAATAAACTCACGAAAGGCCTGTGGTACATCTTTCCATAAGTTAAACAAGATTCTATTAAAGAAAATAGATCTCTCCAACCAAGAGCTCCCATACGTGTGTTTATAAATTCCTCCTGCCAAATTCTTTCATCAGATACATACACATGAGCCCTAGTCATGGCATGCTTACATTCATAGAAATACATCAAGCTTCCCAGTTCACAAAAAGCCTTATAAAGACTTTTGTACAGTTATGAGTACAGCAAATTATTCTAATGAAAAATCTACTTAAACTTAATGTTTCATTTAATTGGACTGTTTAAATTGCTAATAATTTTGTAAGTATTACTAAGTTGTTTTTACTGGGTAGTTTACCCTTTTTGTTGTTGCTGGAGGAATTCAGTAATAATTAACTGACTTAATGTGTAATTATACTGCTGAAAATAAGCTATGAGATATTTAATAAAAGGAGACTCTTAACAGGATTTGAATTTATGACCTCCAAAATATGAAGCAAACACTTTATCCATGAGGTCACACAAACTTTCACTATGGTCTGAGAATTTATGGTCACTAGATTAGCCACAGAAAGACTTTGTTTTTGTTCTTTGGATGTACTGGGAACACACTAAGAAACAGACCAAAATAATATTAAAAGAAATACAGCAGTGGAGAAATTCTTGAGAATGCTTGTTCTTTTTAAACATCCAGATCTATACGTGTGCCACAAGATGTGGAAGTCAAACCTGATGTGTATTTTGAGTTTAATAAAAAGAAAGCTATGTCCATACCTCTGTGTCTCTGTAGGAACATACAAGTATTTGTTTTTCAGTATTTTTATTACTGGTGGGTCAAGTAGTAAAACAGCACAGTTATGGGCATCCTGCCATGGCTTGGAGGAGGCCAGACCTTAGGGATAATATGTCAGTGGCTGGGGTATGCATGACTTAGTGTAAGGTTGCAGTTGTGTATTTGCAGATACTCTTTCACTTTGCCTATGCTGCTCCCATGACTAGTTCAATGGAGATGGGGATTTGTGAATATCGACACCCATAGCAAAGCCAAAGACTTTGGGAATTGATGCATGTGGTGAGGTAGCAGATGTGACAGCAAGCACAAAGTTTTGGGACCTGAGAATTTCCCCCTCGGGTTCCCTATGAAACACCAGTCTGTAACGCCCTTTTCTCAGCTACAATAAAAGGTGGTGGCATTTTAAGCTGCGAACTCTGCTGATGTCTGAGTCCTTTTTATGCTCAACTTACAGGACACAGTTTGAGATAAGAAAATTACTAAACACCTTGGCTCTCAGACAGCTAGGCAATTTGTGGCATGTTTTTCTTTAGCCTTTAGGACATAACGTATTTTACTGAATCTATCACATAGAGTTACAGCACCTTTGCCACATTTTCTGTGAAATATTTGGCTATATTAAACACTGCATTACAGATAGGAGCACTACCTTTCTTAGAAGTCAGTGCTCCAGCAGCATCAGTGTAGAGAAAATGAGGCTGTTGTAGTTTCTGGTTACCAGGCAGTTTCCTTGCAAGCTGTCAGCTGCTTTGTGTTTTCGAGACCAAAGAGAAGCATGTTCTATGCAATTACGATGTCAGCTTGCAGTATGTGAGAAAGAATTGCCATGCTTAGTTTTGTAATCAAAAGGATCTTCCTTCAAGCTCAAGGTGATGGCTACTGTCTCTCTGGGACTTCAAATATTTTGATAACTTGTATATTTGTATGGTGAGACCGTGTACTTAGAGATATGTGGTACAAGAAAATAATCTTTCAGCAAATGCCAAAGCTTATATCTGTGAAAATACTCTAAAGCCAAGTGCAGGTTGGAAAAATCCCAGTGCTTTCTGTTGGCCAGAGAGATTTTGCAGTACAAGGTAATTAGAATCCCATAGGATGGGGTCTAATATTTAGGTAGAAATCTCAGAAAGCAAGGATGAATGGGAATACATTGCATCTGGTAATAACCATTTTCAGGGCTTCACAGGTTTGTCCCCATTCTTCATCCTCCGTACCTAAGCATGATAAAGCTAGATGTCCCTAAACACAAAATGAGAAATTTGGACCAGAGGAATACTTGAATTCTTTCTTCTCTATAGACCAAATGGTGTCTTTGAGACAAATAAAGGAGAAGGATATGTCACCTAAAGTCTTTTTAATCATTATTGACAAGTATGGCTTGGTGGCATGGCTGTAAACTGCCAAGTTTGCTTTGTCTGTCTCTCATGGGCTCTGGGTGTTGTGATCAGCATTATTTTTCAGAAATAATCCTGAGTGGTGGGCTGGGATAGTCAAAGAATAAGTATTAACTAACTAGCTTTAATTAAAAATAACAGATACCGTGTCATTAGATTTTTATCATATACTTGAGTAATAACTGTTCTTGATTTCTTGCTGATTTACAGGGCAGAAAAGCCTGTGGTGCAAACATATTTGCAAGCTCTGACTTCCAAAACAAGCAAACCCACTTTTCAGCTATAAAACAGAGGAATGGTCTGCATTATCAATTACAGGTTCAGTTCGGGCAAGGCTGATGACCTCAGTCAAATATTTATTAAAGGGGAAAGAAGTATTTGTAGTGACTTGTTTATTCAAGCTCTTGCTCACACTGATAGGATTTCCTCCTCGGGGTTATCATGCCGAAACCTTCCTTGTGACTAACTTTGTCTTTTGGAAATGTTTCCCGTTCACATCCGACTTTTCCTGCTTTTCAGCAGTATCAAAATAAGCAGCCCATTTCACCAGTGGGCTATGTGGCTTTCACAGCCCCCAGAGTGGAGCAGGCTGGTGATAGCAGGGGGGCTGGCAGCTCAGAGCAGAACGGGAATGACTTCTTCAGGGAAGGTGCACCACACCACCAGCTTGTGGACAGTCTGCAATCCCAGAGGATGCTTGCAAATTCTGTTTAGTAATGTCTGAACCATCATGCATGCTGAAGACTAAACAGCTAAATACTTTTATCAGTCTCGTTTGTCTCCTGAGCTATACTGTGGAACTAATTGTAAAATTACATCTAATAAAAAAAAAAAAAAAAAAAAAAAAAAAAAGTAATGTGTTTCAGCTTTATTATGGATACATTATTGCCCATTTAATATGAAAAGGATGCAATAAAAATTACATTCAGGTTTGGCAACATTTTCTCTATGCAAGATTTGAAGTAATTTTAAGATACTTGCCACTGGTAAGATAACACTTAATGCTTTTATAGTACTTTCACCTCTGGATCTAAAAGTACTGTGCAAAGGAGGGCAAGTACAATTATTTTTGCTATTATAAGAAGAGATTAAGAGGCAGACAACCGGCAAAACATGCCCAGTATGATGATATAAATTCATGACAATCTCGGTAGAGATGTTCACCTTTAACTGGCTTTTCAATACTACAGAAGATCAGCTACTTGGGGTAATAATAATGTTAAATGGAAATGAAAGTATTTTAAATTATTCTATCTATATAAATTAAGCATCCCTTTCATTAAAAGAAATGGCTTTTGGCTTTAATAGAACAGAATTCCTCGCACATCGGTGTAGTCTTAGGAGAATTAGTCCCTTTTTAACATACTTTATAAATAACTTAAAAAGCTTTTCATGAGTAGCACGCTCTTCTCGGGTACTGAAATATCTTCAAGGATCTCATTAAACTCCTGTTCTTTTAAGTGAAGCACTCTCAGCACAGCACCGTTCTGATGCGAGTTTTGTGTTTCTTCTGACCAGAGTTCATTACTGAGCAATGGCAGACATAGTTCCCTGTTCAATGAGGGGAAAAAAAAGTTATTCAGCTCTATATACAGTTTAGGTATAACATGTTTCCACCATAATTCATATTATTTTACTTGGAATGGGGTTTTTTAACAATTGAAATGTTATCCAACATAAGTTAATGCAGGCAATCTTGTGTTTACCAGAACCAGTTCAAAAAATAGTAAAATACATTTTTAGGCAAGCTTAATTTCAAATAAAATTATAATTTACTTCTTCACAGGGATCTTCCTCCTAACCAGTGTTCAGAGAATAATTCATCATAATTTTCTTGTTCAAAATTGTTTTACTTTCTGTTTACTGCTACTAATCCAATGCATTTAATATTTATTTATTTTAATTACGTAAAAAGCAGTTTAATGAAAATATGCCAGCAGGTCATTGTGCATGACCTGTGTTCTATCAGGGAATTATTGAAACTAGATTATTTTCTTGCTGTTACTGTATAAGGAGAAAATTTTAAGCCTCACCTCATGCGAAGGCAGCAGTTGCTCACACGCTGGTTCAGCACCAGCGGCCACTGCAGGAATGCTGAAGTGGGTTTAATTTTAAGAATTAATGTTGCTCAAATACTCAAAATTTCTATTTTTTACCCATCTGAGTACTCACACGACCAGTTCCATTGACCTGTCAATTAAAGGGCCAGGAGAGACCACTGTGATCATGGTGTTTGACCTCCTGAGTAATGCTGAGCTCAGGACTTCTGAGAGGGTTTACAAGGTTGGGATGAGATCATGGAAAGCATCTTTGATGATGTGCAGAGCCTTAAAGGAGATCACATAGCATGGAGCAGTCCCCAGTTCTTAGAGTCAGACTTAAATCAAGATCCAAGTCAACATAATATTTTTGACACCTTCTGTGGTGCCTGGTTATTTGCTGGCGTAACCCTTGTCAGCAGAAATGCATGCAGTGTGACAGCAGGCTGTGGTGACATCCCTTCCCATGCAGCCTTCACCCATGCCTACACCTGGGAACTGTAACCGTGTTTTAAGACTTGATGGCAGCAATGCCACAGGCACTCATGCCAGCAAACTCACCTGCACCTTGCGTGGGAAATGGTGGCAGCTGGCTTCCTTGTGTTCTCTAGAGGGGGGAGCAGGACAGGGATGTCCAAGGTCAAAAACTTCCCTCATAGATAGCTGCATGGTGGGGGAAAGTGGGCTGTCATTGCATCTCCCTGTCCAAAGCAGCACAGTCATGAGGAGGACAAGGACTCAAGACCCCCAAATGGTATTTTTTTCCCCCAGCTGGCCCCAGGTCTGGGCAGTCAGTAGGTCTTCATTTGCCCCCCAGCACAACATTTCTTCCATGTGTAGGGTAGGTTTTCCCTGATGAGCCAAGATATGGCTCACACATACCATGTCAGTCTGAGCATTATGCACAGTCCTGATGATGGACACAGGCATAAATTCCTCTTTTCATTAGTTCACTTCAAGATGGCAATTTTATCTCAGTTCTGCTCACACCCCTACAATGATTGCTTTCTATGAGTATTCAACAATTCAGCTTTACTGGGGAATTGTTCAAGGAAAAAGCCAGAGAGCAAGCTGAAAAACTCTTGGATTAGGCAAGGGAGATCTCACGGTTGGTGTTTTATATTGAGACGAGGCAGCAGCTTGATCCATACAATTGCTCCTCACGGGAAGAAACAGCAATGGCAGCATGCTAGGAATAAGCAGTGGTAATGTGAGGTTATTGCAATATTGTATTATATTGAAATATTGTATTATGCTGTAATTTCCTTTCTAATATTTATCTGTGTTGGCATCACAGGATTCCAGGGAGATTTCACTACCAGCATTTTCAAACCTGAGAGGGATTATAAACCACTGCTCATCCATCAATCTCAGCTAGCCTCTCAGGTGACAGCACAGAAACAACCAGAACATAGAGGGCTTTTAAATAGCATTATTTTGAGTAATGTTTTCTATCCAATCATGAAAATTGAGTTTACAAGCAGTCTAGCCAGATGGTCTGCTTTAGGTGAACAGTTGAGCTTTTAGTGGTGATAGAAATGAGTGCTCTGGTGCTAGCCAGAAGCTGTAGGACAGAAAGCCAAGGCTGTTCAGTTCCAGGGACCCTCTGTCTGAACTGAAGTACATTCTGTACAGACTATACCTTGCAATGTAAACCGAACTTTTCACATACCATGCTATTTTAAAATGTACATCCAAAATGATTAAATAATTCCAGTAGACAACAGGAAGAAACATGCTTTGAAATAAATTTTCCCATAATCTTTCATTCTAGCTGTCACACAATTGCCTGTCTTCACGTGACCTATAAGAGGCAAAGTTTCTGCATGCAAAGTATCCTGAATGCATCTTTGCTATGCTCAAAAGAGAAATACATGGCAGGTGACCTCTGAGACTGTAGTCCCCCTCCTGAGCTGTCTCCAGTGTCCTTATGCCAGCATGCTCCAGCACAGCTCCACCAGCTATCCAGCATTCATTGAGCCTGGGCTGGCTTCATTTCTCATATATAGCTTCATGACCAACATAACAAAACAGAGCTTTTAGGGAAAAGAAGTGACAATATTGTCTATCCCCATGGGCAGTTTACAGGTTTCAGCTATTTTTTTTTTTTTTTTTATATTTGGGGCTAGTCAAAAATTTAGACTTGATGCCACGATTTGTGTGTTAGTAATCTGCAGAAGATGTAAACCCTTTACACATGAGAATGTAGTGGACAGCAATAGTTTAAATTTTGTTATTTGGAGGCATATCTTTCAGTTTTAAGACAAAAAAATAGAAAATTAAGAAGGTTATTGAATGCATCATACAGATTCACCTACATTCATGTTTGTTAAAGTGTTTCCTCTAATACACTGGTTAGTGTGTTTTGAAGAGATCCCCCTTCCAGTAAATAAACAGGGAACTCTGGCATTGTTGCAGGGGCTTCAGACCATGGGAGTCTAGGCCAGGGCTACTCTTGCTTCTTGGCAACCTCTTTCCACTTAATCGCACTGACTTCAGTTTTAATCCTGAGGTATCATTCCCATTTCAGCATTGTTTACAGCTAAGAGGGACAGGAGGATTCTGGAGCTGATTTAATCTAAACAGATAGCTCAAGGCTGTCCAGACCTATAAAAGGAAATAAATAAACTCCTTTGAAGATTGGAATTGTAACAAGAATGGTTTTGTTTGGTCTTTATTTAGCTTCAAGGAAATGAAATTTATGTTGTAGGAGCTAGCTGTGCTCTGTGTGTGTTTGGTCTTAATTAACTAGAAAAACTTTGTGCGTGCAATGCAGAAAAGAAAATCTTGGCACTCTGTTCCTTATGTAATTTGTTTTGGTTTATTTCTCAGTAGCATTTATAAGATGGTGTTCATGAAATGAAGTACCAGAGCAACTAAAAAAAATTAATGAAAACAAAATGCATATAAAAAAATCCCTTGTTTTATGGTTATGTATATCTCCATGCAGCTATATAAAGGATATGAAAAGAATAAAGTACGTGAAAAGTCTACCACAAGATAAGGAACAAGCTTGGGGATAGAACTTTGGATTGCAGCTGATATATTCACTAGAAGGTGATAGTTCAGGAATATAGATAAAGATTTTTAATTTAAGTGTTTAAGGAAAACGAAATGATTGCCACCTTTCCCATGATTAACTAAACTGTAGTAGTAACACAGGTCAGGGAATCCCCAGCAAGAAGGGATGAGGCGGATGCTCATTTTGCTCACAGTCATCGTGACTCCAAAGCAATTCTACAAGCTGATCATCTTCCTCACCGTGCATACACAGACAAAATAATGCCTAGACTTCTTGTATTTTTATTTTAGGGACTATTGATTTAGAAAGAATCTGAGGAAAACATTAAGTTTAGCTTTTGTAGCTGTGCTGGCACAGTGTACATAATTTTCCTCTATACCACATGTGCCCTGCAAGCCAGGTGATCAAAGCAGCTGGCCATTGTTACCAGCAGTAACTGGGAGTTTCTGTAGCAGCAAAGGAATGATGGCACAGGAGATGTGAGGAATGCCACGGAGTCACAGGTCAAGCTTTAATGGCCAGCAGAGCCCAGAGTGGGATTCCTGCAATTTCTCCTTCGTGATGATTTTGTGTGATAAAGAGGCATGAAGTGGGCATGCTCACAGAGACGCTAGGCAACCTTTTCAAAGTTAAAGCTTAAATATGGTAGCCAAAGTTGCAAATCAATGTGCATTAATCAGGGAAAGCAAGATGTGTTCAAATCAAAGAATAAAAAAGCCACACAGAGGATCTGTGGAAAGTCTTGCATTATATACACACACAGTAACAAAAATAAATAGCCCCCAACTGTGGTTTTGTCATAATTACATTACTGTTACAATAATTTCATTATATAAACCCCATTGGTGTTAAAATATACATTATGTTGGAGTGTCCCTTGAATAATAATAAATTACTATTTATTTAAATAATCTTTCGAGGCTATTTTCTTTTGAAGTAGCAAGCCTGAATTTCAAACCAGAGCATTAAACTTTAAAATACAGTCAGGCAGACGGATCAAAATACAAAGCCTGGAAACAGGTGCATCTCAAAATCCTAGTCCAGGGTTTTTCTCAAAAAATTTTGTTACAAGCAAAAAAGGTAACTACCAATTTATATGGAATTAAGAAGTGCTTGTTAGCCTGGTTAATGTTTTAGCAATAAAACCAATTTAATATTCATCTAGTCAAAATGCTAGGCCGGTACAACACAAGTGGCCTCTGAACAGTAATGGCAAAATGTTATGATCTGGACTAAAATATCGAGAGATGATATACTTAGGATATAGGATTTACAGCTTTTAAACCTTTTAAACATTTTTAAACTTTTTTTTCCCCCACAAAATTGTATTTCCTTTGTAATTTAAAGAAAAAAATTATTTGGGGATTTGATTTAAGAATTATAGCTAAGAAAAAAATCTGAAAACTTTTGAATGACTGTATCCCCAGATCTCTGCACCACTGACAGATAAATAAATAAAGAAAATAAAAGGTAACACTGGATCTATAGTTCCCAGTTTATCAGATAGCTAGGTGCAGACCGATCTTATCAAAGAACTGGTCTTCTAAGAAAATAACTCTGCTTTCTAGAGTGGACCAGGCAGAGAGATTAAATTAAAAAGGACCTTCTCCATTTCACAACTTGATATGATGCCCTAATTTGTAGTGGTTTGAAGGTTAAAAACAAAACAAAAAATGTAACTACCACAGCAACGACATTCCCAATTAGTACATTTTCTTATTTATGGCTCTTGGAAAAACAGTCTAAAACATATGATGAAATAGTGATACTGTGGGGTTTAGGGTGGTTATTTTATAAGAAGTGTTCTTCACAGTAAGGGGTAAAAAAATTTCTGATACTCAAACTTGATTTTTGCCAAGAGATCTAGTACTTTGCTTGATTATTCTCTTCTGTGGAAAAGATATCTCAGAAAAAGTCTTCAGCACAACACTAAATATAATCATGAGAAGCCTTTTGGATACTGAAGTAATCCCTAAATGAGCAAATATACCTCCTGTCATGTGGACCCATGGATTGGGCAGTGATGGATCGTCTGATGTGCAACAGTCAATGTGCATGGTCCTTCTTCGGTATTGATGAAAACATGCTGAGAAACAGAGAGGGCACATGTACAATGAGGAGTCCTTCAGAAATCTGGAAGACAAGGAAGCCATTTTTTTCTGCTATGTAGTTTTTTTATCATTTTGAACCTGCAGAAAATTTATTCACGGAATCACAGAATCATCTAGGTTGGAAAAGACCTTGAAGATCATCCAGTCCAACTATTGACCTAACACTGACAGTTCCCAACTACAGCATATCCCTAAGCACTAAGTCAACCGTACTCACATATTTATTTATGTAAAAGCACAGCCAGCCCTAAGAAGGAAGTTGTATTTTAGCATCAAACTAAAATTTGCTGGGATAGGCTGAATAGAGTATACTGACTACTTTTATTCAGCAACTGAAATGTAGTTCCCAGAAATAAAAAAACTAATGGCAGGATGCAGCCACTTGGTCTTGTTTTTCACAACTGCCAGTGGGAAGAATAGTACTACATGACAGATGGAAATACTTCAATAAATTCTGCTTTATTTCAATAAAATAATTTAAAATTCATAGCATGTAGTTCGTTGAGGTAGGTACTGTCAGCAACTCAGAAGTGACAAACTTCACACATGACTCTAACCCATTTGCCAGTATTCAATGAGATCAAAAGCAGCTGGGGTGGAGAGAAAAGTAGGTTTTCTTGTTCTTTGTTTAAATACCTGCTTGGTAAAGTCTTACGCATTACAAATTGATGGTAGTTTTCAGTGATTCTTAAGTCAATGCTTCAATGATAGCCAAAAACCCCATAGACAAGCGCAGTCAAGCAGCAACAGAATTGTGCTTTGAAGACATTTTCTTACAGACTCTATTGGGCTATGAACACTGCCAATGCCAGTGGAAACAAAAGCCAGAAAAAAAACACCCCACGATTCAGAGCCTGGTGGCTACATGTCTCCCTTCTTATGTGGCCCTTAGATGTCCCTTTTATCTTTTACTAATGGGAACATTGAGATGCAAAATACTAGACCAACACACACACACAAAAAAAATGCATACACACACACCCCCATACAGCAAATAAATGAGCATAATGGGTAAATTTTACAGCTCTCTGAAAGGCTTTAGAAATGAAGGTTTAATTTTATGGTTGGTTGTGTAGAAAGCTGATGAAACAGAAACATAGCACGCCAGTCAAGTACTAGTTCTATTGGAGCTCAGCTTCCCCCAGCATCAATGGGGTGATGGAAACCCCCCCATCCCAAACCAGACGAAAGCTAAGGCCAACAATAAACAGAAGGAAACTGGCATTCAATCCCAGAAGGAAAACGTCTAAATTTGAGACGGAAAAACAATAATTGTATAGAAGGTTCTGACACAACCAACTTAGGATGTAAATTTGGCAGCAAGCATACACAGAGCATGTCATGCGAAGAATAAGAATGACTCAGATGAAATCAAGCTAACTGCAGGGACCAGAAAAAAAAGGAGCAAGAGCTTTGTCCAAACAATCCAGTCATGTGTAGCCTTCAGGAGGAGAATAGCTTTTGCTAGTACTATCACGCACAGGCAAATTTTAATGTCCCAATGACTTGGAAGACTTATTCCCTGTGCTGCCTAGAATTCCAGTACTCAAATAAACATGTTATAGAGTGCTTTTTGCAAATTGAAGCGGGCTCAGCAGCTGTGTGCTTTCCGAGAGCTCAGGCTGGGAAAGGGTGGAAAAATCTGACCCCAGAAGTGGCATGTGAAGTGATAACCTTAAATGCTAAAACCCTTGCTTCTTCGTCCCACCTCCCCTGTTGCTGCATTCACATCCCGATACCAAACTGTTAAGAGAAAGCAAACCAAGCCTCTTGCAGGTCAAATGAATGTGTATTTGAGCGTTGTGGGGTTTATCCTTTTTAGCACAGATACACGTCTCAAGAGATATGGAAGCAAAGCCAGGGATTTAAGTGTCATGTAGCAATGGAACAGAAAAAAAAAAAAAAAAAATTGCAGCTCCTATCAACAGCTTTCATCTTCTGCAACTGTTTGAGGAAATTGCCGGCTTCAAAACAAATTAGTGGAGGTTTAGAGTGCTGCATTTCAATTAATCTCAGGAGGAAATGGGAGGATGGGAGGAGGAGTCTCTCGTTATACTTTAGACAAAAAAAAAAAAAAGAAAATGCTGTGAACTTGCTATACTCTGAGGTTAACAAAGGTGCAAAAGAAATTTAAAGGTGAAGCCCATTAAGATTTGAAATGTCATCTAATATGAAGTGGGATTCACCTAGGGTTTTATGCTAAGAGACTGCTGGCAAGTGAGGAAAGAAGTTGGTCCCTGCCACAAAAATTTATGATGGAAAGAGGGGATGGGAGTGTTTGAGACACTCAATTAAAAATAAAAATAATATAAAAAATAAAATAAAATTAAGCCAATGTGTAGAAAAATACGAAAAGTGAGTCACTAGAGGAAAAAGACTAGAATGAAATCATGGACACGATATTTATTTGTGCAGACCAGAGGTCATATACCTCAGAAATGTAAATGACATTGCTTTAATTAGACAACCAAAATTACGTACTGGAGGGGAAGCAAAGCTGTTTCTTTAAGATATATGTGGATCAATTGATCAAGCTATTCAAGCATTGTGCTTTTATTTTCAGAAAAGATTGGGCATCAGACTACAAAACAAATGAAAGGCTAACTATACAATTCATTACTCTTGCTGGAGAATTTACAGCCATCGTAATAGCTTTTTACAGCAGTGGGAAAATGTTATTATCCACAGAATTTATCACAGTTGGAAACCTTTTTAAGTGGTCTGTCTTTCCCCTTGTTTTTTAATTATAAGGTAGCATATGAACTTTGCCACCGTATTAACTGAGTGACGTCTTTTACTACAAAGACAAGTGACATTATTTACAACTCAAAGTCCTGTTTGAAGGAGAGTAGTCTCCTTGTCTTGAAAAGAATGCATCTAATGCTTTTTCAAAGTGCAGTTTTATATGAAATAATTCCCCACAGCTGTGCCAGGACAGCTGGCACCAGGCTGCTGGCTGCCATAGGAAAACAGGGGTACTGGACTCTGCCCTATAAAAATGGGCCTCAGCTCTTGACCGGATGGACCTTGGCTCTCAACCAGAGCACTGGTTTAGGCCTGCTTCTGTTTGAAGACAGCTCTAGCTGTGCTGGGTCATCTTGTCGTCTAGCTTTGCTGTCTTCGAAGGTATCCCCCTTCTTGCTGAAGGCCAAGAGCACTGGTGGAGCCATGTGAGAGACTCTCTAGGCTGCCACATCTTGCAGTTGGCAAGCAGAAGGCTTTAACCTCCAGGATGCTGAATTTTAACAATTGCTATGTTCTTTTATATGGCATGAAAAAATATTTGAAGGATAACATTTTCATCTGTTTAGGAAGTTTTTTGTCTTTTATTATGTTTAGTGCTTTAAGACTTTAAGGGATTATATTCTTTAGTGTAAATCCATTCAAATCAGAGAAGGAGGAGTAATAATAATTGCATTCATGGCAGAAGAGATGATATTTCTAAGAAGACATATGTCTCACAAGAGAACTTCCAAAATGAAGAAAACAGTTTAAACTTTTTAAGCTAGTGAGCACTCTCTCACCAGCTGGCCCACCATGGCTCTGCTCAGTATCCTGCAGGTATCGAACGGCACAGTAGCCTATCATACCTCCCAGCCTCTGGCTTTGAAAACCTGTTTGTGACTCCTATCTGCTTTTCAGCAGAGGTTTTATTTATAACTCTAAAGCTGGGAGGGTGCCGGTGAGATGTGAGCAGAGCCCTCTGCTTGGACAGGGAGTGGGAACCTGGTCAGGTCTTGTCCAACCCTCAGGACACGCCACTACTTGTGCAGCTCCATAATAAGGGACATACCCTTGCATGCCATGCAGCCTTGCTCAGCATGGGACTAAGTATTGGGCTGTTTAATTCCAAATCAGGAGAAATGGGGGAGAAAAAAAAAAAAATCAACTTACAGGCACTTGTGGCTGTTATTTGACACCTCATCACCCTTCTGCTTATACTTGTACTGTCAGAAGTAGCAGTAAAAGTAGCTGCTCCCTGTTATATTTCAGCCATCAAATAGGAAAACAGAGGATAGCATGTACTGGGGAAGGACAAGGAGACTGAGGACGTAAGACTGAGGGAGAAAAGAAGCAAAAAGAGCAGAGAAAGCCAAACCAAGAAGAAAAAAATTATGTGTAAAAATCTGACTGTCCTGAAAATCAAGTGGAATTAATTTCTTGTCAGTGTGTACTCGTTAGATCAATGCTATCTTCTGGAGGTAAATGAATCAACTCAAAGCTTTCATACATGCAGACCTCACAAAGGCAAAGTACAGCTTTCTCATGCATAAATGTATATCAAATCACAGATTATAATGTGGCAGAAACACTGACTAATCAGCTACATGAAACTAGACTATTTCTTGAAAGCTTAAAACTAGAAAAATGATGGAGTTAAAAGAGACTTAGACTGGGAATAAAGTTTTTGCAGTTTCATCTTTTTCTCTGAGCCTTTAAGATCAGGTCTTTGCAACTACAACCAGCTCTAGTTCTGCATGTATTTGCTAAGGAACTACATAGCATTTTTGGTCCTTGAATCAATCCTTAAGTAATAATACTAATAAATAATCTTATAGATAGAGGTGGTAATTTATGTTTAGATGAAGAGCCAGAAAATTGGAGACTTTCCTGAGGTTGAAAGCTCCATCTTGCTCTGCAAAGAGTATGTTGATTGGGTAGGTCTATTGCTTTTCTTTTTTTTTCTTTTTTCTCGCTGGACTAGACTTCTCACAAACATTTACAAAAGTGCAGTGTGAGATCAAGAGTTATGACCCTGTAAGACCACGTATTCAAATGCACCAGTATTGCTCAACACATCTATCCAAGAAAGGTTTTAATTTTCTTTTTTCTTTTTTTCTTTTTTTTTTTTTTTCTCCAGAACAACCAAGGTCTGGTGAAGTGACTGTGCTCTGTTTGATGAAAGGCACTGCAAATTTAGGAGGAAGGACTCGATCTCAATTTAAGAGGTAGACAAAAGGTGAAGACTGAGTAAGGAGATCTACCGAACGAATCCCCTGAAATGACTACTCTAAACTCAGTGGGTGTTTAGGGTTAGTAAAATGCTTTTCCAGGCAAGCTTTGTTACTTTTTGCTAATCTGCATACACTTCGTGATTTTGATAGAAGTGTCTGTGTGGAGCAAAGCCTCTGCAGAGTCTGTCCTATTTGCTTGTGTTGTCAGATAGCCCCCAAATGGGAAGCAATGGGTTCCATAATTTAGTGAGACTTAGGACGAGATGATTTCCACAGGCAGAACCAATTTTAGGGCCTGGGAAACTGGAGTGTGGGATCTTTCCTACTGCAGAGAAGAGCAATGTGGGAGCAGTCTCTGCTGTGTGTGGTGGCAGCCTGTACCCCCAGCTGCAGCTCCCTGGCTTGGCTCTGCCTTACAGCGGTGGGCACAGACACTGGGGCCAGTGCAACACTCAAAGTCCAAGATGGGAACAGCTGAAGATGGTGGCTCTTCTAAGTGAATTTTGACATGCTTCCCACCTTGCGGGAATACAAATATATGAACATATAATTTCCAAATGAATGCAAAAGTGCAATTTCTGTCTTTCTTGACACTTCATCCTTGATCCCAATAACTACTTTGCTGCCTGTCAGAGAAGCTGTGCTGACTAAAGAGATTTTGTATGACCACAAAACCACTTCAAAGTTCGAGCAAGAAGAAAGACCATGTATCTAGCTGACAAAGTTCCTGTAATAAAGGGTTTGCATCCTGTATATCCAGCCTGGGGTCAGTGACTCAGATGGGGCTAGCTGTGCTAACACACTGCAACAGCGGAGACAGGAACCAGCAGCCAACCCACAAAGGGCTGCCACAGACATCAGCCCACTTCCCTGCTAGGTGAATAATATTACCCTGGATAAAGACATGTAGGGTTTTCTTTGAGATAAAAATGTCAGATTCACCCAGTAGAGAGCAAAGCTGGACTGAGGAGCAGGTAGCAGTGACAGCAAGCCTGTACCCAGGTGGCACCATGAAGAGGCACCACGCAGTCCACAAGGATCTCAGATTCCTTTAGGATAGCAGGGCGTGATGAGAAGGGTCTGCCCAAGGAGCCCAGTTCCCAGAGAGATGTAGCAGAGATCTAAGAATTTGTGTCTTTACTCAGATCTCTCTTTCCTTCCTCCTCGTTCCCCAGCATGACTGTTATGCTGCAACAGGGCAAATGGTGGTAGAAATTCACCTGTAAGAGAAACAGAGCTCCAAACAGGAGCTTCTTGCTGTATTTGCAGCTAAATTACAATGCATGCCAAAGGAAAATAAATATATGGAGGTTCCCAAAGATCTTGTGAGATTTGTATTAACAATGGGCTGATTTGGACAGCCACAAGTAAACATCTCAGAACTATGTAGAAGCTGTATATCCTCTTGTGTCTCTCCACCCTCACAGTAAAGAATTTCTTCCTTATATCTCATCTAAATCTACCCTCTTTCATTTTAAAACCATTACCCCTCATCCTATCCCTACACGCCCTGATGCAGAGTCCCTCCCCACCTTTCCTGTAGCCCCTTTCAGTACTGGGAGGCCGCTATAAGGTGCCCCCAGAGCCTTCTCTTCTCCAGGCTGAACACCCCCAACTCTCTCAGCCTGTGTTCATAGGGGAGGTGCTCCAGTCCCTGATCATCCTCATGGCCTCCTCTGGACCCACTCGAGCAGGTCCATGTCCTCCTTCTGTTGGGGCCCCAGAGCTGGACACAGCACTGCAGGTGGGGTCTCACAAGAGCGGAGTAGAGGGGGAGAATCCCCTCCCTCGACCTGCTGGCCACACTGCTCTGGATGCAGCCCAGGATGTGGTTGGCTTTCTGGGCTGTGAGTGCACATTGCTGGCTCACAGTCAGTTTTCCATCCACTAACACCCCCAAGTCCTTCTCCACAGGGCTGCTCTCAGTGCACTCATGGCCCAGCCTGTATTTGTGCTTGGGATTGCCCCGACTCCTGTGCAGGACCTTGCACTTGGCCTTGTTGAATTTCATGAGGTTTGCACGGCCCCATCTCTCCAGCCTGTCCAGGTCCCTCTGGATGACATCCCTTCCCTCCAGTGTGTCAACTGCACCTCACAGCTTGGTGTTGTTGGCAAACTTGCTGAGGGTGCACTCAGTCCCACTGCCTGTGTCACCAACAAAGATGCTAAACAACGCTGGTCCCAACACTGACCCCTGAGAAATAGCACTCATCACTGCTCTCCACTTGGATATCAAGCCATTGACCACAATTCTGTGAGTGTGACCATCTAGCCAGTTCCTTATCCACCATGTGGTCCATCCATCAAATCCATATCTCTTCAATTTAGAGACAAGGATAACATGCAGGACACTGTCAAATGCTTTGCACAAGCCCAGGTAGATGATGTCAGTTGTTCTTCCCTTATCCACCAACACTGTAATTCCATCATAGAAGACCATCAAATTGGTCAGGCATAATTTTCCCTTATTGAAGCCATGTTGGCTGTCACCAAATCACCTTCTTACTTTCCATGTGCGCCAGCACATTTTCCAGGAGGATCTGCTCTATAATCTTGCCCAGCACAGAGATGGGACTGACTGGCCTGTAGTTCCCTGAGTCTTCTTTTTTTCCTCTTTAAAAATGGAGGTTATGTTTCCCCTTTTCCAGTCAGCGGGAACTTCACTGGACTGCCACAACTTCTTAAATATGATGGATTAGACACTTCATTAGCCAGTTTTCTCAGGACCCATGGAAGCATCTCATCAAATCTCATGGACTTGTGCACCTTCAGGTTCCTTAGATGGTCTTGAACCTGATCTTTTCCTACAGTGGGAGGTTCTCTGTTCTCCTAGTCCCTTCCTTTGCCTTCTGTTCCTTGGGCAATGTGGTTGGAGCCCTTGCTGGTGAAGACTGCAGGAAAAAAGTCATCAGGTACCTCAGCCTGAACCACATCCCATGTCACTAGGTCTCCTGCTTCCTTCCAGAGAGGGCCAACATTTTTCCTACTCTTTCTTTTATCACTGACATACCTATAGATGATTTTCTCATTGCCATTGATACCCCAGCCAGATTTAATTCTATCAGGAGTTTGGCCTTCCTAACCTGATCCCTGGCTATCCAGACATTTTCTCTGTATTCCGTCCAGGCTACCTCCCCTTGCTTCCACCCTCTGCAGGCTTCCTTTTTGTGTTTGAGCTTACCCAGGAGCCTCTTTTTCATACATGCAGGCCTCCTGGCAATCTTACCTCACTTCCTTTTTCTCAGGATGCATTGCTTCTGAGCTTGGAGGGGTGATCTTTGAATATTAACCAGCCTTCTTGGGCCCCAATCAAGCAGCAGAACAGAAAGCAGAACCCTGCCATCACACCATGGCCACATAGGACAGTACCTTCATTCTGTCCCTACAGGCTGTACCTGAAATGAGAATGAGGTTTCAAAACCAAAAGAAACAAGGAATGACTTCAGAGAGACCAGATGATGACAACGAAGTTATGAAAATCATATCTTACCTTTCTCAAGAGGAAATGGCTTATGGGCTTTTCCTGATTTTGGCTTGCTCTGGTCTGGCATGTAGGAGTTCCCAATACATTAAAACCATCATCATTTTTGTGGGGAAAGCGCAATTACTCAAAATAAATAAGTGATTTTGTGACATTTCTGTACCTCACTTCAAGCACTCCTTACCAGCTGCCCACTTCAAACAGAGCCCTTGGCAGAACTAGGTCTTCCAGGAGAATCTCAGCCTTAACTTTCGCCCAAATGTTCTTTTTGACACATGACCTTTTTCATGCCCTAACTGTTTTCAGTATTGTGGATAGCAGTTTGTGCCCTACTACCATCTTGCAGATGAGTTTTTGCATGTTTATGTCTTCAGTTTTTTGCCATTTACTTGGAAAGTCTTTGCTCTTCCACTTTCCAACTGCCTCAGCCTCCATGTAGTACTTGACAGCAATTGCAAGCAAATAAACTAATTTGTCATGATCGGCATAACTCTGTTGCTTGCACATGTCCACCTGTATGGAACAAATTGCAGATTGAATATCTTAAGTTCAGGAGTGAGTGAGTGAACTGAAGGCACCTGGAATATAAAACACACCATATTCTTGTAAACCCAGAATAAATGCTTCAGTAGCTCTAGGAAAAAATATTTGCTTTGTTCTTTTCAGGGTGATGTGTAATTCTGGCTGGCATTTTCCTCTAGGTTTTTTGCTAAGATCAGTGTTTGCAGTTCCATTTCTGTGATATTCTAGGTCAGTTTTTACTTCTGTCTCTCTACACCAATTTTTAGATCTGTTCACATGAGCCTAAAAACCCTAGACTGTACAGTATTCTGAAAAAGTCACCTAAGCCAAAGTACTACTAAAAGAATCTGAATTTTGTGTCTGCCTTACTTAAGGTTATGCAGTTATAGTCAGTAAATGTGCTGAGATGAGAGAAAAATAACTTCTTTTCTATGTGTGAGATGCTTTTTCCAAAGGCAGGAGTGATCCTTCAGGTACTTAGTGTTGGAACTCTACTAATACAGGCTCTGATTTAAAAGTTTATTGTATTCAGATATATTATCACTCAGTAACTTATATCACAGAGAAATATGATTTATTTTCATCATATTAAGATTTATGTTTTGACTCTAAGAAGAGAAAAGAAGAATTTGTTTACAGACTATAGCTTTCCCCGGGTAGCTGATAAGAAGATAAAAGATCCTGCAGTAGGTGTACAGCAAAGTCTTGGAAAGATTAGAAGAACAAAAATGCTGGAACACAATGAAATGTGGTGACAAGGACTATGCAGAAAGTCGATCTATTCCAGAGCAATGTAAAATGGAAACAGAGATATTGTCAACGCAGAGCAGAAAAAGTTCCATAGGTTCTGCTAGATTTTTTTTTTTTTTTTCCCCAGGAAATCTCAATTCCATTAAAATTAATTTACAGTTTAGTTTATCTACTGGACATGTGCATGCTCCCTTTCTCTGCCAATAAAATCAGTATGTCATGGGACTTTGACTTCTCCTATATGTTGTTTTCTCAGTTGTAAAATCAAGGTTGTTCCAAATTGGAGAGTTATGATAAAACAGACAGGAATTACAAAGCACTGGAGAACAATCAGCGAGCGGGCTTTCTTCTGTAAGGCATTTTGTTATTGTTTGATAGAAATCCTGTTTCACTGTTCCACAGTATTTAGTCAGACCTGACTTCCTTTAATCTCACCAACTACTTCTAAAGTGCAGCACTAGTAGCTCAAGCTATATCTTAAAATGGAATGTTTCATTTTATTAAAACTTAACTCTCTCTTTAAATCACAGACCAAGCTGGGTGTTTGTTGGGTTTTTTTTTTTTTTTTTTCACATCAGGAGAAAGGGGGCTTGGGAAAGGAATAGAAGATGCTGTCAGTTTTTTTTTCTGTGCTGGACTCCCTGATGACCCAGCAGTTTTGTATTTACCCTATTAGGGAACAGTTAGCAGATTGTAAATCTCACTGATGAGCAAGCACCCTTTCTGTGGGCAACTTGGTTAGCTTCGGAGTTCCATAAATTCTCTAAAGAAAAGTCAGCCTTCAAGGATAGTGGCAAAAATACCATTCATAACTGAGATATCTAGTTATAAGAAGCTGGATATACAAATAGAGGGGAGGCTTGTTAGATTTGCAGACTACACTGAGCCAGGCTGGAGGTGTTTTAGGCGATGGTATTCAAATTCAAACTGTTATTTCCAAAGTGTAGGTATGGTTTGCAGCAAATAAGGGGATGTTTGACAGGGACAAGTGGTAGTCAATGCACTTAAGCAAGGTAGTGGCCAACTGTGCACATGCAAGAGAGGAACACACTGGCAGGCATCAGCTAGGCATAAATGGTTTGTGTCTGATGGCAAACCAGAAGGTGAATGTCATGTTGTTTCACAAGGTGCAAACACTATACT
Source organism: Athene cunicularia (assembly GCF_003259725.1). Taxonomy (NCBI): domain Eukaryota; kingdom Metazoa; phylum Chordata; class Aves; order Strigiformes; family Strigidae; genus Athene; species Athene cunicularia. The sequence goes on from NW_020799099.1 coordinate 2,648,300, forward strand.
GGGTTGCATAAATAGGAGTACAGGTAATCTTTCCTCTCCTCTGGTGAGGTCTCAGCTAGAAACCACTTTGCCTGTAGTGGTGGCTTTGAGATAGAATGGGAACCAAGAGGGAATTCAGAGGGGAGCAGGAGCCAGGAGAGACCCCAAAATGTGCCTAAGTCTTCCTAGTTAAAGGGACAGAAAAATGAGGGTGGGATAAGACAACAGTTTTTAAATATACAGAGGGCAAAGATGAAAGGATTTATGGTGGATAAGACATGAAGTAATCATCTCAGAAAGGTTACAGCAGAAAAGATTTCTTTTAGCCTCTTGAAAAGCACCTAATAGTAGAAGATAATAATGCATTAAATCAGACTTTTGGGAGAGGATGACAATCCTTTATGAAGAAGTCAGAATAGCACCCATCATGACTGACCCAGATATGGCTGATTTCTGCCCTGGGTCAGGGAAAAAGATGGCCCTTTGACACCTTCCACCACTGTGAGCCCTTGCACTGACACAGGCTAGCTCAGCTCCAGGTCACACCTCTGATTAGTCTGTACCTTTCAGACTCCATCACAATTGATTGCAATTCTTCTTTTTCTCCCTTTCAAACAATTAGGTTCTTTGCTTCTGTTGAAAAAAACCCTGGCCAATATTTCTGCTATATCAAAAGTGCTTGGATGAAATGAACAATATTTTTATTTCCAAGATACTCATGCTATTCATATCTCACAACTGTAATTCCAAAATAATAGAAAAGAAAATAATGTCAAGATTATTTTTTTTTAATGAAATTGGAGCATTTCTCCCTTACAAACATCTTAGATTGTTTTCAGGACTTTTCTGACAGTGTTTGTTCAATTTGGGCTTCTTTTCCTATCACGGTGATGTATTAAAGTCTAAATGAAAACTATTTCCTTCGCGTTGTTCTAACAGCTTGTCACGAAGCATCATTGTGCAAAAGTGTCATCCACAATTTTAATGATGACATCTCATTTCAGGAGGGCGTGAGCTGAATCCCAATGAATAAATTCATGAAGTTTAACCTCTCCGTGACCCCATTTCCACTGTGTTTTTTTTTTCATCCCACCCCAGCTCATTAGCTGTCCTGACAAAAGCAGCTGAGATGAGATGTGAGTCTTTATAGCTGTGCTTTAAACAAAAAGAAACAGTGGGAGGAAGAAGAAAGGTGGAGAGCAGTATCATGTTTGGTCTGGAAATGTTCTGCTGTGCATTTGTAAGTAAGCTAATTTTCCTCAGGACGACTTGGTTCCTAACTGGAACGATGGATCTCAGACTAGAAACGACCCTGACATTATAATTATGTTCAACCCTAATTTCTTTCTAATGTACTGCAAGTGGCATCCAACTCATTGAGATGCAGACTCTGTTCCAAGGACATCCTGTGGCTATCGAGAAAACCTCTGTCTCACACTCAATTTTCAGCAGTATTTTCACTGTCAACTGTCAGCATTAACACATTTAGGTTCCCTTTAAAATAAATCAACCTATTTTGTCACCCTCTTATTACTCTGCCAACTGTTGATTCCAGTCTTAAACCATTCTAATTTTGTGCCAGCTTGGAGCCCAAGTTACTGTTGACATTTGTCTTTGAGCATCTACTTTGTTCTTTTACCCCTTGGTAAGAACACTTAGAAACTACAAAACCTGTTTCTGAAAGTATTACTCTCAAAACAGCATCTTATGAATCAGGTCAGTATATATTTTAATCTGCATTGTGTGAATGCCTAGTGAGATTCATTGCCATAACCCAGTCTTACACAGCATTAAATCTGTTGGGTGAAGATTTTTTTTTCTTTTTTACTGCTTATATAGCTTCTTTATCATGTTATTATCCCTAGCTTCAGCACTGACAACTAGCAGGTAGGAATTTCTGCACTCGTAAAATTGGAAATTCCCCTGTAATTTGTTCTTCCTTTCTAACATAGTGGCCGGGTCAATCTTTGGGACAACTGTTTAAATAACATGCTAAAAATCTGTATTATCTATACTCTGTTAGTACACTTCAGGAAACATAGCTTCGGTGAATTTTCTTTTTATCTCATGTAGTAAACTTCTAATAACCTATCCCAATTTCAGTTTTCTGCAATACCTATGAACTACTCTTAATGAATCCAATTGATTCCAATTGTAATTCCATTTACTTCTTTACATTTACTACGAAAAAGAATACAGTTGACTCCCAGAGTGCTGTCATTATTGGCAGACAGTGTCTTTAGCTTTACTAAGATACTTCAATCTGGAGACAAATAACAGCAATCTTCTGGTGTTGTTCTATACCAGGAAAAAGATGTTAGAGGAACATGAGGGAAAATAACAGTTTGTTGATGCTAGCTGCATTTATACTGAATTGTTACTGGATGAAATCTGTTTAGAGCAAACATATCTTGTTTACTGCAGGATTTTATGGGAAGCTCTCACATTTGCATGTTGATTACATGAAATGTAGGAAGTCCCTCCCAGCCATACAATAGGAGAAGAGGATTGTTAAAATACGAAATCTGGAGTGTTGTGTGATTTATTCGCAGAGTTGCAGCAGTGGATGCAGCTGTTAACAGTACGAGAGCCTTCCACACGAGTAGGAATAATACTGTCCAACCTGTGTAAAGTTTTCATTATATCGATGAAGTTTCCAAAACTATATTTCATATATACAGAGATGTATAAAGATTGTTCTTGTCTTAGCTTTCTGGGCTGTTTGTTTTCCAGCTAGCACAACCTGAGTGTGATCAATAAACACAATGGAGTGATAGAGCACATTTACCTTCTGTTCATCCAATGGCAAGCATTTCACCTGACTCTCTACCTCAGTCTTTGTCAGGCAGCGTAGCAGGGGAGTCAACTTCTCTGTCAGACCACTAAACTCCACTGGGAAGCAGGTCCCCTTGAGGAGCCACGTGTCCAGAGGTTTTCCAACAAGACCACAGCAGACTCATAGGCAGGAAAAGAAAACAAGGCATCTTCAGACATTTTTTCTTTACTGGTAGGTTTATAAGCTTCAGGTCTAGACCTAATGATCTACACACACCAGCCACTGACCTTTTGCTTCCCAGGAGTGACCCTACAGACTGGTGGAGCACCAAAAACATCTGTGATAGTGTGGGCCCTTGCTAGTGTTTCTTTCTCTTTGCTGGATGTTAGCTAGTTTTACATCTATTGGTGCAAAACAAAGTTCAGAGCTTGTTCAGGGAATAACACTGTCTAGAGAAAGGGAGGGAAGGGAGTGAACGGGATTAGTGTCCCAGGTGAAGGAGGTAAAGTCTGGTAGAAATTCTTGAAGGGATATGCAAGCTTCTTTTTGTGGTATGAGTTCACAGAAGATTACAATAAGCAACAGCTTATGTACCCAGTAATAGATGAGAACAGAAAAAGAAATCCTTCCTTGAAAAGCCAGATAAACACATTGCATGGATAGTGGCAGTAGGATGTTGGTGGTTGCCATAACCTTTGCAAGGAATAAAGCTGCTTCACTTTTCTTCTGAGTAAGCCACACTTGTGATTCCTGCCACCAGTGCTATCAGTAGTCGCACCCCACATGTCATATAAAGGACAACTTTTAAAAAGAAACATAAGAAATTTTTCAATGTTTACTAATTAAAATGTGAAAGGCATACAGGTGTGGTGATACTCTATTTAAAGTGAAAATTAATTTATTCCAAGTTTTGGGGGTTTGTGTCTTTCTTTTTGAAGGATCACATATATCACAAGGTCACATAGTATTTTCCTGTGGCTACAACCATCTATTTTTTTTTTTTTCTAAAAATGCTTGACCCTAACAATTCATCCCTTGTTCTAAGCTCCATGACTTAAATCCTCAGAATTGTTGATGTATAAATTACAGCTGTCTATTCTTCACGACACAGTGAAGAAATAACTGCTATAGTAGTTAGTGCACATGGAGATAATTCCCAGTGACTGTAGCCAGCCCCAAGGAGCATAGTGAGGTTGTATGAATATGCTCTGTGAGGCTCTCCCTGCTAACCAAAGTCTTCTCACCCTCCCAGAACTCCCAGCCCAGCAAAACATCAAATCCTCTAATGTGAAGTACTTCATTAAAATATAAGTCTGAATCTGTCTCGATACGGGTGGCCATGTGGGCTGAGTACTGGTTTGGTTATGATGGCTTGGCAGCTTCTTACACCAGAAGTCTCTTTTTCCACTGGTGAAGGACTCTGAAGGTAATGGTGTGAGGAGTAAATAGTTTTTTGCTATTCATTGACACAAAACAAATCTGAGAGTAAGCTAGAACTGGAAAATGGGACTATAAAGAGAATCAAACAGGAAAACTGGGGAGAAAGGAAGAGGGAGGGGAAAAGGTAGAGGCAGGGGGATTGTGTATGGGTGTGGAGGTAGCCAACACACAGGAAGTATATGTGAATAACAGTTAGGTCAGATTTTTAACTCTTAAATAGAGTGTCCCTGATAAGTGGGACATCAATGGAAGCAATGTGCAGACTAAATGGCAGACTATCATCCCCATCTAGATAAAGCAGTTAGAGGGAAAAAAAAAAAAGAAAAAACAGAAACAATGAACATGAGATGAAAACCAAAACAGTGATGTGGTAGAGCTTTGTAAGCCTTCGTGCCATACATGTGACAAGTTAAGAAATGGTTAACCTTTTGCTCTCTTCCACCTGAACATAACTTTAGTCCCTGATCTTTGTCCCATACTGAATATGTATGTTCTTGTAAAGAATTTTATACTCGCAAATAGCTGACAAGCATGACTGTTCATGAATGAATTCAAGCTGTAGTTTCTAAGATACAGCTGTACTTTTAAAGACATTGAACATTCTTCAAAATTTCTTTACAAAGCAAAAATGTAAATCTTCATACCTCCCTCCCCGATAACCATGTACACTTCTGCCATGTACCAGGATCTTGAGGATGACATTTTCTTTTGTACTGATCCTGAAGCTTCTGTCCACACATTGTTGTCATTTAACTGGTGAAATGCCTTTAATTCAGCTGCTAAGAATGAGCACCTATACATTCAGCTCCTGTGCAGGTGGCATAGACGATATCCTTCAGGCACCAGGGAGCTTTGACAGGCCATCTTCTAGAGGTGTTGCTGCATGATCTGTAAGCCAATGTCAGGCACGGGTCTCCCTCTGTGACTGATAAATCTGTATAGAGGCCAGAAGCCCAAAGGTGTCTGGTTCTGAGCAACCACAGAGACACAGTATTGATAGAAAACCAGCAGCTATCGCAAGTGTGGTTTTAGAGATTTAAGGGTGTTGTTTTAGAGATTTAAGGGTGTTAAATACTTTAAAGAGTAGGACCAGAGAAAGCAATAACTTCAGAAAGAGGTCCTGAAGATGTCCATCAGTCAAAAGATTAAGTGGTGACTTAACAAAGTGGTGCTTTGACAAAGAACTGAACTCAGATAGCAAATCTATATTTAGGTACCATGGAACGTTTTGCTGATCCCTTCTTTTCTGTTAAATTGACCTTATTGCTCACAGACGCTGAGAAGTCAGCTCCTTAACAGTTATTGTTATGGTCTGTTCTCCTTCATGGTTAGCAGCCTCACAGACATCACATAGGCAACAATATTTATGGCAGACAACATCGAGACAAATTAAGAGATGCAATCCCCAAACCTCTCCTTCATGCCATCAGCAATGTTCAGTAGATACAGATTCAAAGGAATGCAAGAATAAAATTCATTCCCCAAGGATGTAGGTCAGTTTGAGGGCCGATATCTAACTACAGGCACATTTTTCATGGATAAATTACAGCTCACAGTGTCAAACATAGACTCTAATTGAGTAAAATGTACTGATCCTCTTACTCGATGCGGCTTTGTTTTCAATTAGGACACGGTTCCCCTTGGTCTTGAGTTTTTCAGGGATGAGAAGGAGAAATGCTGGGGACTGAGAAGGCAAAGGGTGAAGGAAGCCTGAGGACCCTCATTAATGCTGATTTGTGTGATACACACTCTCACCTCTCAGTGTAGATGTGGCCATATCACTGTCTGTCCCTGTTAAGGTAATATCTGATAATCTTTTGCTACATTAGGCTGTCAAAGTGCTTAATAAACTGTTAGCTAAATCTAAGAATATTTAGTTGCTTTATTTTAGTAGCAGAAAGAACCATGATGAATTTGACCTGCTACATAGCATGGACTATCTGCTTTCACCCTGTAATTCTGCAACAAGTCCTTGCCCTTAAAAGGAAGTTTTTCTATGGAAGTAAATCTTAAGAAAAGAATGGAGAGGCCTTCATAGATATTTAGACAATCTTCAAAAGTCAGAATTAATCTCGTTCCTTTTGCAAAAAAGAAGAGATCATACATCTTTTAATTCTTTCCTTGAGAAAAATGCCCACTCATTTTTCCTTTAAATCTGAGTTTAGGATTTCTGGTGTCTTACTAGGTTTAGCTCTCTGCTCACACCAAGAGATTTTAGTTTCTTTTTATTATTAATAATCAACTGTTTAGCATAATAAGTGTAATTCTAAATATTATGGAAACTGATAAATTAATTTGCAGATGCTTCCATCATATAGCATATCCCCTGCTGTGAAGAAAGCTTATTGTTAAGGAAAAAGTAATTCTCAAATTCGTAAGTTAAAAAAAAAAAACCACAAAAAAACAACAAAAACACCTCTCAACCATTCTATGAATGAGCAGAGATTGCCACCAACTCTTCCTGCTGCACTGAGAACAATAAAGGCTGCAGTTTGTCTGGAGTCTGCTTTATAGAAATGCTACTAGTCAGTTTATATCCTGCTCTCAAAAAAATGTCAAGGTATAAACGTCAAGGTAAATAAATGCTGACCAAATGAAGTTGGCAGAGGATTTCACCTTCCTTCCTGTTCTTTCCAAAACAGTTGAAAGTGTCTTCCAGAGTAATTTTGCTTTCTTGTTTTTGGAGGGCTTTGGGAGGGTTTAATTTTGTTTGTTTGTTGGTTTGTTTTTTTTGTTTTGTTTCATTTCCTTAAACAAGATGTTTCTGGTGTAGCTGTCCTTCCCCAGATTCACCCTCAGGAACACTTGGTGTTCAGGAATGACTGGCTGTTCATACAGTGAGCAGAAGGGGACATACACCATCAACCTGGTTTAATTGCTGTCATCTTGCTTTTCATGGTAGTATGAGCCGATGAGACTTTGTGAATAATGTCTCTTGTCTGACTTTTCTTAACAATAAGCATAAAAAGAAAAGATATAAAATTTTCCATTGCCACTGAATGACACATACATCCTATACCAATACAGAATAAAATTGTATTTCTGCTAGCTGCAAGCCATTTTCAGTATCTTTCTCATTCTATGCATTTTCAAATGTTCTACAACCAATAAATGGCAAGAGAACTTTGCAAGTGTATCAAATTAAATCACAAATGTAATTGTGTGGCCTGACTGAACAAGCCATTTATTGTTTGAATTAAAGGTTTCATTTTGTTCTTTCCACCTGGATAAGGCTATATTTTTGCCCAGCTTAATGCAGGTGTTGATGCTCTGGGATGCCTCTCACTGTGGCAAATGTTACTCTCCCATGTCCCAGATGTGGCTTGAGAGTAAGGGCAGAAATGAAACCCACAGGATGGATCTGACACACCTTTCGGCTCTCACAAGTTGTTGCCGCTGTTTCTGCAGGTGGGATTTCTACCAAAACGCCCACAAAAAAAATGCAATGGGAAGTACAGTTTCTGAAACCTGACTTGGAAACATATTGTCAATGGTTTACTGTCAAGGCTTTGCTCCTGACTGAAATAACTTTATACTAGATAAATAACAGTAGAATCGGAAATACTTTTTGGATATAGACTTATTCACCAGTACACAGATCATATAAAAATTAATAGTATGGAACTTTTAACTTTGTAAAACATTAAAAACTTTAGAACATTAAAAAAATGCCAAGCAAAATTTACATTTCTTCACTCTGTAGACACACGTTATGTATCTTGCTACTTCTCTGGCAAGGCTTCCTCATGCCAAGTGAAACGGACTTCTAGCACTCAGCTTGAGTCTGGAAAGGTAAAGAAATAAAGTCTGGAATGTAGCATGAAAACAATTATTTATGCCCTGTCAAGGGCAAGTGGTGGACAGCCTGAGAGCCCCAACCCCATGGTGGTGGCAGAGGGAGAGCACAGCATGGGATGGATGGAGCCCCGAGTCCCAGCCAGAAGAAAATGTTGCCAGCAGACCTTGGAGCAGTGGCTTTTTGGACCCATCCAAGCTCAGCCATCAGATAAAGATTATGCCTCCATCCCCCAGGGTAGAGCAGGGTGCCAGTGGGACCCCACATCCTGCTGCCAAGCACCCCTTGGCCTCCACCAGCCATTTTCCTCCCATGAGCAAGTCTATTGTAAATGCCAGTAAAAAGAAGATTCTCATGGTTTAGGTGATAACACCAAACTCTGTTCAAAGCCGAGCTAGAAGTGACAATATGAATCTGTGGACTCTCCTTGTGATGGACATGAGCAGCGCTGGCCCCTTCTGCCAGGCACAGGGTGCTTACCTCAGAAAAGCTTTTCTAGCATGCTCTGCTCCAGGTTATTGGGATCCCATCCAAATTCCCATCCACTTCCCCACTGCTATCACCCTGCTCCTTGGAGTACTGGCAGCTTGCAGGCTGCCTGGTACTTTGGGGAGTTCTTTGGGTTTCTCTGGGGATGGCTGTGACTCAGTCAGTGTCTTTGGAAGAAGGATATTGCCAGGCGGAAATGTCTGGTTGTTGAGACCATTTTTCTGTTTTGAATGGGCAAACTGGATCTTGGAGAGAAGGGGATAAATTATTCAATGATAGAGTTTTGCTGCAGGAAGAAGAGAATTTCAAAGCTTCTTCAGAAAGCATTGTGCACTAGATGTAACGCTGGCAATGCCACTCAATTAATCATTTAAGAGAAATAACAGCCAGATTTCCCTCAGCTTCTACAACAGCTGAAAACTGAGCACCAAGTTGTCTCGGTTGCCACAAAAGTGATTAATTCTCTTCTGCCACTTCAACATACAGCATTTAATTGACTTTTAAAATATCCATGCATGTATATTTTCTGTGATGTTTTCTTTTTAGTGCGGCAATTAGAAAAAGTATTTTAACCTCAAGTTTTTATTTCAGGACATAAACATTTAATGACAGAGAAATATTGTCTCTTTAATTTATGCTTTTGGGAAAAGATACACAATTCTGTGAATATTAAACAAGAGTTTATATATAGCATTTAGGGAAAGATATACACAGCATGTTGAGCCAAAATCATGTCAGAAATGTTCCAGTGAACATATGACACACATTTATGCATTTGTAAGATGTTTTATACTGACAGGCCAGCAGCTGCTTTACTTTGTTTCAGGGACCTCTGCCCAAATGCTCTGTTTCACTCCTACATTTAGTGGTACTTGAAAATTTGTCTTGATGATAACAAATTCTCTAATGCTGGATTGATTTTGTTAGAAAAGGAAAAGATAAAGTCAAGGAAATTCTCTACAGTTACAGTATATTAATACCTTTCTTTGTGAAAGAAGAATCAGTGAAATGATGAATTGGAAGTGTCTGTAAAACTTTGTAAATAAATAGCTATTATAACTCAGTGTTCTAGCAACTAAACAAGTTTGGATTTAAAATAATTTATCATAAACAAACCTTGTAATGTTAAAATAGTTTCAACAGAAAAAAAAATACTGCATGGACCTATTCAGATGAGGACTTTTTAATCTAGTAACAAATATTAATACCGAAATCCTTTAGTTTCATATATTGGGGGATCGCTAAGGACTGTTTTCACCTGCTGTAACACCCTTTCTATATGTATACCACAAAAAAAAATTGTTCTAGCATAGCTAAAATTACATAGCCATGCTATTAAAAAAACTAATTGCATCTGTAGTTAGATTATTCCAGCTATGCTCTTCCCATGGCAGTTTGTAGTCTCTTGTAGGTGGAAACCAGGTCGAACCTAAGCCAATATATACAGAGAGTATGACCCTATCTACACCGGGTTCTTCATCTACTGCAACTGTAAATCACAGACCACAGTTCTGCATGCTCCTAATGGATATAGATTTGATGGCAGAAATTTATATAGTGGCTTTGGCTTAAGTGGGGTTGGTATTGATAGCTATGATATAGCTCTTTAATTACAAGCGAGGGCTCATCGCTGGCAGCATCATTTCTTGTGGGTCTTCACAGTGGGCGGCCAGAGCATGGCCAGAAATTTTGGCTGTATGTGTCTTAACAGTGACTTGGAGAGCAAATCTTAAAAGTGCGGCAAATCTAGTTTCCAGGTGGCCAAAAATCTGATGAAGCAATAGGTAATGAAGAGGATGGGTCAGTCCCCAGTGTGACCTGGATGGCTTCACAGAGCAGGTGCAGGCAGTAGTTTTTCAGTGCAGCCAGAGCAACAGCCGGGTGGGATGCAGTGCTGGGATTTGCAATGGGGACACAACAAAGCATCACCTCCAGGAGGACCTCTTCTGCTGTGGAAGCTGTCCCATTGCTCTTCCCCTGGATAGATCATTGATCTCAATATACCCAGTGACATTGTCAACTACCCTTTCCAAAACCCGGGTAGACACGTGGCTCACACTTGCTGTTTGAAAAAGCTAGGCTGGCTCCTTCCCAATAGATCATATTTATCCCTTAGTGTATTACTTCTGCTTGTAGCGCTATTTTCACTAGTATTCACTTAGTTCTTATGAACAGTATTGATGTTTTAAAAGGGAAAGAATATTGTTTCCCATAGTATGATAATATGGTCTTTTCTATCACTTGCATATACACTCTTGTATAAAATGCAGAGCTCTAGACAATTAAGTCTCTTCTGTCATGAAGTTTTTTGATATCTCTGCTTATTTTAGTCACCTTGTCAGAGTACCTTCCCTAGTTGTCCATAGGAGATCTCAGATTCTGTGCTATGACCTCCATAGTGACACTAAAAGTAATTTTGATGAGTTGTGGAGGTCCTGTTGCTGAGCCCTCCTACCTGAAGGATCTTCTCATTATGGAAAGCCTGAGCAAGTCAGTGGCATAGAGGGAAGAAAGAGGACAGAGATTTCCACAAAGTGGAGGTCTTCTCCGGTGATCACTAAACATGGGAAAATGAGGCAAACTGGCAATAGGAAGGATAACCCAGAACTCTTTAGAAATGCCCATCAACAGAGGTAAGATGCTTTACTTTCTGTACCCCTTCTTTTTCGGTGTGATTTCAAGGAGATTTAGTCAAACAGAAACACTCTATGCCTCTGTGCTGTTCCTTGATTCCCAACTCATACATCCTTTCTGAAATGGAGACCATATGCCAGTGTCCTAAAGAATAGAAAGAAATAAATCAAGATGATGATGCCAATGTTTGCACTTACCAGGACAAGTTGATTTAATGCTATCTCATTTCCTTCTGACTTGTATTTTATTCCAAGCTTGTTTAGTGTGAAGAGACTAAGAAACTGTTCCAGAATCATCCAAAATGGAAATTGTGACAGATGGCAATTAAAAAAAAAAAAAAAAATCCATAATGGGTCCTATTTTGTTTTATGCTATTAGGGCAAGGTTATTGCTACAGTTACAATCTTAAACTCTGTTTTATTTTTATAGCTATGATAGTAGTTAATGTTGCCTTTGCCTAGCCAGCTGCCTTTACTGAATAAAATATCTGTAACAGCTTCTTGCAGCCAATCAGTGTAGGAAATAATGCAGTTACTGCTCCAAACTGCTGGTTTAAAATACAAAAGGGAAATAAACAGAAGTTCTTATAATACCAGGGAAAAACACCTGCAGAAATGAGGTGCCAGAAACCTGGCAATGAGAAGGAAACACAGCTTTAAAAAGCAGATTGAACCAATGGATTTACACCTCAGCATTGGGAGCTGGGGGTCAGCAGTGGGGTCTGGTGGGAAGCAGTCCCAGAACCTCTCTGTCAAATAGTCTGTGAACAAAAAGGGGTTTGAGGTTTTATCAGAATATATTCTTCTTCTCAATGGAAAGCATATCTTCTCAGAAAGTTACTCTTTGAATAAAACTATTAATTTCAATTGAAAAGCAGCTTTGGTACATTTATCAGTAACATCAAAGACATTTATCCATTCAGACTGACCGATTTCTCATAGGTTTAATTATGTGACTTGCTTTTCAGTTAGATGGTGAGGTTTTTTGGTTAACCTATAAAATACTTAAAAAGTATAAATGCAATATATGGGTTGGAATTCATTGTTCGTTGTTAAATATTTTTTGTTTAACTGAAACCATCAAGTGCCGTATTTACAAGTATCTTCTGTGCAGTCATAAACTTTTCAGAATCCAGATCCAGATATTTGACCTGTTCCATTCTGCTACTGTAGGACAAAATGCTCGAGTACTTCATGCAACAGAAGGATGCTGTTGCTTAGAGAAGTTTGTAATTTCATATGTGAAATATGTCTATTTAGGATGGGTAAAATAACAAGAATCACTTATTACATGAAGCATAGTTATAGCTATGCTCAATAGAAATCCTCATTCAACAGATTATCAAAATGACCCTATCAAATTATCAAAATGACCCTATCAAAATAGGGTCATGTTTTATAAGAGGGCAGTTCGTGTTGGTTACTACAGATACCACACATAATGAAACAACTGTAAACAACACGCACAAATATGTGAAGTGCCCACTAACTTCAACTAAAGTATATAACTGTGAAGGAATGTAACATGAGAAATTCACTCCTGATTTTAAAGAAACGAATATGAAAAAGAGCTGCTGGATGAAGAGTTATGTTACAGTGTAGGATCAATTAATCCCTTCAGATGATTTTCTTTCAATGTTGCTCAGCCCAGATTTTAATTTTTTTTCAACTACTCCTAATAGCCAAACCGCTGGCAGAACTGCCTTTCTGAGATAAGTAGCAACCCCATAAACAAACAGTATGTTTTTTAAGAACACCCTAATGTTCAAACATTCAACAGTTACAGTGGTAATTGTTTTGCTTTCCTTTAGCTAAGGGAAAAATAAATCAAATTTCAGTGCGTCACTCTTAACTACTTTTAGCTGTTTCCATAAGCAGTTTAAAAAAAAATGCTTAACACCTGTCTGATATAAGCCATGTGTGATTATATTGGAAACAAAACACTAGAAGTAATAAAATAGGTAAGTTTAAGTGCAGATCTTCACATACACAAGATGGGAAAGTAGAACTATCATTCTAGCCAGATCTCCTTTTATACTACCTGAGAGTAGGTGAACATATGGTGAATTGGGATGTGACCTCTAACACCAAAAACCACTAAAAAAATAAACATTTAGTTCAAGTCAGCTGCCTAGGCTCTCTGTCACTCATGTCTCAGCTTTCTCTGTATTCACAGGGAGAGGTAAGCACTGTCAGTATATCATTTATGGGTATATTTTATAAACACTGCTAGCCTTTAGTGGTGCCTAACTCTTTCACTTGGTTATGGAGAGCACTCATAGAGGCGGTTCCAGCTGCACAACTGCCTTTCGGTTGGCTGAAGCTGTGTGAGATGTATCCCAGCCCTCGCAGAAGCTTCCTCCACGTCGTGCTATGGTCCTGCTGAATCCTGCTGGTGTAGTGCATCAAGCTACTCTGTGGGTGTTCCACAAACGGGGAAAATGTGGAAGAAAACTGGGGAAAATATAGTGGCAAAGAGTTTCAGAAGATCTTGATGTGTGATGGTTTCTGTGCAGGTCTGAAAACTGACCTGCTCTCAGTTAGGAATTTGCAAGGCCAGGATGGTTTTCAGACAAAACGTGGGCACAGAACCCTGAATCACACACAATTTCAGTAACTGCTCCGAGAAATCAGGTCACCAATACTTATGATTCTCTTATGATACTTACATTCTACAATTCTCGTGGGCTTAAAAGAAGGTAAAATACTATTAATATTTTAAAAACCTCAACTGCAGGAGAAAGAAAAGACAGCTTGCAGCTGCATTTTAGCAAATTACACTGGATCCTAATATTACCATGAGAAATATTACTGGAAACCACCAATATATTTAATACCAGAGAAAACGTGTAAATCTTGCTGATATTACATGCTTTATTCAGTAAATAATTCCAAGGTTCCTTTGTCTTTGTTGAACTTCTCTCATGTGCAGTAATGCAAAGGACAATGGAATGTCCTCTGAAAAAGAGAGAAGCTCTCAAAACTTTGCCTTATTCCCTTCAGGTCAGACAGGGCAGGGTTGGAGATGAGTGCTGTAGTGCAAGATGAGGATGTTTTCATACTCTCTGCAGTGCTGTGGCATTCGGACAAATCACAATCAAACACTGGTTGAAGGAGACTTTGGAGGTGATTCCTCTTGAAAAGATGTCTTAATCAACACATAAAGAAGAAATGCAGTGAAACTTGCCAAGCCCTGTTCTGTCAACATAAAAGAACACATGTATCAGTGACTGCACAGTGCTCAGCTATGATACCACACTGAACCAGACAAGCTACTATTATATCCACAAATACTCATCTAAACCAGAAGAGCCTCAGTAAATGGATATACACTTCAATGTGCTACATTCAATCGCAAAAGACATGATTAAAGTTTACAAACTTTGCATTTTTCTTTCAATATATTTACCTGCCTTTCACCATCTTTGTGTCTTTTTTTTTGTGTCTGATTTAATCATTCCCTGTCCTCTCCTCTCCTCTTTAGCCCATTCCTCTCCTACTGTGAAGCATGAGAGTCTGAAACATAGTTATTTTCATTGAACTGCACATTTCTGTCTCTTAATAGCACTTCAGCTCTCATTCTTTACAACAAAAATCTGTAGTCATACTACTACATGTAGCATATGTTACATAAATTTTATTAACTATATTTCAATAACGTTTACTATGAAAAATAAAGTAAATTAACATTCAGATCTGTTATTAATCATAATATCCCCTGCTCGAAGTTACACATGCATGATGCAACTGGGGTATATTTTTTGTGAATCTAAGCTTAATTTATAGGTCTCACATATAATCTTTTAGCTGATTAGCTATTCAAAACCCACCAAAATTATTCCAAATGTGTCTGAATATCATAATGTCTGGATTTTAAAATGTGACTAAGGAATGCCTTAAACTGGAGATATTTTTGTAAACTGCAAGTTAAATAAGTTTGTTATAGAGATTTTTTCAGATAAATGCAGGTAGCTGAAATGATTTAAAGTACTGTATGATTCTCTGTCTCTATTTCCTGAATTAATTCATCTTGCCTTCTGTATCCCTCTATTCAGACAACTAGGTGCTATGGGCAGATGTGTCCCGCAGTCAGAGAGAACGAAGCCCTGTCCCCCATGACAGCAGCAGGAAGACAGTGAGATTCACAGTCTCCGTGACTGAGAAGTGGTGATATTGTCTGATATTAAATGAAGGAATTCAGACCTGAAGAGGAACATCATGTATTCTGAGATTTACACACACACATGGCATATTTGATCCTAAAGGAACAGTATTCCTTTGTGTGGATCAACATGAATATTGTATTTTAAATTAGTATACTAAAATGTTAAAAATGTGACTGATCTTTGTCGTTTTGTCTAACATTGTATTATAACCGATTCACTCCTTTTAAAAAAAACAGTGATTTTGGTTTCCCAACAGTTGTGAATTACAGATAAGACTTGACTTGAAAGAAAGCTCTAACTTTGGCAATGTGATAGCATATAACCTTTCTATGACTTCTTTACTGCTCTTGCTAATCTCTGATATTTGAAGGTGAAAGATGCACGTCATATCTAATCTCACAGGGTCATATGAGTTTTGTATCTTGAGTCTCAGTGTGATCTTTTTTGCATGCTATGACTCTTTCTAGCTTTTGATAAAGCTGTGCTTTGCATTCTGTTTGACTTCCAGTATGCCATTTGTGTGTTATTTATAATACAATCTGCTGCATTATGGAATACACTTTGTATACTACAGACATTCTTAAAAAAAATCGATAAATCTTTAGTCTTTTAAAAGGTTACATTGTCTTAGTCTGCATTTGTCCCTTGAAAAAGACCTTGGGCCATGACCAGGGCTTCTAGATCTTACTATATTGCAAGTAGTAAATAATAATTATCTCAAAGTGAACACAGGTCTGACTAAGCCCAGGCTATTCAATTATCCTTGTGCTGCCACTTCTCTTCCTCTTACTGAACAAACCATGAAGAGCAGGCTAAACTGAAGGGGAAACATTAAAAACCACAGATTTAATACACAGGTCTTGGCAATGCTACTGTGGTCTTTGTCTTTCTTTGAACCCTTCCCCCTTCGCTCTTCTGTACAAAGCAAATAGCAGTGACATTCTGCAGCCGCTTCAATAGCAGAACAGACTGCAGCTGCAGATATTTAGTAGACAATTTGTATTCCTAGGCATCAGCTAAAAAGAAGGGTTGCTCAGCATCATTCAAACAAAAAGCCCCAAATCATGTAGCAGATTGTATGTCTCCTCTATTCTCTGAAAATGATATGGCTTTATGCTTCCTCTAGAGTTATTTCCCTCATCTGTGTGCTTCCTGCAATAAAATATTGTTATTTTTTCCATCTTTTGGTTTTTGTACAGGCATTTGTTGGTTTTTTTTTCCTTTTTTTTTTTTTTTTTTTTTTCACTTCTTCCCGTTGCCTTGATTGTTTTGATCCACTACAATGGAAATAACATTTGAGGATCAAGGCAGAGCAGGGGCAGAAAGCACAGAGGGTAACATCAAAGAACCCTCTGTATTTAGTCAGAGGCTAGTGATTAGTGGTGAAAGAGAGAGTTAGGACCAAACTAGACCTCTAGTGATTTTCAAAGGATGCACTAGATTTAGACATTCTGCAAATGTTTACAGTTGTATTTTTTTTAGAGGGTAGTTGGATGAAAGATGCTGCTGCTGCAGAAAAATGTGACCAGCCCCCAGGAGCTAGAAATGATCATTCTAGAAAGACTGGGAGTGCAATTTTTTGTTGGCTCAGGAACTGAGATAAGCTTTATATGCTTATCCAAACATACCCTTTCAACTCTCTGGGTTCAGTCATCCCATCAGGTAAGCTAACTGGCTTAATTACCCCTGAAGAGACAGGTGAGGTGTTGGCTGCCTAGTGCACAACACTATGTTCTCGCTCTGAACTGATTTTATAAATGACATTTCTTTAAAAGGAATCGTGCAAGTGGGATTTTGCCTGTGCAGGTTGAAAAAGAGTAGAGATACAAGAGCCTGTACTTACAGATTCTTTTGGGACTGCTACTGAGCTCCAGCTCTAGCATAACCACATTACAACATCCATGCAGGGCAGTAATGCTGCACTGTGATTCAGTACCTTGTACTATGAAGGACTTAGTGGCCTTCATGTGGAGGGAAAGGAGTGAAGGCTTTCTGATTTTGTCATTCAGAGTGGTGTCTTTTACTGACATTAAAAAGTATTATGAAAGTCTGGGAATGGTTAGAATGGGAAAATGTCGTGGAGGGAATAGATTTTTTTTCTTTTACTTTGTGCACCAAAAATATTTTGCATGTACACTTAACTTTTGTGACAACACCAGCTTTGGTGGGTATGCAAAGAAAAACATGTGCCTACTCAGAAGCCTTTCTTTGAATCGTTGATGTCTGTCTGATAAAAGAGAAGCAAAACAAAAGATGTGAAACTGTCTTTCAAATTCATTGCTATGCAGTTGTCCTTTTGGTTCCTAGTCTCCTAGAGCAGTCCCACGCATTCTGTTTCCCCTGTCCTTGTGCAGGGGGAGCTACCTGCATCTTGCACTTGGGACCCTGTAATAGTTTCTCTTCTCAGAGTTTGCATATTGATCTATCTATAGATAGATCTAGTTATGAGCTCCACACAACAAGGATGCCTGGGATGTGCATGTTGGATTCTACTGTAGATAATAAATAATGGGAATATAACTAAATAAGCCCTTCTGTGCCTTCAGTACTGGTTCCTCAAAGAGGTTTTTTCCCCTTTGCCTTTAGTGGCGGGACCCTTTGGGTTTCAGAACCATGTAAATTAGACTCCCCAGATGCTGCAGAGAGAAGCCAGCAGGTTGGTGGTGTCTGCTTGCTGATGTGAATCTCATCTTTCTCCACTCTGTGGAAATACCTTCAAATACTTCAGCCTCTAAACCACCCCCAAAAGCCCCAACCATGGGTCTTGCTTCCCTGCTTGCATTTCCAGCCAGCAGAGCCTATGCCTGGTGCTTCCCTCCCGAGCCGCAGGGCTGTGTCACCGGTGGTGGACATGGGAGGTGGGAAGGGCAGCAGAGGGCTGGAGACCACGGCAGGGCTTGCTCCTACCAATCAGTCATGCTTTTGGGGGCTAAGCAGAATAGATAATTCACCACAGGAGTGCAGGATCCAGAAATAATTTATAAACAAGTCATCCTTGGGGGAACAAAATGTATAATCTGAATTATTTCCACAGCATCCAACCCATTTCTAGTGTTACCCAGCACTCATCTCTAACTTGAAAGCAAGGGGCTTGCTTCTCCTTTTTTTTTTTTTTTTTTTTTTTTTTTTTTTTAGAGGAATTATTATAGTTCTTCAAAGCATGAAATTCCTGGGTTTTGCACTCAGCAGGACTGAGTTAGTAGCTGTTCCCAAGAAGGAATATAAAATGCGAGCCGAACCTGCACACTGCCAGAGTTTCCATGCTGCTTGTACGACCAGTTATTCCTTCCCATCATGGAAGCTCTGCTTTGGCTAATAAACTATGTCTGCTCATCTGGCTGCAGCCAAGACCTGTGTTTCCTCTTTCTTTCATCTGCTACATGTTTTGCTTTTCATAAGCCTGATCTAAATCTGAAGGCACTGTTCCTCAGTACTGACAACCCTGCTGGTCTCCTACCATTTCCCCCTATGCCTGCCCAAGAATAAGACACCTCACCTCAGGAATGAGAAGCATCATGGCTTGTATGGGGAGCACGTACGAAATAAACTCTTCCCTAGAGAGGCAAGGCAAAGAAACGTTAGTTCTTGGAGAGGAGTTGCAAGCTTTCAATGACAGTTGTTTAACAGGCAACATTTTGTATGCTTTATAACTCACGGAGAATACGTAAACATACTCCCTAATGTAAACTAGACTACCACTTTTAATCTTTCTCAAAAAAAAATAGAGTAGAAATTTAGCATGTGGTGGAGTTTAGCTCTAAAATCTTCAACATTTAGTTTGTAAAAATGTTTCATTTCCTGAAATTTCACAGTATGCAGAAGCTTTCACTTTTTTTTTTTTTGGTTTGACATGTTGTGCTTTTGAAATTTTTCAGAAATACTATTGAGCCAGAAGAGCTGAAAGTCAGATCCAGGGTCTATCCTCAGCTCTGTCATTAATTAGGGACCTTGTCTAATGTAGATGTGAAGTAGTACTGAGTTCTGGGTTCTATACAGTGCTCACACAAATGAAGGAGTGACAATGCTGCACAATGACAGCGGTTCAGTAAGAAACATTGCTGGATGGCAAGAAGGCTGCCTCAGCCAACCACCTGTCTTCAAGGTGTTGCACATGCAGTCAAGGCATTAGAGAACAGTTCATATCCCATGTATATTCACCTCATCACTGAGAGTTGTCCTGCCTTTGGATGTTCACCCATGTTTCATTCCCTTTATTCTTTTCCTGGCAGATTATAAACCTCAGTGGTTTGCTCAGATCCTCCTGCTGAATATGAGTTTGGTGTCCAGAAAGAAAATTTCGTGAATAACCAGCCAAAGCAGTCTTGGAAGAATGCACCTATAATGAGCATCTCTCTGCCTGTTGGCAAACTAGTGTACAAAACACTCCAAAGACTGAACACAGTCAAGGGACTCATGATCTGCTAGAAGGATGAGCATGGGCAAGGGAAGAAACTTTATTCATTGAATACATTATTTTCTCAGCTCTGTTTCTGACACTGAAATTGATTATCCTGTGAAATAAACTTCCACCAGAGCCTCGATACTCGACACATTTAAAGTTAGACTAGAGGGAGAATACACTCACTTGTCAGTAGGGAACAAGTCTTCATTAGCATCACAGGAGCTTAAATGAGCTGTTATAGACTGTCCATTTCTACACCCACAATGCCATTTAGTTTGTTTAAAAGAACAGAGGGTGCCAAGGCAACACCAGACAGCAGGCAGGACAAACAGCAGGCTGCAAAACCACTCTGTTCATTAGCTGTCTTGAGTTTCTGAGTTCTGTACAGATCAAGTACTGTTTTCAACTTTCATCTGGCAAGGATGGATAAAAAGGCTGATTATGCATAGAAAAGTATGCATACACAGGAGGACAAGTGAAAACGAGTTTGATGCACTATCTGTATCGTTTTGTTCTTGAAATTATTAAAATACATGTCCAATTTTTGTGCGCTTCTCCATCTGGTTGGGAACAAATGATTTCTCATTTACAGTCTTTCCCAAGAGATTAAATGATCATTGTCTTCATCCACTGAGGGCAAAAATACTTTCTGAACATTAAAAAATAAGCTGCTACTTGAGCAACTGTTGCTCCCGAATGGGTAATGCCCATTGCAGCATCACACAAGGCACTAATGTAATTTGACCTTCCTGACTTTCTGCTCAATCTTCTCTGTAATCATTTTGTCGTGACAAATCAATCCTAGAGAGCAATATGTACTTTTTTCCAGCTTAAACTTTGAAAAATGTTGATTACTTCCTTCAGGCTGCTTTATTCCAGAAATACGTTAATGTGGGTAGGCATCCTGCTGCCTCCTGCTGCTGTGAAGAGCGAAGTCTCCTGCACAGTTATTGTGCTTTTTGGTACAAATAGCAGAGAACAAGGCACTGTCTATGATTTCAGAGAACGCTCTCAGGGGAAAGGGCTTTAACCAGAGTATTTTCATCCCCTCTCAACTTCTGGGATTCCCCCAGAAAAATGCACTCACTTTGGTGCCATGATTAAAGAGGACTATAATGTCCTTTAAACTGAAAAAGTCCTCACCTTGCAAAGGCAACGGTCCCAAGGTGAGAACACAAGGCACTCTAACAGCTATGGCAGATGTGGTGACATTTGCAAAGAAGGGTGAGAGCCAGGCTCTTCCTGTCAACAGCAATGATGCCGAGCAGGGCCAATTCCCATCAGCATTTAATCAAAGTAGCTTATTTCCCTAAGCAGGTACTTTATTCAGAGAAGAGCTGTTGTTTTGATTTATATGGCAACTGGAAGCTGGTGCTAATTTCTAACAGCTTTCTCATGTGCCTCAAAGTTTCAAAGTAATGAAATATTTGCATATATATTAGGGAGGATACTGCAATGGCTCTTTTATGAGTACATCCTAGCATTTTATTACATATTGCAGGTGATCATTTTGAAAGGAAAAAATGAGTTTGCTGCCACATTTCTTGTGATATCTCCCAGAATACATTACAGATCCTAATTGACACCATTATTTCAAAATGCCCACAGACTCAGGTTGTTTTATAGGCCTATAAAACCAATTCATTATTCTCCTCTGCTGAATTAAAAAAAAAAAATCTGATAAACTGGTTTTCAACTACTTCTTGGAAAGGAAAACAAAAGAGTATCAATGTTCAAAGGAAGAAATTTATTAGAAAAGAAAGATATTACTTGGATTCTGCCTACCGGTTAATTTTCTTTTTTTTTCCAAGTTCAGATGAATACCAGTTGCACTTCTGGAATTTTAAAAATATTAGCATAAACAACAGAACTACTTACTATTTGGTTTTTATTTGTTTCTTTGCATTGGACAGCAAAATACAGGAATTATTTCCATTTATTAGGTAAGACCGTTGTATCTAAGTCTATTTGCATAGTTAAACTCATCATATGCATCTTGCCAAAAATGATAAATACCTTGTCATTGTTTTCCAGTCCTGCATTTGTCAGTTTTTCTCCCCAGGCTCCTATCAAAGTGCCAGGACATAGTCATTATTCCTAATTCCCATGTGCGTTTAACTAAAAAAAAATATCTTTGACTTAGTATCTGCTTTCATCTCCTGCAACCGCCTGCCCATTATGATCATGACTGTTTACTAGAGGAAAGCATATGCACTTTTGCTTGTTAAAGGAAGGTGTAGATCTACTGATAATGAATTCAGCTGTGTCATTTAAGTCTCCCTTAAATTCAAGCACAATGACCACTGTGTGAAGATTAAATATGTGTCTATGGCAGCTGACGAAGTAGCAGTGATTATTTTATTTTAAACCAAAGGTAAGTTACGCTGCACTGCAGTCCTGCCTGTACACGAAGGGAAGTGAAGTGGTTTGCAATGCTGGTCCCGTGCACAGCTCTGCTCACAGGCATCTCCGCCCTGTAAAGAAGGCGATGACTGTTCTCACTCTCTGTTAAGAGAAAACCTAGAAAGCTGTAATGTTCAAGAGCTCATTAAAAGTCTGTGCCAGCGTACCCCTCTTCTCCCCAGTCCCTTAGACAGAAATTTCACCCTGTTGCTTTTAACTGACACAGCTCCTTCATCAGGACTCACTGCCCTCCTCATACAGCCTGGGAAATGCCAGAGATCCATTTCGGTGTGCAGTTGTGGTCTTTGAGTCCTTTTGCCAATGGTCACGTGATGATTCATCTGGCTTCAGGACTATTGCTAATCATTCCGCTGCATCCTACCTACAGCAGAGGTTTGGCACAGAGCAGGCGCGTGCCATTCTCTGCCTAAGTGCTGGAGCTTGATGGTGAAGTGCGATTTGTGCATGGGGGTTCACTCCATGTAGTGCCCAGGTTCTCTCCTCAGACACCAAAACTGAGGAGGTACTTGCAAAACTGTGATTATTCATTTGAACCCAAAAGTTTTTTTGAGTGACACACCTTATTGAACTCTTCTGGTGGAAGCAGCACAAACTTCTTGCTTCATAGAAGGTGAATTATACAAGTAAAGCTGGAGGAGTTAGACGTTCTAGAGAGAGAACCTCAGAATACATATTGCACCATAAAATTAGCAAGCCTTAGTCTAATTAATTCTGCAAGCTGGCTGGATTTCTCATCAAGCC
The DNA here is from genome assembly GCF_003259725.1 of Athene cunicularia. NCBI lineage: Eukaryota > Metazoa > Chordata > Aves > Strigiformes > Strigidae > Athene > Athene cunicularia. The sequence goes on from NW_020799099.1 coordinate 2,671,146, forward strand.
AGCCACAGGAGATACCACAGAGACTTGAGGTAGGATCAGTAATCGCCAAGTACTTCACAGCTCTGTCTGTTTTATTCCATGTCTTCTCCATTCAGGGAGCTTTAAGACCCCCCTCAGCCCCTCTTCCCCCCGACCCTGCTCCCCAGCTGGGTGCCCTGGGTTCATGGCACCTCCAGGGACACGGGGAACTGCGGGATGGGCTCCGCAGTGCCCCCAGGCTGGAGTTGCGACTCAGCACCCATGGGGGATCCGCACCCCATGGAGCAGCAGGATTTTTGTTGAAAAAGTTAAGAGGCTACTTTTAAACTGCTAAGATTGATAATGATCTATATAAATAGTTTAAAAAATATGAGACTTCGCGTGCTGCAGTCCTAAATTTCACTTTGAGGGTCATATGCTTTTGTGAATTCCTAGGCATTTTGCTAATTTCTTGTCCATTTCTCTGTAAAAAAAGCTCTAAAAAGCAAAACCAGAAAATGTTGGAGATGAGAATCATAACTTTTTTTTTCTAACTTAAGCTGGTTCCTAAAACTTTTTTCTTTGCCTGTCGCAATATGAGCATAGTTTTATTTTTTTCAGAACACCACGTTAATCAAATCATGCTTGTGCCCTGCTAACAACAAACACATTTAAACATGACAGATTTTTGAGTTTAGCAAAGGTCTGTCTATGCTCCAAATGCCAATTTTACGTAGCAAAGAGTCTGCACTTTCTCCAGCTGTTGAGAGCTCTTAAAACCATTGGTCTGAGGAAATGCTTTAGTTGTTATTTGATTTATACTTGCAATTTTGCAAGTACATTGAATTTTCAAATTTAGCATAGATGCCCAGAAATACTCTCAAAACTACATGTTAATATATTTAATGCAATGGCCCAAACCTTTCTCAGACTTTTAAATTAGTATCTGATGAAGGAATATAAATCATTAAAAAATATTTAATGAAAATCAGCCTCAACAAGTCAGATTCTGTTTTCAAACTAGAACGTCAATAGGAAAGCCAATAGTAGAGCTGGCCTGATTTCCACCAGATCAACAAACACATACGTTTTTGCTCTGCACTTGCAGACAGAATTTTCTATTCATACACTGATAGATTGAAGCAAAATATGCAAAATCCCTCTTCAGCTGAAGATAATTGCAGAGCAGCCAACATTGTTACAAGCAGGAAAATGTTACAGCTGACCCAGAAATAAGCTGCTGCCTATGGAACATGTGAATTCTTGTTTGCGTCTTGGCTACTGCAGTGAGGAGTGGTCAGGGCTGACTGCTGATCTCTGTTGTTCAATTAAAAACTGCAAGATTTGTGCAGTCCTCCTCAGAAATCTTAATTTTAGGATGCTGCAGATTACAACTCCTGCAAAAGAAGTAAACTTTTAATGCCTCTCCGCAGTCCTGCAGGAGGTTCACAGGGAGCAGAAGCCACCGTACAGGCTTTGTTCCTTAGGTAGTCATGAGGAGTGTTACGGTGCACCATGCTTTAGAAGTAGAAGAGGTTGTCTTCTCCTGGCCAACCGTGCTGGTTGTGCTTCATCTATCTGAGTCATCCCATCCTCTTTCTTGGGAATTTCATATTACATAAGATACCAAAGTTACATGCATATCATGTTGTGTAAGGTTGTATGTGCTGAAACATGAGCGGTGGAGCTAGAAAACAATGCCTGATAGCGCCAAAAGCAATAAAACACCACATTTCTGATAGTTTTACAAAACAAAATGCTTAACACTTTTGTCTCATGTTTCAACTCTTTCCCACAAAAATAAAACCTTTTTTTTTCCTCCCCTGGAGAGGGAAAATTATTTCTGAGAAAATATTTTTTTTCTTAATAATTATCAAATGTTTGCCTGGACTAAATAACTGTAAAAATCTGTATTTCTCTCCAAAAAGAAGCTCCTGTGTAACAGTAAATAAACCAAAGTCACTTGACCTGGATTAAACTATTGGCCCCTTTGAAATCTCAGAAATCTAGCAGCAAATTGTAAAACTAAGTTTTCAGGCTTTGCATAACTCTGCCAGGAGCTCATTTTTTGTGCATTTTTCTGTCTTGGATAAATGGGGCAACTCCTACTGAGAGCACAAAAATGCATGGCTTATGAAATGGCATCGGTGCATGAGCAGCTGGAAAGCATGGCTACCCCTGGCTTACCCCCCTTCAGCAGTGCCCTCTGTCTGCCAGGTTTGTAGCCAAGCTGGGGGGTGTTCATGAAGTCCCAGTCCTGAATTTCTGGGGTTTCCTGGCTACCCAGGGTCTTACCTGAGCCTCACATGGAGTAAGCTCAGTTTTTCCAATGACTCTTCAAATGACTTCATTAAAACTATCGGATGAGGCTTTTTTCTTACCCTTTTGTCTTCTGAGGCAAGAACTGTGCATACAGAACAGTACTCTGCTTTGGCAGAACTATGTTTTTAAATGCACACGCACTTATTTGTTGGTACAAGAAGGCAAATCAAGATTCATCACGTGCACTTGCTGGAGGTGAGGCTTGGGATGGTCCTTTCTTTGGGTGGTAGAGTCCCACACAGTCTCACAGAAAAGCTTTTTCTTCTGACCTTTTCTCCTTTGGTGAATGAGTCATTATTCCCCAGGAGCAGAGCTGCCCAGGAACTTCACCTTCTAGCTGTAAGATAAAGCATGAGAAATGCAGCAGTAGCCTGCAAACACGCTTGGCTTTTAACAGTCTGTAGAAATAAACCGGTGATTTTGAGCACACAATTTTTTCCCATTATCCAAAAGAGAAAAGAAATATATTAATAAAAAAGATATATTGGTTTCGACACAATTCACACAGATTCAGTACCTGTTCTCTGTAAATGTTTCCCTGATTTGATTTATTTGATCAAAGTCCAAAATCCAAGTGACTGAAATGTTGAGTCACCCCAGTCTGCACACTTAGATATATACTTTGCAAAGTATTTCTTATTTTTAAAACAGATTGAAGTAAAATTCAAAGGGTGAAAAAAATACCTCACAGATGTTCAAACTCTACATGTACAATTATGGCTTAGATCCATCATTAAAACCATTTTTTTTTTTTTTTTAAAAAAAAAAAAAAAAAAAAGCGATTGCAAACAAATACTTTTACTGTTTTTCTAGTACTGGTGATGAATGTTTAATTCACAGTAAATTATTTATTGGATGAATCTCCCCACTTTTCATAACCATGAATTTGTCCACAAGCAGGTTTCAAAATTCTCATTTATTTGTTATGCAAAACATTATTATAAATAAATGAACTGTGAAGCATAAATAATTGTGCTTTGCTGGTTATTCTGACAGCTTTATGGGATCTAGATACGACTGTGCCCTTTGGTTCTTCTTGTGTGAGTAGATGGACCATGCATGAAGCAGGACCAGATCCACCTCTAATGGAAATTAACTCAGTTCCTCCCTGGGTATCATAAAGTGGGATTAAGTCCTCATCCCTCTCAGTGGAAAGCAAATTTATCTATTAAATATAAAAAATTTGCCTGTTTAAGTATATAACTTGAAGTTATCACTGTTGCTGCTTAGACTGAAAAAGGGACATATGAATTAATGACAGGATTAAATTTTTTTTTTTTTTTTTTCCACTCATAACCAGCATAACCTGCTGCTGCTGCTGCAGTCTTGATGAGGTGGAGGAGTGACAATTCTGCTCCCCTGCCATAAGAATGAATAATCCTTCCCCACTGAAGAGGTGCAAAGGTACTCCATAAAGTGTACCTATAAAGGTGCTCTGTATAAGCTAATAAAGTCACAGAGGCAGCGCAACTTGTTTAATCAAATATTTGAAAAAAAGACAAGAGGAGAAGGACTCCACGTGTCAGAGGAGAAAGTATGAGCAGAGGTTTAGCTTCACCTCTTCTTATTGCCAGCTAAGCTGCAGAGCAACACTGAAGATGTCACCTACCTTGTGCCTCAATTTCACTCTCTCTGCATAAAATGGAGGTGACAGTGCTTCTCTTTGTGCCGGCCCAGTGAATTTGTGCCTGCTTCTTTAAAGATGTACATACACATATAGTAGCATATATAACAGTTATACCTATTTTAAATAGGTATGTTACTCTAGATCTAACTTTTCTGTTTTCCTTCATTAATATCAAGACAATTCATTTGATGCTAATTTGATTTCATGAGCCTCAAGATACCATAAAATAAACACTTCTGTATTTATGTGTGGGTCATTTAAAAAGAGTTGGTTGTTTTTATCTTACAAGTATAAATATTTAGTCTTCAGCAGTTACTATCTTCAGTGCGGGACAGTATGCTATCTAATTTTCTGGATCTGTACAGTCACGTATGTCTCACTTCACAAGTACTTCCATCCCACACCAGAATTAAGATTTCATATTGAAAATAGTCAAGCTGTAAAGTGTTAATAGAGGATTAATAAAATACATCCAAAATAAGAGCAAATAAGACAACATATTATATTCTACTCATTTAACTTTACAAACAACAAGAGGCCAAAAGAGGGAATATCACTTATGTTCTCCGAAATCTGAAGGAGACCCATAACTTTTAAACTTACTTTCCAACTATACTGTGCCGCTTTATGGCTCCAGTTCTTCTTTCATTCCCTTCATCTGTCTAATCATAATGACATATTAGCCCATGACAGGAAAGTTTTGGATGATGATCCTGGGCAGAAGGATGGGTATCGATAAATTCAAATTGGCCGGTAGGGGATCAAATTTCCAAGTGCTGCACAGGCAGCACTGCTATTGGCCAGGTCTTCTCCAGACATCCAGGGTGGATGTGTGGCAGTTGTAGGCAAGGCTTTCATCAAATGGCTGTGCTGCCTTCTAACTATGTCTCGCTCTAAAATGTTTGAGCCATATGGCATCTGAATAACAAAAATGCTGTAGAAATAAGAAATTGCATTTTCTTCTGCACATTTCAAATTCCTGGAGGCAATGAGACCACGTATGGGATAGTCCCAGCCTCCATGCTTGAGTCTGCGCACCCTGCTGATTCTGGGATTAGAAAAATCAGGGTGAGAGCTCAATGGTAGCTCAGTGTCTCACCTACATAGATTAAAATAAAGCACTTACCACAAGCGTGATTTGGGAATCCCAGCTATGGTAGGCTTGAAAGACCAGAAGAATAAAATGCTTTGATAACTGAGTTAGAAAACCAATTCCGCTGAGATCCTGACTTGAAGCCATTCCTCATATGATCCATTCTCTCATCCTAAATGGCATAAATCACATGAGACCAATGACTGCATCCTACTTGAAAAAAACAGGCAGCTTAATTCTGCCTAGTCTTGATGGTGAAAAGTACCCCCACTCCTCCCCATCCAATTTCCTGTCCTGGTAACTTAAATACCTGTCTGTGATCTGAGTAATGCCTGGGGACACCTATTGTTTCTCTGTTTACCAGAGTGTGGGAGTTGTCCCTTAACCACTCCCAGGGCAGCTAAAAGTGTGATGAGAGGTGGGTGCGTGGATTAGGATAGGCATGACTCTCGTGTACTAAGACTTTACCTGCCAAATAAGGGTATCACCTAAAGTTTAACCATTAAATGGCTTAATTTCATTTTCCTGACTCCTGCCTGGAGGTGGAGAACAACCAGAGATGGTAACCCCCCAGCTGGAGAGGAGTGGGCATCTCCTTGGGTCCTCCCCCACCTCTCTAAGGGTGCCGTCTGGCACTGGTGCCTGCAGCACATGTTCATCACCCCCACATGCTGCAGGGAGAAGTGGCCGGGGAAGCTGAGGCTGCGAAAGGTCTGTTTCGCTCAAAAAGAGGATGAACCTAGATAAACCTGCTGGCCACTTTCCACCCTTCGATTTCGCTTTGGATTCTTGCTATTGATAAAGAATAATGAACTGTTTCCTATAAAGCTGGTTTCATTATTCAAAAAACCCCTTGCAAGCAAAGGACAAAGCACTGCAATCATAAGGAGATCTTTGGTTTTTTTCTCCTGCAATTTAGGTTCCCTTAGCTAAAGCTAGGTGACCCGTGATTTTGTCCAGTGGTTGTATGAAAACTCTCTTATCTGACTGATAGGAATAAAACACTGTGGTTACATGCATTCAAGGGATTAGCATGACTGGCTTTCTGAGCATCTAGAACAGAAAGAGAACACTACCATTGCATCCAAATAATTGCTGGTAGCATACCTACATGTGATACAGGTATGCATAACATCTGCTCAGATAAGATTTACATCCACCAAGGGAAAGCCACAGACCCATCCCAAAAAAATGGGATAAAAGCGCAGGGAATGCGATCAGGGAAAATGATATCCATTGTGTCTGTAAGGAGATTATCCCTGTGCTTCAGGCTGTGGAGAGGGAATGAGGTTTGCTAGACCCCTTTTGGCCATGGCAGGAGGTGTTTTACAGTGAGTTTCGGTTAGCAGTGATCTCTCATAAATAAAGACATGAGATCTATTGTCTCAGGTCAGAGGCTCCTTTTCTATTTGAATTCTTTCAGGTTTTATTAGTGCTAGTGGCTCATAAATTATTGGTGTTGCCTCTTACCCTTCATGTTATTTGGATCATTCTCTCCTCAAAAGTATGCTCAAGGCCCTTGGTCTGTACTTACCTTTGGCACAGCTGAGGTCTGGTGAGCTCCCTTCATGTCCTCTTAAAAAGTCTCCAGACATAGCTTCCCCTACAGGACCTTATTTCTCATTATTTGGGACCCTAATAATTTGTTCAAATACGGTACCTCCCACAGAGCAAAACTTCCCGGAGCTGGAGCTTTTCCTTGGTGTTTGCTTTAAAGGCTTTCCCAAGCAGCTCATGATGACCAGGGCTTTTATCATCAACTTATCTCATTCGTGGTATGTGATACAGTGTGTTTATTTTGACAGTTAGTGTTACTTAGAGCACATATTTCCATACGCGTAAGAGAAGTAAACTTCTCTCTTTTCTGCAACAACATTCTACCATCATTCTTCATTCAGCTCATCCTCTGAAAACATTTTCCTTTCGCATATCAACGCTCATTGTGACTAGTGGCGCACAAAGGGATGAATTTGTCTCATAGCTAGCTTACTGTACATATGCTTGGTATGTTCCCCAAGATGAAATATGTTACTGGGCTCTGTGGTTCTTCTCTGCTGCCAAAGAAAGCCATAATGTATGGCAGTAATTTGAAATTACAATCCCAACAAGCAATTTTTGAAACAGAAAACACTTCCCAGAATTTCAGAGCAGTAGGAAGAAATGCCATTTTCTTTCAGAACAGCTTCACATTGCCTGGGAAGAGCAGAGCAGAAAAAAGGTGCACATAGAAACATTTGAGAAAAATAAGATTTAATAGGACTGTACCATTAAATAATTACTTCCTTGGAAGGGTGCATGCCTTACTTTTCTGAAAGCTGAAGTTTTCTTGCACCTCAGAGGTGCAATATAGCAGGCAAAACCACTGCCTGCCTTCTCCAGTTGTGCTGATGTCAAGGTGGTGTCAATCCTACTGCAGCAGTATATGTCTCATCTATTTTTTACAATGGTTTGGCAAATCATTGGGCCCCTATCAACAGTCCTCCCTGGGTTTCTGTAACACCTCAGGCAGGTGGCTGCCTAAGCAGCTGTGCTATTCCTGGTAAGCAGAGGACATGGAGGAGCTTGTTGTTTTGCTGTTTTGTCCTAATATATTTATACATGGGCCTCGAAGCTGGACTGCAGAGAATGTTTGCCAAAAGGAAACATCTTTTGTTGATGGTTGGATAATACCCTCAGTAGTGGTAAGGCTTCCAGCACCAGCCCTGTTGGCTGCTGTGATGGGGACAGATGTCCAGTGGATATCATCTTTTTTCCAAGGCGACTCAGCAACCACCATTGCGGTTAGGCTCTGGTCTGCATTTGTGAAGTCAGTCTCCCTTGTCCTCCCATCCACCCACTGCTGAAACTCAATTTTGTGCCATGCCACACCGAATGCACATGCCTCCGCAAGCAGTTGTGATTGTGTCCCTCTAGCTGGCTCCCATTCAAACAGCAAAACCTCATACTAGATTAGGAATTATTTCAGAGGTTCCCTCTGCTAACAGACTAGCTCTGTCTTGAATTCTCTACAGGTTAGGAAAAGCTCATTTCCAGGCTGCGCTTCACAGAGCCTTGGCACAGCCTTTGTTCCTGCCCTGGGGAAGAAGGGTTGTCGTACCCGAGGATGGGGGCAGATGGTCCTGACCACCACTATTCGTTTTACTGCCATCTCTGAGTAAATGCTGCAGTACTAGATGTAAAAAAAAAAAAAAAAAAAAAAAAAAAAAAAAAAAAAAAAAAAAAAAAAAAAAAATTTCTAGCTTTCTGGACAAAGATTAGTTTTCAGAAAGTGCCTGGATTTAAAAAAAAAAAAAAAAAAAATTGCAGAAGGCTGAAGATTGGACCTATTTTTACTTGTGCTGATGAATTGATTCATATCAATAACATGCTGATTTATTTAAACAGTGTTCCAGACTGCTCGTCTGTCTTGGAAATCAGTTTCTGCCTGTTTGCTTTGTTTCAATTCCACATACCAAAGAAGAGCTATATAAATCTTCCTTCCCGTCTATCTTAGTCCTGATTAAGCACACTAACTAACTCCTTTTGGGACATACAAATACCAATTCGTGATTGATGGCAATTCTCTGTCATCAGGGCTACAAAGATGGTCTCTGCATTTCTTCTGCAAGAAAAAGTCCAGCTCTTCCTAACTGTAATTTAATTCACAGTGGGTGGGAGATTCAGAGAGCTCAAGTGCAGCCACCAGTCAGCCAGGCCAAATCTTTCCAAAGTCATTGCAAAGGAGGCTGGGGCAGTAGCTGTAGTGGTTGCACCATGTCAATGCGGTACTTTTTCCCTTACAGATTTCAGATACAATCTCCTAGGCCAGTGGGAGCTTTGTTACCAAACACCCTCCTTGAGACAGGTTTTATTTTTAAAGGTTTTTTTTTTCCTTACTGGAAATTGCTAAATATCTGTTCAAAGTAAAATGAAGACTAGGGTGAGATTAATAGCTGGAATTGTCATAGGCAAAACGAGTTAGTAAATGAATTATTTCAATTGTTGTAAATATTAAAAGGAGTCTAATACTTCTCTGACACTGAACTCTTTATCCTCTATTCTTGTGTTAGTGGGAAAGTCTGCTCTATTTTTTTTTTTAATAATACTTGACTTTAATAAGGAAAGTTAACAGTAATTTGTGTTGTTTTATTTCACACAATGTCTATCAAATTTAATGCTATTCCAGGGATTTTCAATGGCATTGTTAATTGTATTAAAAACATTCATGGGTCTTCTGCTGTTACACAAAATGTTGTCAGAACATATGCTGCAGATATTTCAGTCTAATGTCGTATTCCACAAGTTTTATGACAGTTATTGTTGCTGGTATAAAAGCCCTGAAATGTTCCATAAGTCACTTCTTGTAAGAAGCTGCTGGGTACAAAGCAGCTAGAAAATAATAGCTGGGCTTTGGCAGGTCTTAAATTTAACAAATACGTACTTAAACTAGTCAGGGACTCAGGGAATACTGTATTTCTCTCTCTGTTTTCAAAGCAGAACTTGGGTCAGTCAGAAGTCCTTTTAATCCTTCCAAGGCAGAATAATTAATAGTTCAAGGGCATACAAATTTTCAGTTGTTTGCACTCTCTTGCTATTAGAGAAGCTTTAGTTTCTGTCAGCATTTCTGTTAGCTATTCTTGAATTTGGAGGCTTGTAATTTTGAATAATGCTCATTCTGGCCTGAAACTCTGCGATATATGTATATTAATCAGAGGACTTCAGATATCTGTCTGCTTCTTTGCCACATAGCTAGACTTATGACCCCTTAGTTCCACTAAAGAAAAAGCTGGATATCTTAAGGGAAAAATGTATGTATAGCTCTGCAGAAGGCAGAAACACAGAGTGATTTGCAAAATGAGAACAGTGAGAGATCTCATGAAAATCTATAAAGCATAAGATTTATTTCTTGAGGCCAAAACAATCTGCAACCTCTTTTATTTTTCCTTCCATAAAGGAGCTATAGGAAAAACTGTTCTCAAATCAGAAATTTCTAGTGTCTTCTGAATTTGGGATACGTATGTTTTTTCCTAGAGTTCAGTTCAGTGTTTTGGGGAGCTTCAGGCATTTCTGGCTGGGAGGCAGCAGAGCGATGGCAGAGAAGCAGGGAATGGCTCTGCTCTCTTGGACACAGGTGAAAGAGGAGGGGAGAACCACTGGGGCAGGACTGCACACATGTGTACAGACATATGTAAACATGCAGCCATATCAGTTCGGTTTGAGGTGAAACGTGACCTGCCCAGCCAAGCCACCCGAGAGGCAACAATTGATGCTTATCAGGATATATTTTGATTTTCTACAGCATGATCAAATCATATTCTTGCACATCACCACATTATTCATCACTGATACCTATGTCATTTTAGAGCTTTATTTCATCATGGTAGCTCTTTTTTCAATTATCAGTTCCTTTTGTGTCTTTAGCTTCTTGACAACAGTTTGTGATTGACAGACAGGAATGACACCTGTTACTGTGATCAATTGATGGCAGTACTTAGTCCTTCTCCATTATAGTACATTTCCCACAATAAAAGATATTTCAGAACACACCAGAAAAGAAACATAAATTATTACTATAATCGCTTTGTAGTTTTTCTCTGTAAAACATACCTATCAGATGTGTTAAATACCATTTATCATTTAACTTTCATATCTCAGACATACAGTTAGATCAAAGCATCTTCCTAAACATAGGGTGACAGCAGTTAGTCTTTAATTAATAACACAGTTAAATTAACATTACTCTACACACAGATATTCAACTATTTCTAACTTCGATGCAGCTCATCAAAGCTGTTTTCTTATTTTCTTGCTGGTAAAAAATATTTTGGATCATCACAGATCATAACAGAGTATGGCTACAGTTTCTAGTTGGTTTCAATGCATCTCCGTTGTAGCCCACCTAATGTTGTTTCCTTTTGGTATCTATGAACCTGTAATCTATTCTTTTCTTGTTGAAACCAGCTTTATCGTGTGTATAAGAAATGAACCCTCCCAAACTGACGCATTATAAAGGTGAGAAATTATTAGATGCAATTCACATGACAGACTATAAGTAGTTTGGGAGAAGGCGCAAATGGAGGGTGTTTTTGAAAGAGGAAAGACGAATTGCTGGTGAGGCAAACTGCAAGACAGATGGGACAGCCAAAGAGCTGGGAAGGACAGAAACCTGGAGAAAGGTACACATATATAGACTATAAAGGAAAAAAAAAAAAGAAAAATGCTTACCTTAATAAAACTGCCATCAAAACTAATCCAAACCTCATTTGTAAAAACTTTAGATAATTAAATTACCCTGTTCACGTTTCTAGAATGTGAAGAAAAGCAAAGCTGTCCTTGTCTTTGCCCTGGTCCCCCGTTAGCCCTACCTTTTCTTATAGTTGCTCCATGTAGCATGTCAAATGCTCGTCACTGAAAGCACTGTCATTTCTATGGGAGATGCAACGTACCATGACTAAGGTTGTAAACTGCTGAGCAAACAGAAAAGGCATAAAATGGATAAGAGGGGAAAAAAAAGAGATCCTGCTGTTAAATAATCCTTCAAACATCATTCTGAACAACTTGACAAGATTAATAAGCTTTTCTCATAATAATCCCTTATAAAAGGTGATGTGTAAGAACTGGGAACATCCATTTGTCCTGTGTTAAGCAAAGGACAGAGGCAGATGATTACCAGGAACTCATTTTGGACTCACTGACTTACAGATATATTTTTTAAAAGTATCTGGGCTCACCCACCCTCAACCAGCTGTGAGGGAAGAGTTCATTTCCTACTTTGGAGATATAGGCTCTGCAACAAGAAAAAAAAAAAAAAAGGGACAAACAATTAGATACACATATTCACATGGATGCTGCCTTTGTAGCTCTTTCTGATGCTGCCATTCTTCTGTATGTTTCTAAGAGATTTTACCAGAACCTGAAAATATTCAGCAAAGTTTTATATTAAGGTTTATTCTTTCTTTCCTTTTTTTTTTTTTTTTTTTTTTTCTCCAAGATTTACATTTGAAGGCAGAGATTAATTTCTAGGATATAAACAGAGTATACTTTTCACATATAAAATATGTTTTCCAAGATACTAGGTGGTAGCACTTCTACTTTCAGCTACACACTATTATCAAGAGCATCCCTGAAAGTGGTATATTGCACCTTATAGGAATGTAGGGCATAGGCACACAAATCTTATTTGGAGCATGGAGGAACCATTTCCTCGCTGAATTGAAGGGCAATTGTCATTTCTGTCACAGGCAAAATTTTCTGTTGCTAAGAAATTGAAACTGTTGAAGTTGCTCAAGGACAAACAGCTTATGTTGACTTTATTTTTACACACACACACACACACCCCCAGAGCAGAGCACATATCTTTCCTTGGATGTGGGGGTCCCTCTGAGCCCTCACATAGAGACTTAAGCTTTGGAAGGATCTCATCTTACAGACAGCTTCTGTGATCGATGGTAACAGAAAACCTGCTTTAAAATAACAGCACAGGAAGCTACTGTGCTGTTCTCCAAATAACCTACAGCATTGCAGAGCAAGCCATAAATCTGCTAACAGGTCTAACACAGATCTAGCTTTCTTAGCAAGCATGTGTATAACCATATAACATGAGGGGCAAGCACGCACATCTCTCCTTTCATCACCTGAAACCCTGATAGCTGTTTCACTCATAAAGCCCCTGTTGTGGCATGGGGCTTTGCCCTCCCAGGGATCTGAAGTTGCAGTGAGCCCCGAGGACCTGATATGGAAATTCTCGTCTACTTGGGATCTTATACCCTTCAAAATTACGGCAAGTAGGACCGACAGCACTTGAAAAGTTTCAAACCTGCTATTTGATAGCTGAAGAATGTGTCCTGTAATTGCCTGAGGATTGTAGGGAGACTTGCCAAAGGGGAGGGTTGTACCCATCACCAGACTAGGAATGAGAGGTACAACCTCTCTTATAAAAAAAAAAAAGGTGCCCCTTCAGTAAAAAAAGCTGGTATGCCCATGGAGGAATTTCTGATTAAACTGATAAAAAAAATTGTTTTTAAAAAAACTAGTAAAAAATAAAATTGAGAGCAGTGTGGGAGAAGAAGTACCAATAGTTTCCTCCCAAGCTTCTGAAGGAAATGGAGACCAACAGCAAGATAATCCCAGCCTCAAAGCAGCAGGCAGGCAGCCCTAAATTTTCCTCTGCAGAACTCTGCCAAGACTTGCTCACCTCTGACCTGCTGGAGTGTGTGACCTGTTTCATGCAGTCGTGAACCTGATGATTCGCTGCAAACCAAAAGCAGGCTGGGGAAGCTGACAAGCTGTAGGCTCCGCAGGCAACTGAGCAGCCAGGCAGCAGCTCCTGCACTTACCATTGAGGCAGCGTAAAAGTGTAGGCAGGGCAATGGGAAGCCGTGACATCATGTGGGTAAAGCTTAGCACATGCCTGGGTAAAACTTTAACTGTGTTAGCCTGTGTTGCTCTGTCTTTCAGACAGCCCATTAACACTCCTCCAAGGGGCCAAGAAATGGTGTTTTCTTGACATCTCAGTGGCCACGTACTTTTCTTTTCTGGGACAATGGTCACCTGCCTGGTGAAATAGGGCCAAAGAGCAGTGTTGCATGGGGAAGAGACCCAGAAACAACCCATGGGAGAGGAGCCTGGCAAAAGGAGCATCACCCAACACCGCTAGACTCCAGCACTTGGAAACTGTGAGGAAGAATGTGCACAGCTGAGATGCTGCTTGAGCTCTTCAGCGCTGCAGAAACCAGTAATTTCAGTTTCTCCTGGCTGCTTTTCATAGAGAAGGTGATTTCTCCTCCTTTTCATTTTAGCTCTAAGGACTCAGTGCTCTCATCTTTCTTCTGCACACAGAAGCAGGGCAGGTGTGAACTCAGAGTGTTGAAGTGCAGGAGGAAGACAGCTGAGGGTAACAGCCACGGAGAGCTGGGTGCCCCACTGTGCACATAGCCCAAGCACCTTCCCATCATGCGTGAAGGACCACCCGGAGACTGCTGCCACCCCATCACCACCACCACCAGCTCCTCAGGGAGTCCAGACGGCAACGTCCCTTACCTGGTGGTGTCTGAGTTTCATCTGTGGACCTGGCTAGGTCCACTAGGATCAGGAAACTTAATTGCCCGGAGACTAAGTAAAACAGTGACATTGGCTCATTTCCCAAACCTGTTGCTCTCTTGTTGGATGATTCAAATTTTTCACCTGCCAGCCCCACTGAATTCACACTGCTCACCTCCCATCTGGCACCCCCCATTCTGGAGAGGAAGTCCAATAGCAGAATTTCCCTTTGCATAAGGATATTTTTCTTCAGGGGGAGGGGTCTTTTCCATGCAAGCAATTCCTTTGGAGTTTCCACAGGCATCTGCAGTGTTTCTTTACCCAGGACGGCTTGGGGAAAGAAGGGAGAGCTGAGGCCCATGAGGTTTGTGGCCTCACCTGACAACCTGGCATTGTGTTGTTGACTGGATTTAAATAGGTGAAACAGGTTCCAGCGAAGCTGAAGGGGAGGTCACAAAATAATATCCCTATTAATTTAGTCAAAATCCACTACTAGAACCACCTGGGTTTTATTATAAGACTTTAATGACCAGGAATCTTAACTACTGATGTCATGCAATAGCTGTAATTACTTTCCCAGACCACAGCCATCAACCCTGTTACTGGATGCACTGCACATGCAAACACAAGAGAAGTTTTTGAGCAGGTGTCAGGCTTGCACTAAGGACTCAGCACAGCAACACAGGGCAGTGTGGTAAGTAAACACTAGCAGTGGCTGAGCACGGCTAAAGACAACCAGCTATGTGGTAGCACCAGGCTTAATTCTATGCATTAGATGTGATGGGATACAGAGACAAAACATGGAGTAAAATACCATTTGGTTTCATCTTTTTTCTATTTAGCTCTACTTGCTAGTGGCACATTAAGATTTTATATAAGTTGCTAGACTATTGCCCCCTCCGATAAAGTCACCAAATTGAATTGCCAAGTTTCAGTATTGGTGATTATCAAATATGTGTTTTTCTTTTTTTTTTTTTTCCCCCGTAAGTTTAGTGAAGTTTTCTGCTGGCTCTCCATCACAATGAGCAAGAGTTAATAAGAATTCATTGTCATAAGAAAAACAGTAGTGTCTTTGGCCCATTTTCATGGAATGCCTGAGCTCTGGCTTGCATTGCTGCTAATAGCAGTTTTAATTGGAAATGCGTTTGGATGGCTCCCAGAGACAGATATAGGGCTCAGCAGCTCCCAGGTCAGAGAAGAGTCTATTTTTAAGCATGTTAGTATTGCTGTGAAGCACGTGATTATCTTCTGATGTTTACAGATTTTCAGTTCTTGTCACCTAATTCTTTGCAACTTGTCTGCTGATTTTGTGTGCCTGCTGTGAAACCATCTCTTTAAATGTCTGCTGTGTCAGGCATTTCTGAGACACGTGCAGGGCCAGCTCTGATCCTTGATGCACTATTTCCATCTTCCCCGCTGTTCTAATAGAGTAGTTTTTCAGATAGTTATAGAGGTGTTGAATCTTGAAATAAGAATCCAGACCCTTAATTTGAATTCTGAGAAAAATTCAGACTGATGATGCTGAGTGATTAATACTGTAGAGAACGGCAGTTTGATTTGCATAGTGTGGCAAACCAGGTCTGCATCCCATTTATTTCTCTCCATTTTCACAACTCTCCTCTTGTAATCTTTTGTCCTGGTGTAATAGAGCTCATAGCTTCTTTCCCTGTTTGCATTTTGATACACACAGCATGAGTGTCACCACTTTTAAATATTTTGTCCGGTATTAAATAAAAAAAAAAAAACAATCCACTTTGTATTCACCTGGGCATCAAGATATCCAAACTATTACAGTGAGTGTATAAGGCATTTTTCATGGGGACAGTGAGTAACTTCACTCCCTGCCAAGCAGCAGAAAGATGCGATTTCTGAAGCTTTCACATTCTGGATGCTTGTTTTGATTTTCTTTGGACGAAACCTGCACCAGTCAGTTCTCATTCAGGCCTTGCTTCTTCAAGAAGATGGACACCTTCTGTTCCTGCATATTGCCATCGTATGTGTTGCACATGTTTGCTGAAGCTAAACATGAGTACATGTAAGGGGAAGTGTGCCTCCACCAGACTGTTATTCCTGGAGAAGATTCATTTAACATTTATACCCAATGGTGAGATGTCCCTATTTATGAAGTCAGTGATTTATTCAAATGAGATTTCAGAAGCTGGAATGCCCTGAGGTGTGCATTATTCTGATAGGAGTCAAGGTCAGTCATGGGCTGCAGCACGCCAAAACCACAGATGTTTAATTGAAGACATACAAAATATTTAGAGGGAAGCTACAGCTGTCTGGGAAGTGGAGCACATGATACATCATTTGATATGAAGTGTTTAAGGAAAATCCTGAGATGTGGCCTGGCAATGGTTTAAAATAAAGAAACTGTCATTAAGTTAGTTTTTCTCCTTCTTAGAGCTGAGTTGGATTCGATCTGTCTAAATTGAGATTCACTTTGCCAGGCTGCTGGGTGCTTCTGCCACAAACACGAATGATAATAGTTTCCTCAAAGCCTATTTTGATCCACATTTCACAGCTGACCTGAAGCCGAAGGCATTACATCTCTGCCAGCTTCCATCTGGGAAATAGCAGAGCACAACTGGATGGCACTGGGTTTTCAGTTCTGGCTTTTAATGCTGCACTGCTTAAGTCAATAACCACTCTGTTTTCTGACATAATGTCTGAAAGATAAAGATGTGGGGAGAAATGTAACTTGGACGTCATGCAATCTAAGCAGATTACTTGTGATTGTCACTACTGACTCTTGAAAAATATTTATTACATGTTTATTAAATGAGAAAAACCAATTCCCTTTCAAGGTAAACTGGAAAACCTTCATGGTATCCTCCTCCTTTTGCTCTTAATGTTTCAGCCAGAAACCTTCGCAGAATTTCACACCAGGAGATTGATCTTTCAGTTCCACTAATGTAGCTCTGTGCTGGGAACAGCTGGGGATTCGATGCTGACTGCCCCACCGGGCGCTGCTGAGCCTCCTCTGCTCCTGTCAAAGAACTTAATCTCTGCAAAGGATGTTCAGCATTTTGCTTGGTTGAGCCCTTTTTAAAACGAGTGGTGCTTACATTATTATGTGCCCAGATGGCATAGTGATTCATACACAGACAAATTAGCAAGGTAATAAAATTGACACTTGGAAATAATTAATCTTTAATTTAGGAGAGAATTAAAAACATGGGCACAATCCCTTGAAAATAGTTGCATCTGCGAAGTAGCTGATTACGCCCAGTCCTTCTCATTTAGTCTGACTGTTCACAGGGAGAAACAATGATCTTCTTGGAGCTGAGGGCAGAAATCCCTCCAATTTTTCTTGGGCCAGGATCTTACTTTCCACATATAAATGCAGGTGCAGGTATTTGTAGACTTAGACTCTTGCATTGTTCTTTTGATGCATTTATATTACATTTTTTTCCCCCAGGAGCCTTATAAGCAGGGCAAAAAAGACTTTCACGGCCAAGTCTTTATTCTTTGTGTAGGATTAACTTCTATTTAACAGGGAATATGTTTAAAGTTATTTTCTTCTGAAAACTGGGGAATAACAAAACCTAGGGGTCAGTTCTCAACCTTTGCTGTTTAAAATGCCAAATAAAAAAAAAAGGGGGTTTTATCAATATCGGCAATTTTGAGAAACCCTGAATGATCTTGAATTCCCAGTCTTACCCAACTTTTTTGTTTTTAAGTCAAGTAGAGAGAGATTACAGTTAATTTCAAAGGCATTTGTATGAGGGAACCTGCATCTTTTTGATGCAGAGTGAGGTTAGAATCATATATGAGCAAATATGGATAGTGTCAGTTCTTTCTTTTGATATCTACCTTTATCATATCTTGCAAAAAATATAGAAATTATGCCACTGTTCAACACTGAAAAGCATCTTCCTGTGCCCAGGCACCCTCCAAAACTGTAAGAGCAGGTAAGTATAAGAATTTACTGAATTTAAGAGACTAGAAAAATTCTCCATCTTTCTTCAGTTGAGTAAAACATTTTTGCAGGAAAACCAAAACGAAACAGAACCTAGGCTACATTTCACTGACGAAGAAAATCTACTTGTACGCTCTATGAAGAACCTAGTTCCTCTTCCAGGGAAGGAAATTGGAAAGGGGAGAGAAAACCATAGCAGATCATAAAATGGAAGAAAATGGTAGTGTCCATTGCAGATATGGATCCAAAAGGTGATCGGAACAGTCTTCAATGACTTTTGGCTTGCAATAGTAGATTGCATGGATTTCTAAGGAGATTTGCAATTTAATCAAGTTCCTCATATTTTCTGCTTCTGCATTTCCTCACGGTATGGATCATGCTGAACATCAAGAGCCAGAAGAGCAGAAGGGTATGAGAGTGAAAAGTCATTGAATTAAGAAAAGATAATCATATGTTTTAAAAGATTAGCTAAATTCAAGTTGGGCAAAATTCCATTGTATTTTGAAGCTCTTACCATTCCTAGGACAAAACAAATAAAAATTATATTAAACCTTAAGCTGCTGTGACTTCCATTTATTTTGTACTCTTCACACACTTCTGACCTTTTTATTGCTTGTCACCTCCACCTCTCACAAAAGCAATGGCACTGTCCAGACTTTTAGAAGGCTTCAGAGAACACAGCTATTCCACTCAGATTTTTTTTTTCCAAGTTGTCTGCTGCAGGCAAGAGAATAATTTTTATGCGTTTATGTATTAACATATTTTCAAGACAATATAAAGTCCATTTATAGAACCCACAGAAATATGAAAATGTCTTAGGTGGTCTGGGAAGTAATATAGTATCCTTTTCTCCTAGTAAATGTAATTATTTTCTTTCTCAGTGCAGGGAAGTACATAATATGGCTTATTAGCTCAAAGCCAGAGTTAAAGGAATAATAAAGAAAATAAAACCATCAATATAGCAGTCTACAACTCATTTGGCTGTTTTGCATGTATTTTAATGTATTCTTGTCTGAACTCTAATGTGAATGATGTTTAGTTTGCATGAGTTGTTACAGAAAATTTATATTCTGCTATATACCACTGTTTGTGGCTCAATGTGGTATTTGCAAGCAAATGTGCAGTTTTTAACAATAATGAAAGTCTACCTCTTATGGGATGAGAAACTATGGTTAGTTAAACCTGGGCATCTTGACCCCAGCTCTTACAGTCAGAAAGACAAGGTGATAAAACCACAGGCTTCCTCAGCATGGAAGCATGTAAATGCAAATTCCTTTGTGTGAATGTGAAAAGGGATTTTTAATACAAAACCTTCTGCATGCGTTTATTGAAGAATTAGAAAAACTGATTTTAATTCTCCTCCTCACCTTCACACTATGAAGAGCCTGTCCCTGTTAAAAATCAAGGGTTTGTAGAGAAGCCTGGAGAGCGCTCTTCACCTGTTAAACAGGGAGAACAGAAACCCATCCAGCACCCACTTTCCTGCCTAGAGAAACTCCTTCTAAAAGCATAATACTTATTGCATGCACACTATTAATCCTTCCAGCATCAAACACAGCAAGGAATAAAAGACAGAAAGTTGGTGACTTTCTTAGTCACTATGTTAGTGAGAAATGTGTGTTCCCACTCTCCTCCAGAAAGGCTTTCAAGGTGCTAAGCTGTGGGATAAATATTATTTTTAGTATAATAAATCACTTGGAAACTGGCATTCCAACTGGCGTCAGGGCTGTGGTGGAAATAGTAGAGCTGGAAGGAGAAAGCTGGAGATCCCCCAGCCCACCCCATGCCAGGCTTCAAGGAGCTCTAAACCAAAGTCCCTCTCCAGCACAGTGTCCTGGCGTGCAGGGGGAATGTGGGCACTCTGTGGTTGGTGTGAACATGTGCTGTCCAAGAATATTGGAATTTTGGCCAATTTTCAGCTAATTTTTACAGAATACCTCTTAAAGAGAATTTTGGGTTTACATTAGTATAAATGCTTGTGGAGAAGTAAGGGATTTCAATGAGAAAGAAACTGCAGAGTAGGGGGACATCCTTTCACAAGCCAGTGATCCGCAGTTTTAGTGGTAACAAATATGATTTTTTTAAAGCAAAAAGTGGGTTTTAGCTAAAGTTATGGGTTTGATTAAGGGGGCAGATGGTGACATTCTCAGGTGTGTTTCTGTACCACATCTGTTCTGGTCTGAAGTGCCTGTTGTGCCCAAGATGGCTAGCACAATACAAGCTCCTGACAAGGTAATTTAGCTTTTGCTGTATGTCTCAGGAGGCAGGAACCTGATGTTGACTAGGCTCTCCACCCTTTCCCACCCACACTCTCCCACATCCAGCTGCATGTTCACACTGAATATTATGCATTTAATCAGGTGGCTGTGCAACGAATGCACTCAGCCCATGGATCCTGCTGAATTCTGGTGTTCTCCTACAGGTTTGATTTTTGGCATGGCTTGGCATCACATTTGCCACGTGATCATGCAATTGCCACTGCTGATATGAGGCTGGTGATGAAATGTGTGACCAGGGCTAGAGAGGGGTCTGGAAGGGCCTCTTTCAGCAGTAGCAATCTCAGATCTGCCTGAGCTTCAGAAACAGGTTTAGGTCTGTCTTATCTCCTTTCCAAATTACTTTTCCGCAAAGCATGGACCTAGGTGAGAGATGTGAGGAAGAAGTGTGATTCTGTACATTTTACCTTGCTTGCTCTTGCTTTGGCTGAAGGATGTGCAAAGATCCTCCATGTGTCAGTGCAACACACCACTAGAGAATGTGACCAGTGATGGGCAGTGCCTGTGGTGCGTGCACAGAAAACACTGTTATCAGCTGTGTTTTCCTTTCCATCTAGGTTTACTGTAAAAAGAAACACATGTCATATCCACAGATCCTTTTTGCATGTGTATTGGATTTCTTGACCTATCTGAAAATTAATTTGGGTTGTAGGTTTTTTTTTGAAGGGAAAACGTCAAAGTGCAGGGATGCTGGCCTCAGCCAGAGAACTGTTAAACAGACAAAGGAGGATGGAGTGGGTAGAGCATTAGCAAATGGCCCGGCTACACTGGCCCTGCTTCCCTAATGAGCCTGACAGCATGCAGTGCCACCCCTCCCTTCATATGTAAAGCTAATCCCTTGCCCTTTCTGACAGCCGGTATTTACATTTGCAAATGAATCCATCTTCCCACACTGCCCCTGTGCAGAGAGCAGAGGGAGACCAGGCATGCAGCATCCACCGGACCAACGGCATGGTCCTCCCAAGCAGCATCTGCCCCTTGTCGAGGTGTCCCTCACCCCAAGAGGTGGAGGAATAGACGCCTCAGTGACAAGAATACCAATGGGGCTGTCCTCTGATGGAGCTGATCCCAGATGGAGAAGTTAGTTAGCCTAACCCCCTTGCCAGTCCCAGGCAGGTGCACGGTGTTGGAGGAGTCCAGCTTTCTTCAAACATCTCTCGCTTCCATGTTGCCATCGTACTGGGGTCAGGCTGAAGAGCTGCATTTCTTGGGGCTGCTTGGAAATTGGAAATTCAGGCAGTGGGGGAATGAAAGCAGAATGATTTTTCTCTTTCTCACCTTGCCGTCCCCTTTCTATAAGGCATTACAATTTATTCCAGACACTAATATCCAGCCTTTACAAGCACTTAGGAAACACATGCCCGAAGACTTTATCTGTGTGCGTAGTACAGCAGCAAAACAAGTGGGAGGCTCCATGTCAGGAGGGAGAGCAAGTGGGAGCCTGCCAAATTTTTGTGTGATGTTCAGCGTGACAGCAGTGGCTCCCACGCAAACTGGGGAGCAATCCTCCTGAATTTCATCAGAACTGTCAGAGGCCAAGCAGTCTGCTCCGGGCCATGCAGTCAGAGCTGACACGGAGGATGAGGTACCAATCCCCAGTGCTGTGGGGCAGGGCAAGGCAGGGCCACTGCTGTCCCACACTCCTCTCCTCTATCCCTTGGCCACGCATCCCGACAGCTCAGGTGACTAGGTTTGAGTCAGGTTAGGGAGGCAAGCTAGCCAAAACTTAATCTTTTCCTAGGAGACACGCAGGTTTTGGTGTCAGAGCAGCTCGTGGTATGATTGCTCACAAGTGTGGGCAGGACAGAGAAGGATTGCTCATGGGTGTAGGCAGGGTGGGAGATGAGGGTCATTTCAAAGTACCACCAGACCTCACTCTCAGGTACTATTTCATCAAAAGCATTTTCATCAGCTAGTTGTAGTTTCTGGGGGGTCGATGTGAAAAGTAATGTGATTTTGTGTTACATTCTCATCTAATGACAACCGAGTCATTGATTTGACTAATTTGCTGGGAATGATCCTACAAATGCATTTTTGATAGAAGGATGAAGGTGAGAAGTCATGTCCGCAGCATGGGATCTCATGGTAATCGTTAAATATGCTGAAGCAGAGGAGAAAAAGGTGGGAACATATGCACTGTATTCCTCCTTTTGTTTTCATGAATAAGGAGTAATACCCCTGCAAATGCAGAGAAACCAAGAAGGGAAATCACAACCCTTCCTGCAGCACACAGCAGGGAGCCCCGCGCCTGCCGCTCGGCCATTGTGTGCCTCCCAAAGAGAGGCTTGTTCTGCTGAAATGCCAGGCGTTTCTGGAGCTAAGGTTATCCTCTGAGCAGAATATATAAATAAGAGATTACTTGTGAGCACTGAAGCTGGGCTTGGGTTGTAGGAAATGTTTGTTTTCATTTCTGTCACTAGGCAGCAGGGAACCCGTCGCCTTTGTTCTGGAGGTCATACTGCTGGAGATGGCAAATATTGACATACATGGAGGTAGTTTTCATTTTCATGTGTTTCTTGTTACCTCTTACTGCTATGTGATTTTGTTTTTCTGTTCTCTTGTTTTCCAACGCTTTTTTTTTTATTATTTTTTGGCCTCCCTCCTTGAGCATTTCCCTGCACTGATGATCCCGTCCTGGGTTGCAAAAAAACATGACAAAACTGCAGGAGATATTAAAGCCTCATAACCCTTGCGGTGAGTTGCCCCAGATGAGTAGACAGCTTCAGCTTCTGCCCAGTGTGATAGGGACAGAGGTCCACATGCCAGAGGCATTAATTAGCAGGCATGACAGGGATTCTTTTGTAGAAATTGCCCTTCCCTTCTGGTCCTTTCACAGTTGTCATTTCAGCTCAAGGTTCAGAAATGTTGCCAGGTGCTACATACTTCATCCTATTTCTGCTTATGCTGTACCTGGTTGGTGCTTAGACAGAGAAACAATTTTTCAGGGTTATCAGACATAAAAAGGAAAAGAGGGAGGTATCGAGACAAACAACTTGCCCAATATACCTTTTCTTCTCTCTAGCTTCATTACTTCCATTAATATTCTGTGATGCGGTCTAATGCAGTTAATGATTTCTACCTATTATTGGTCATAGAAAAGACTTGTTTCTATTACTGATCAGATCCCAGATTCAGAAATATTGTCATACAGCTCAATTCACTGAGTTACAGTGATCTTTCAGAAAGAAAAACAGCCATGTTAGAGAATTCTGGAAATGACTGCACAAAACCAGTAAAATGAAACAAGGAAATGAAGACGTAGACAATAAAAATCATCTTGCTACCGTGATCTCTATTTTGTAAAATCCTAGTGTACTTTCTGTTAATCACAATGGAAAAGGAGGAAAATATGTCTTAGCATTGAATAAAATACTTGCAGTACTCATATATCAAATACAATGGAAATTCCTTTTGACATTCTACAAAGAAAACAGTTAACTTTTAAAATCAAAAATATATTAATAAATAAAGATCTTACAGGGACCCCGGAAAGTCACCTAAATCTTTGCAGAAATTGAACAGACTTTTGAGTAACTTGTATGTTTGATAGGGGCTGTAACTCCCATATTAATCTACTGTGGGGACTAACTGGCTTCATAATCCGTATTGATGGTAATGCTAACTTTTAGCACCCATGGAGGTAACTCTCAACTTCATGTGTTCCTTGTCACCTATTTCTTCTACATAATTTGCTTTCCTAATGCTATATATGGACAAATATCTCTTGCACGGATAATTCCTGTGCAGATAATCCTTTTGTCCAAAGGCTCTTCACCTTTTATCTGTAGTATTTCTGAAACACCTCAGCAACTGAAATGCTTTTACAAATAAGTCATTTTGGAAATGATTGCCTTGCAACAGTCATTTAAAGTTTGCTGTGAAGAAAAGATAGAGCATTTGACTGACCTGGGATTGATTTAGCTTCTCAGCCTATTCCTATACGAATATCCAATTACCCCCTTTCAGCTCCTGTAGTGGCAAGGGAGGGGAAGGTGGGGGGTACTCTCATCATGTTGCAATTACAATTCTTCCACCATCCTTTCCCCTTCTGAAAATTATCCAGACTGGAAGTGAGTCATGAGTGAGCTGATCATGATAGCAGGTATTTGTTAATAAATATGCTTAGAACAGTTTGGATGAATAACGCTCGAGTGATAAAGGATTGCCTCATAGGTGGCTGTGTGATTAGCCATTGACCTCGTGTGTTGTTTCTGTCCCACCTGGGTGATTGAAGCATCTGAAGAAGGAACAGAGAGCTCTGATTATAAATTATACTTTCTGATAGAAACTGTTGGACTGATAATAACTCATCGTGCAATCCGTGAAACATTCAGGTTTCACAAACCCCTCATGATTAGAGTCCTCACAGAGAAATGGCAACATGCCTGAATCACTCATAATTTTAATTTGTGAATCAAGGTTCTCTTCATAGGAGGGCCTTGCCCTTTTGCCGGTTGTATGGGTGTAATTTTTTTTCAGTGAGAAGTAAAGACAAGCACTGGGTTTGGGAGAAATCTTCCTGTAGATAGAAAGGGATGTTGTTCTTCATAGACTTAAAATCGAAGCTGTTCATTCAAAGGTCAACAACCTCCATCTGTAAACAGCATCCAGGGGCAGCTCTCTGATGTCAAAACGTACCTGGTTCGACAGTATCCATTTCTGCCGGTGCTTTGAAGGCTGGAGGTTTACATGCCTGACAAAACACTGCTGCAGCATCTCTGGCTGCTGCCACTCTAAATTTGCCATGTCTAGGACAAGAGTTAAATCTCTGTGTGCTAGAGGAAAGCAAAGTTATTACATGTCCTTAGAAATCTTCAGGTTGATGCCCTGATTTATGTAACCCTCCTGCATAGCAGGGCCCCTCAATAAATGGTGAGCCCACCCCCATCAGCCAACGATGAAGAATATTCCTTCCATTACAGTGGGGAAAGGACAATGTCACCCCTTCATTCCTGAGGAGAAGAGAGGACTCTCCCTCTGCCCACACAGCCTCAGGAGGCAGCCAGACATCCACAGGGGCTGTCAGCAAATTTTGTCTTTAGCCCCCATGCTCAGAAAGGCAGTTTCCAACAAATTGCTCTACTGAAAGAGGATTGTAGCTCAGTTAGTCTTAAAAACACAGACTAATACTGACACTGCCCTCATTCTCTCATCTGATGATTTATTTCACACCCAGCTTTCCCCAGTAGGACAAGATGTCTCATTACAAAGGAGATTTCATATAGGACGTAAAAAGTCTGATTTCCATTTCAACGCCTGCCGCCCCAAACCAACAGCAGCACAATCCTTTTTTTTTTTGCCACATACAGTTTCTGCAGCTGTGGTTGCAGACGGGTGTTGTTGCCCCAAGCAAGGGACATGCCCCCATGGCCTTGTGTGGGCTTGAGCATCCCACCTTCGAGAGGAGTCCCCATTAAACAGCAGGGGCACTGGGAGAGAGGGGAGGGAAATGCTTATCACAGCACTACAAACAAGGTTCCATACGATCCCTGTCAGTTTAAAGGACCTGAAGTCCATTAAAGTTTAATCTCATAGACCAGTCATAGCAGACGGATGAACAAGCAATCACTGTAAACTAGTTTCCATTTGATAACTGGGTAATGCAAAAGCAAGAGTAATTTGTTTCAGTTTTCTTTATTTAAAAAAAAAAAAAAACGGGTGAAAACAAAAAAGAAAGATGGTTTGGTGTATATAAAAGGATGAAGCTGAATATAATATACAACACACTCCTAAAAGAGTGCTTAGCACCCTGGTTTTTAAAGTGGCATTATAGCACTGAATTATTTATCAAACAGATTAACAGTACGTACATGTATATTTAATGTAGAAATTATCATCCATTTACAGAGAGGTTTTAAATTAGCACATGAGAAAGGCTCCTTCCTTGGGTGCTTGCACTCCTTTATAGCAGCTTCCCTTCCCCAGCCTGTGAACCCCATTCTATTTTTTAATATATTTCTCCAGGTTTCAATGCTATTGGGCAGAGGTTCAATAGTAATGCTACTGACGCCTCAGGCATACAGGGACTTTGATGTCCTAATAGAAGAGGAATTGAATGGGCAGAGATGGGGACCTCAGTTCACGCAGAGGGGAGGAGGCAAGGTCCTGCCAGACCAGGAGTCGGCTGGGTGCATTACCACTAAGCCTAAAATGTCCTGATCCCACTACATAAAAGTCTTCTGGGGGGAATACACACTTGTCATATGACATGGAAACTTAAGCACCCAAGCCTTTTCTTCGCCACACTCCAAGTCAGTCCAGCTTTTCCAAGTTTTTCAGCATCAACACCTCCTTAGATAAATTCTTACTGCATCCCAGGGGTCTGCCTCTGGCATGCACTACAGAGTAATTTCATTGAAGTATGGGCACAGACCCCAGGATATTTTAAAGATCTTGAGCTGAAGTTCAAATATACTTCTTAAATTGAGGATCCTATTGAGACACCTGAAGAAAAGATCTGTACCTTTCTTCCCTCTCCCTCCCACAAACACATATGGCTACCTTTGAAAATCACACTGCCTTTTAGTTGGAGATTGGTGTCAAACTTAAACCACCCTGGCTTAACTATTTGGCAACACCATTCAAAGTTTCAGTTCAGGTTTTTTTAGTATATTGTTTGCAGTTGAGGCCTTTGCAAATTTAATTTACTCATTTCCCAAAGCTGAATCACGTCTGTCTTCCTGTGCCTACAAACTACGGCTTGATTATCAGAACCTGGCTTCCTCATCCACCTGGCATAAAAGTTATGGCATTCCTCTGAGGTAGTGAAACAATCATTTCTTCACAAAGGCTTGGTCTGAGGTTTTCTGGGCAGCTCTCAAGAGAGTGGAAACACAACAATAACAGAAGATTACCTACAGTTTGCAGCTAGGGAAAGAATTGCAGTATTACAACTGAATATTTATAGCAAAACACTTGCTAAAAAGCTCTGTACACAAAATAATTACCATATTGCTTCAGTCGGGACTTCTCTGACGCAAGTCAGACAGAGCCCACTCCTGTCAGTATGTCTGGATGGGAAGAAGCCATTGCAGATATCTTGGTTGCGTGCTCCAGAGTCACTGCAGGAGGATACAGCACCCTGGAGATACTGATACCACCAACAATGCCTATACCAAAGTGAGATGCTACCTGATTTTAAAACT
This sequence comes from Athene cunicularia, assembly GCF_003259725.1. Classification (NCBI taxonomy): domain Eukaryota; kingdom Metazoa; phylum Chordata; class Aves; order Strigiformes; family Strigidae; genus Athene; species Athene cunicularia. Next base: position 2,698,507 of record NW_020799099.1, read on the forward strand.
CTGGCAAAGGCTGTTGCCCAGGACATCCCCCTCCCTTCAAGAACAGGCGCCAGGAAACCCTCTGCCCAACCCTCTGAAGGTCTGGATCTCCAATAACAGAGCTGAACTCATGAAAGGTGCTGCTGAAAAAAAAAAAAAAAAAAAAAAAACCCACACAAACTTGAGCAGGTGTTGGGCTCAGATGATTTGTTTGGTGTTCGTTAATGAACTGTGTTTCTTCTTCCTTTTCTGTTCTCTTGGAGGACAAATCTGCTTTTAATTCTTCAGAGATCCAAAATGATCTACTTATCTAAGCCTGCAAAACTTTCATCTGAGGATCAAAAATATCCTGGCACATTAGGAATAATGAATTTACCCTGTAGGATAATGTATTTTAATTCTTTTGTGAGCTAGATCTCCTCCCAGTTTTAAACCAGAGAGGCCTCTTAGCAGTCTGGAAGACTTGAAAGACTTGATACTCTCCTGCATTAATGCACACATATTATCACTAATTGTTTAGTCTCTCTTTAATCTATTTAAATGCATAATATAAACTTCAAACATATTATTCTATTTCCATTTCAAATTTCATATGAGTCATTAAGCAGAGAGATTTGTTCACTGCTAGTTTCTAAATGTTGATATGATGAGCCGATTTTACCATAGCTTTAGCTGGAGATAAGTAACTTTTCACCTGAATGCTAGTGGTGAATACCTCTTACAGGGGAAAGTGCATAGGATGGGTGTTCTGTTTACATTTCTCCCCTTCTTTTCTCTTTTACATTGTATTAGAGTTAGATTGAAATTGTTAAACTTGGATATTTGTACTTGACACTTGAGTTTATTATGCCCATGTAAGTGTCTCAAGCCTTATGAAACCATGTGCCAGTATTCTTATGAAAAGTCAAGTTTGTCATTATTTGGCTTATACAGAGACCTCAGTAGCTTTGGGCAAATATTCTAGACCTGAGTATTTGGAGGAACAGCGCTAACCTGACACTTCTGAACCTTGGTGAGTTCTGTACCCTTGCACATAATGCTTTGCTCTGCTCTCCAACCTCTCCCCAAGTTTGCTCTGTCCTCACAAAAACATACAGGGCATTAAAATAAATGCACAGTATCAAAACCATTGTGGCAGGGGAGTAGGAAGGAATGATACTGGGGAAATGGCTTAGGTAAATCTTTGTAAGGAAGTATTTCAATTTACTTGATCCGTTGAAATGCTCCTTGACAATGTCCTTCCAGTGGAAGGACACGTGCTCCTGACATAACATAGAACTGAGAGCACAAGCCAGGACTTTGAGCAGAGGCCACATGGTGGGCTATCTGTCCCATCTGAAAGCAACACCAGTATCAGGATGGGTGTCTGGTCCCCCCGGGTTGAGGTACGTATTCAACTGCAGTAAAAGTAGATTTCTCAACATTTCAGTAATAGATAAAATCTTTAAGAGATCTTCTGACTTTTCTTTCTCCCCAGGCCCTACATAAGATGGAGAGAAAGGAGGCACATTCTGTTGACTGGCTGAACTTGCTACAAATTTTTCTTTATGGATAAGTGATTATTTCACACGGAAGAAATAAGTAAGCAGGGAAGGCCTCATCAAGTGTGCCTAGCGCTGAGTCAGAAAGAAAACTTATTGGGGAAAGAAAATGTGTCTTAAGTATGGATGCAAGGCAGCTTTCAGGTAAAGGTTAAAAAGACAGGGAAAGAAAAACAGGCATATAATGTAGACAAAATCTTACGTAATGTTCACAAGCTTGCAGTTTTATCTCTTACAAAATCCCAGGGCATAGACACAAGGCTATTTGAAATGGTTGACAGCTCAGAGGTGGTGGATTGAGTAAGCCGTCTTTGTGATAGATGGACCCTGGAGCCATTAAAAGCTCTCCTCAAAATGAAGAATTTTCATTTTTAAAAGGTTTGGAAATAAAAAGTTATAGAATGAGGTTGTCTTTGAATGTGCTTACTTGTATTTACAATTCACATCAGCATAGTGAAACACATCTTAATGTCCACGGGAGGCAGGACAAATAAAAGACCATACTTCAACTATCAGTTGCCCCAGGAGCATTTACATCGTTAATGAGGATGACAGCTTGAGTTTTTCTCTTGAGAGTCATTGAAAAGAGGTGATTGATATAACTGGAAAACAGTGACAAATAACTTCTATAATTCAACCAATAAACTATGTTTCACCTTTTAAAAGCTCTGGAGACTGTGGTAAATTTTGTGAGAATTCTCTGATTTGTCCTGTGAAACAGTGCCATTAGATTAAATGGTAAAGAAAGGGAAAAAAAGAAAGTACCAAATGCACCATGTAGAGATTCATGTGCCTGCTGTCACCCACAGTGCTGCAGAGCATCCTCACAAGGCATTGTCAGGAGAAGGCCAGATGTGCACATCCGAGAGTAAGGCAAGGCTCACCCTGCTTGCTCTAACAGGAGATGTAGACCAGTGCTACATCCCTGGGAAATAGGCGTTTCCCACAAATGGAGTGCTCCTGTAGTGCTGTCACAACTGAACAGAAATTAACACATTGCTGAGGCTGTCTGGACACCTCAGAGACCAGAGAGGAAAAAGGAAAAGGCAAACTCCCTTTCTGAGGTTTTGCGTCATAGAGATGGAATTTTTTAAAATTTTATTTTATTTTTTTTCCCTCCTCTTAACACAGCCAATGATTTGCCATTACAATCAGGGCAAGCTCTGTGCATCATCAGGAGATCTGAACAACATCTTTTATACAGATGGAGCAGTTAGACATTACTTGCATAGTCAAAACTGCAACGGATGGTGGTTTTTATTGGTAGCTAACAGATTTTTTTCCAAGTTGCTTATAAAGATGGTTGCATGGAAAAAGTATTATGGTGGAACAAGGCCATGCTATTTATAGGGTGAATCTGCTGAAATAGATCTTTCTGCGATAAAAAATCTTTGTCAAAATTAACTAAATCTACAAAGCATGTCTCTTGGAAGATGAAGCATTTGATCAGTTTTGCATGTACAAACAGTAAAATATCATTTGAGATCACACATCAGCTCAGTGATGCAGCTTGGTCTTCAAAGTGGATCTCATAGCTAATAGCTAATTTGCTATTATACTGCAGGATAAAACACACAAAAGGAAATTATTTAGCACAAGTAAGAGAACATTTGCGAAAAAAATCCCTTTGCTTCGCTATCAGCTTTATGTTGGCTTCAGTACAGCCTCCCATTCAGTAAATTTCAAAGATCATCAGGAGTTATGTCCACAGATCGGTTTTGGTAATAAAATCTCTATGTTCTTTCTTGCCGTACCCCAGCTTTTCTGCTGTGACTGCTTCAGCTCCTAATGGAGTGTAAGGACGAAAAGCTGGGCACAAATAGTGTTGATTCAATGAATCAGCCTGCTTAAAGAACTCTGCTCTGCCCTAACAGGATTTTATGGGAAACAAAAGAAGAGGGGAAAATGGTTTCTCTGACAGAATAGAAATCTTCTGGTTTTGCTAATGCCAAACTTATCTCAGTGCCACATGATGATACGTCCCAGTAACACATAAGTAAGCACTGAGATCAGATTGGTTCCACATTCAGAGAAAAAAAAAAAAAAACGTCGAGCACCATTAAATCACTGCAATGACCGGGGGTGGGGTGTTTTTTAATCGTCTCCACTGTTCTATTTAACCACTGAAACCTGAAAACCAAAAAGCCAATTTTCAGATTTTTCATGTTTTTCTTTCCTCACACTTAATCAGTTGTATCTATGACTTACAAAGAGCAGGTCTATTTTTTCGTTCTGGTGGTATGACTACAGTTTGTGTCAACCGCTATCTTTAAGCTCACTCCCCAGAGTATAGTAACAGAGCAGCACAGATTTCAAAGCAAGCAAATTTCTCAACTATTTTGAAGCTTATTCTGAATTCCTTGTTACGACGTGGAATCGATGGTGCCCAGTTAGGTTGTTTAAATGTAGGTGGGATACATCTTGGGCAACAGCAATTAGACATCTGGTCTGCAGCATCAGTGTCTCCTGAGATGGATGCTTGTTGTACAGCAGTAATCCTGCACTGATGACAGCATGTGTGCAACTGGTAAACCATTTCAAAGGGGAAAGAACATCGCAGCAGAGTAATGAACAATTTGGTGCAGGGTTTACAGTAGTATTAAACATCCGTCTAGCATGGATTCTGCCAAAATCTATGTTAAATCCATGGGAACAGTGTTAGTTTTTTCTTGGACAGCCCAGTGTTGGGCTATAAGTGTGCATTAAATCCTTGCTGGAAGAAAAGCGAGTAATCTGATCCTTCGCATGATCTCTCCTAGCTTAGTTCTCCCTTTGTTAGTGTTGTTCACCCAGACTATTGCTTTGAATATAGATGAACTTGGAAAAACTGATGGAGCCATCAAGACAAGGTAGGGGTATCAAGCATCTCCCCAGATCTCTGAGCAGGGAGCACCAGCTCTTCCCATTCCTGCAGGGTCTCCTCACCTTTAGATCTTTCTGCAAGTAAATTACTGAAGCAAACACTTCCAGTTTTCTTTTACATTAATCAACATCAATTTTTCTTCATGGGTGATAATTGCTTCTGACTTTCACTATGTGAAAACCAGCAAGCCAAATCCATTGCTGGGAATAAGGGGGGGCTTTGTCAGGTGCACTTGGTGCTGGGATGTCCTTCTCCTGTGCCCAGCACCCCCATGGCACTAAACGGGGCTACTGGGATGCAATTTCCCTCTTGAAGAAAAAGGCTCAGGCGGGCTGTTTTCTTGTCATTTTTGTTAATTACAACTTACAGTTACAAAGACTGATTCAAGCAAGCTGTTGGCTCAGGAGGAACGGTGGCAAAGCTCTTTGGTCCCTTTTCTAGAGATATGGTGGTATTAATAATTTCGTCTTTTTTTTTTTTTTTTTTTTTTTTTTTTTTTTTTTTTTTTATCTATTACAAATCCATAAAGCATAAGAACAAGCCTTTGAAACACCTTCTCCTATACCCTATCTCTGGCAGTATCTGGTAGCAGTTGATGAGAGAAGGGACTAATTATGTACTCTCAGATAGGCAACTGCTCTAACTAACAGGCAATTATTTGCTGGATTTTTGTATTTAAAAAATAAGGGATTGAAATAGTAAATGCAATACATAATTACCGAGGTAAATTGTGAAATGTTCAGGCAAAATGACACCTGGCATCTCAGTGGGATACATCTGTCAGGATTTGGGAAGGAAATTATTTATTTACTTGAAGCAGTTTTCATTTTCCCTGTTTGGTGTGGTTTTGGGGTTTTTTTTTTTGGTTTTGGTTTGGTTTGGTTTGGTTTGGTTTTTTTTCCATCCAGTTATCCCAGCCTCTCAACCAACTGATATTCACCTTTAATGATCTGGTTTCTCTGTACCTCAGAAGTAGTTATCCCAGCAGTTAGGAATATAGAGAGAGTGTCTCAACAATCCAGATTGATAAAAAACTACATTTCTTCTGTTGATACTGTGTTTCAGAATATTTTTTTTCTTCAGCAAGATGGTGTTTCCATACTTTCCATCTAACAAACTGGCAGGCAACTGGCTGCTGGTTCCTCAGTACGAAGGGACCAACTGCTATCGCTTCTCTTTTATCTTTTCATGGCTTAGGTACTGCTGGCAAGAAGAGAAGTTTTCTCTCCTCCTGCACCAGTAAATGAGATAACAGCCAGTAAAATCAGTATCAACACCTTGATTACAATCAGTCAGGTTATCTGTTTGCTACCATCAGGAGCTGTCTTTATTAACAAAGTGCCTTTAGAGCAGCAGCAGCAGATATCTCTTGGGGCTCTTCTTCGGAGAAAGAAACCACTTTTAGAAGCTGCTACTTCAAGATAAAAAAATACCTAAAGCATTCCTGAAAATTGGGATAAAATGTTATGCTGCTATTCTCCTCCTTACCCCTCCTTGTTTCATTCGTGATGCTTTTTATTTTTTTAAAAACATGGTGTTTTAAATCTATAAAAATATGTATTTTGTATATTCTGTCCAGGTTAAAATTACTCGAGGGCTTAGAAGAAAATATATTGTCAGACTTCAACTTAGTTTTCCTGAGACAGTTTTGGTTTTATGAACTTAAAAATACCAGGGTAGATCCTCCTCAATGATAGATTAAAACTCAGTAGCTATGACAGTTAATGTAAGATGAAAATATGCTCTCCATAAACTAGAATATGATTTGAACAGCATTATTGCTTGTTCTTTGAAGGATATGTATCAAAACAGGTCTAATATCTGAACTGATAATAAAGAAAAATCTCGTTTTCTTCCAAACAATTGCTGGTTTTAGGCAAATTCAGCCAGCTATTCGTTGGCCTCATGTCATCAAAGCTGATCTGATTTCATCATTGTGGAACTTCTTTAGTTCTGCTATTTTCACAAATAAGTGCAGCCAAGAACCAGAAAAAGGAGAGTTCTTACTAAACTGTGGATTTCTTGGGCATAAATAAGCACATTTAGTCATTATTCCTCACATTTTGTGCCCATTCAAATTTACATCACTCATAGCATTGATTAATAAGCCATCACAAAAGTGGAACTACATTATATTAACATTACAGTACTATATTATTGCTCATATCCTAAAATGTTACACATTTTCAAAGTACACTAGAGGCACTAATCTTCCTGCACAGCCCATAATTAATAAATGTGTTGTACTGCAATGTATGGACCCCATAAATCAGCTCACTATCTCCTAGGAATCATTACATATAAGTGAAATTGATGTCACGTTTATAATCCATGCTCACGGAGCATGCGTGTGGAAATGGGCTCAAATCTGCTGAATAGATATTTTGACCTTAGATGACCTTCATTTAATCCTCTTTCATACAACACAGAAGAAAATAAAAGCGTCGTAGAAGAAATTAATATAATTTCAGTGAGTTATTGGTCTCATAAGGTCATTTAGGAAGTTCGGTAATCATGGCAGATGCCCTCTACATGCATGCTGGTTGAGAGGTTAATATTGGGATTTTTTTTCACCTGTTTTTAGAGCCCCACAATGAATTGCTGAGAAATATTACTCAAAAAAAAGTACTTCACTAGAGTAGTTTAACAGAATATGAGATGAAAATTTATATCAGGAATGTAGCGAAAGACTGCTCATCTCTATTATACAGCCTAAAAGATTATGCACGCAGTACCACATCACAGAAACACAGTGTGGAAAGAATAGAAATGCGGCAGCTTGGCGCTTCACTCCTAAGGGAGGCTCTCCTGTTGTCTCAGGTTGGCTCGCAATTCATCCAGGAGACAAAAGAAGGCCCTGAGATGAAAGTCAAAACCCACTGTCAACCCCTCATCACAGCAGGGGGATGGCCACTGCGGAGGAAGTTGCCAGACAACACTAAGTGTTGTATAGCTCCTTATTGACCCCAAAGCCTTTTGATATGAGCAAACAGACTTTGATGTGGCAGGGCAGGAGCTGCCCTCCATCGCAGTAGGGGAGCAGGGGGGGACCCTCCAGGAGCAGGAGGTCCCTTGGTAGTGCGGGCGAGCAGCACAAGGCAGCTGGAGGAGGCAGGGCAGGAGCAGGGATGGGTGGTTGCCCACCACTGACTGTGACGTGCGGGTGCTGTGGTGAATGGACCAACTCCCACCAGGACCTCGCACACACGACCATCATATTTAGCCCTCCAGAGCTTCCGGAGAAAAGGACTGCTGAGGAAGGCATGTGGTGGGGAGGGAAGAATTACACCAGCCTCAGGACAGGGTAGAGCCAATCTTTAATGCCACTTCTGCTACCTCCTGAGAAGTGATTGCAATGTACACAGTTTTGTACTTAACACTCATGTTGTTTAATTTTCTCAGTAGGGAGAAGTGCTGTAAGCCTTTCCAAGGTAAATAAACCATGGCTACTTTGCGCTGTGCATGCATGCCATATGCAAAGCCTGATGCTTCTTCCCCCACATTTTTTTTCCAATACCTGGCCTTTTCCTTCTGCTTAGGAAAAAAAAAAAAAATTCCCCTGCAGCCCTCCCTTTGCCTCCCTCAAGCATTTCCTATCACAGGTCCTGTAACTTCCCCTAGCTCAGCTTTGCAAAGACGCCCACTTCCCACTCAGGTCCCGTCCAAAAAACACTCACCAGGATTCTTTCCTCCACACCCCTTCCAGTCCCAGCTATGGATATTTGGCTCTTTCAGTGTCCCAGATAATGCCGCCATCCACTTTAAAGGTCCTCTCTCTTGCCACATAGTTCACATAAGGGAGACCCTCCTGTCCCCCTGCCTGCGAGCTGATGTGGTCACGTCACCCCCACCACCCTGTGCCTCCTCCAAGCCATCGGCCAAAGGACTCCCCATGCTTCCCACCAGCTCCATTTCTGCTATCCTCTGCTGTTTCTCCAGTCACTTCATGCTTCCTGCAGCACAGCCTCCCTAATAACTTCCTATTCTGGGATAAGTTTAAAAAAATTAAATCCTTGGTTTTCAGAAAAATATTTAAATTCTGGGCTTTTTAAGCAAAAGTCTTGTCCTCTCTGTGCTGTGACCACATCTTACCCCTGCCTGCTCCATCCTCCCCTGCTCACTCTACAGCCTTTCTGCTTCAGAAGAGTTGTGCTGCTTGAAGTAAGCCCCTTCCCTCTCAGATCAAAGGTGCTGATGCCACTGATAAGGTCAACTTTAAGTCTTGCCTCAATGTTCTAGGTGTAGGGAGAGAGAGAGAGAGACAGACAAGGAACATGATGTATTCTGTGTCTTGCTGCGGAAAAAAAGTCTTTATGATCATGCATATGTGCCAAGTTGGTATAGATGAGCTGCTGCAGGTAATTACAAACACCTCCCTGAGTTACTCCCAAGCTTGGACATGTTACAACAGATCAGTTACTTATAATCTTATAAACCAGGCTACCTTTCTTAAATGAGAAAATCTGTTGAGTGTCTCTGCCAGAATTGTCACTTAAAAATAAGAGACACAGAAACCTTCCAATATTCTTCTTAGGTGATTTGGGTTTTTTTTTGGTTTTGCACCATTTAATAATTGCTATGCCAAAGCTGTTGCAGATTAGAATTCTGAATTTCAGTTTGACAGGGAAAAAAATTGTTGGTACATTTGACAGAACTTACTCAGTGCCTCTCATTGACTGCAAGCTATAAATTCAAGTTGTACCACAGCTACAACTACTTCTGTTGAGTATATAATGCAAGCCACTGGCCAACTACCTATCCGATGTTATGTACATATCTGCATCCAATTTCTTCTGTCTAGAGAAAAAGATGAGGAAAAATCCAAGTCTGCTGAAATCCATAACTAAAATTCCAGTTACTGCAGGTGGAGCTAAAAATCTCCTCCCAGATTTCCACAACCCACATACATAAGAAGATATTTTCCATGCTGGCAAATACAGGATTTTTCACATCTCGTATTTAAACCCTCAAATAAGGACTTGCAATTATATTCATGCAACCATATACTTTAATCTCTAGCTATCTTATTTTATGTGAATTACTACTCAGATATTTTATGGTAGTCTTCACTGCAGTTTCCAAACCCCTTGCAGTTCATCATATTTTACCTCTGTCAAGTAACGGAGGAAATCTGTAAGTATTTAAGCACACATTAGATGCAGCTTCATAAAAACTGATAAATGAACTCAGCCGGGATAGATGTGAGCCACGGAAAGTTAAGTGCCTGGTCCAGCAATGAGCACAGGCAGAGAAAACACGGAGCAGAGCTGGAAACAGGACCCTGATCTGTGGAGCCTTACTGATTTCACAGCCCAGCCATCTCTTCTATACCTACTTGTGTGGGTCTCAGCTGTCCACTGCTTTGGAAATGTACACACATGAGCATGACTTTTCTGGACACATGGCAGTAACCCCTTCCCCATGTGTCACAACAGTCTCACGGATTCCATCCCTTCTTTACTCAGGGGTTTTCCTTAATCCCGCTGAAACCATGGTGGAGGGAACATTAGCCACTGCTTTGGTTTCTTGAAAAAAGCAACAACCCTAAAATCCCAATAAACATAGACAGAAGTTTCAAGGAACCTGATGTCCCATCCTGATCTCCTTCACCTCAGCCTCAAGCCAAGGGGAAGTCAAAACTATGACAGTTGCACTAAATGACTGTCTTTTCAAAGTTGCTCATGAAACACAGCCCCACTAACTTCCACAAGGTGTGGTGTTCTTAAGCACCACCTAGCTAGTGGTATAAAAAATAATGAGTGATGGGTCTAAACTCTCAGAAAGACATTTAATAGCTAATAATAGTCCAAATAATTCTTCCCCCAAAACCTGTAGGTGCAGCTTTATGTTGGATGTTGTGTCTGTGGTGATGCATCATGGGGAGTCCATCAGCACAGAGGAACAGTATAAGCAATGTGGCAACCTCGTGGCCCAGTGGCTCTGTGCCTGCTGCTAGGAATGGGGGAACTCATGCAGAGCCAGGGTTACTCACTCAGATCTGGAATTTTTTTTTTTTTTCTCATGTCTCTTTTTTATTCTTCATGAGGAAGAGAAGATGAAATCATTAAACACATCCAGGAGGATGTAAATATATGCCAAACTCTCCCATCTATCTTGTCTGTTCTTGTCTTAAAAAAAAAAAAAAAAAAAAAAATTAGAAAAAAGAAAGGAAACATATCTTTTTAAAAATCACAAAGGAAGCATTCAGAAAAGACCATTAAGAATTAGTCAAAACCCATTGCTTTTCCTCCAAGTTTAGTTGTCTCTCTTGAATCTCAAATTAGTCCATGAACTGCAACATTCATTTAACCATAAGCTCAGCTAGGGAGACCATAGAGTGCCTGGAGCTGCAGGCCATGTTTTATGCTGTTTCCTTACATTGACACCAACCCGCCTCTGGGTGCTTCTGGGCTTGGTGCTGTATTCACATCTTCTTTTCAGCCTGGTACTCTCATTTGAGGCTTGCCTTGCAGAGACCTTTCCTTCAGACTTTTTTTGTTGTCCAGTGGGAAACTAGATAATCCTTCCCAGGCCACCACAAACAACCATTTGACTGTCATTAATTTGCACATGGTGTGGCAGCTAATCAATTTTTGCCTGCTAAGCTGCAAATATTTAGGGTATATGAGGAGGCTGAACCTCCTTTGTGAGAATGTATCCATGGAAGATAAAGGAGGAAAAGAGAGGGTGAAACAGGAGGCTGATGATGATGTGCCTCAGATGTGACACGAGCACCTGGGAGTGTCTGTGTGTGCTACCTCCAGCCACAGTGCTTCTTCATGCAGTTGCACACCTCATTCCAGCCTTTACTTTCTAACCCTGGTAATTCCTTAGGCTAAACATTTTCTTCTTTAAAATAGAATTTGGAACTGAAAATTTCCACACCTCATGAATTTTTAAAAGTCCCTTTACTAATAATTTAAAAGTTCTATGTCAAATCAAGATTGACACACTTCATTTTGCAAGGGGAAGACTCAGAGCTTGTTCAGCTAAAGGTTAAGGACTTTTACAGGGTTTGCAGTGCCTCATAGCTGTTCACACTCATGTGGAGTGTGGAGGCACCCAGGCCAGCTAGATGAAAGTTAACTTGGTTTCTAGGAGCAGGAAAGCTGCCCCAGACAAGATGTCGCTGGCTTTTTGTCACAGTATAAATGCATACTGACTGTTGAGCTTCATGACAGCATTAGCAAGAGACTAATGCTTATTTTCCTTGGCAGAAAATCTATCGGAGAGCAGCAAGAAAAAAATGCCTGATCCTTGTTGGGGATCCCTGCAGCAGCGTGCAGTGATGCAGGGAGGGAGGGTGAAGGGACCAGCACCCAAAGTGTTGCGCAGATTGTGTGAACGTGTGCAGGGTGGCACAGGGTCCATGATGCACAACTATCAAACCCTTACCATTGCTTGAGTGCGACAGCTTCTAAAGCACTGTAAAATAAAATATTTTTGCATCTAAGTATACGAGTCTGGGAAGAACCCCTCTCCCCTATCTGAGCCCCTGCTCACAGCCTGATGCTGTGTCAGAGCCAGAGAAGATTAGCATTAGTCTCCTCTTCCCAAATCCTGGTTTCCAAAGGCCAGAGGAACAGTGTGTCCATGTCTGTTTCCAGATGGTTTGGGACCAGGGACAGAGAGAGGAGGCATCTGCCTTCCAGTCAAGAAGCAGCCCAAGATGTCTTCCCCATTTTCTTACACAGTTCTGTGTCTCCTTCCTTATTTTTTTAGACAAAAAAAAAAAAACCACAAAAAAACCCAACCTGCTTCTGTATGATCCATCCTTAGGCTGTTTATTTCTGCTCAGACTCATGAAGAAGACAAGCTCTCTGGAACATGCAGTTCCATTCCTAAGTAACCAGGTTTAAGGGAGTTGTGATTAACACCAGATATTTCTGAGAATTTATATAAAATGAAACGTCTCAGACATTTCAGATTTGTCTCCTGCTAATTTTGGAAAACATTCTTTACACAAACTTAGATACTGTATCTTTAATTCATGTTTTCTGCACTTACATCAAGAACAAGTAATTAAGTTTCTGGAAATATTTGAAATATCAGTTCTGCTACACTTCTTTTGATCAAAAAGCATGACAAATAAATCCTCTACAATAGATTTCATTTAACTACTGCCATACATATCAGGCTACTTCAATGCTTGCAACAGCTACGAGTTTAACAAACTCTTTTTCCCCTATGGGAGAAAGTCTCGCCAGCCTCAACTAAATATTTGGGGTTACAAGCTGCTAAAAGTACTGTATCAGATTTATTTTTATAGCTCTAAAAGTGATCATGGCTTCTGCTCAGCACAAGCTCAGCATTAGAGCCCCTACTTCAAAGAGCCTATAACATAAACCATGGGACATCAAAAGAAAACAGGTTGCCATGGTAGATGGAAAGTCCTACAGACCAGTACATGGCTCCTCAGAGTGTGGTAGGGAAATCTGCCATGTGGAAGAATTTCTTTTCTATTAGAGGTGGTCAAAACTTTTCTGACTTCATTTTCTTAAATGGAAAATATTTAACAACAAAAAACCCCAAGCAACTCAAAATATTCTGAGTCGTGATAAATAACAACTTGGAAACACGTAATTTTCTACAGTATCAATATTGTGGTCTCCATGGACGTCCAGTGTTTTCTTTATAGTGCAAACATTTATGTGTTTCTAAATATAGAAGACTAAAATGAGAATGCCACTTAGATTTTCATCTAAGGCCGAATGCCTCCTAGAGATACAAGCTTCAGACTTTTAAGAAATGTACCTTCTCACAACATTTCAAAAAGAGACAAAAAAGATAGGTGAGCAGAGATATTTTTCCTGCTCTATCAAAAAGAACAATACTGGGACCTAAACCAATGTCAGATGAAAAACAAATTAAAATTACATTATTTTTTAAATGCTCTCTGTACTGATTAGCTTCAGAGAAGGAAACTGTCCATGATGCTGCACTCGAATTCTAACAAAGGTATGTAGATGGAAACACAAGAAATCAAGTGAACCTTGATGAAGTAGCAGCTGGATTTTGTCTGTTTGCTCACTTATTTGCTTGCTTTTCACTGGTTTAAAGCCTCCTGATGGAAGATGTCAAATGCTTTTGACTTTTGCTGTTTTCATGGGAGCTGAGGATGCTTAGTTCCCAGAAGACAGACTCCGTAATTACCATCATTGATGTGATCAGGATATTGATCAGCAATGAAACAGCACAATATCAACATACTTGAGTGTTTCTTTTATCTTTGAGATGAAGACTTGGAGAGTTTCTCTTCCTGTGAGATTAACTCCTTTATTTTTTTATGCAAACTGTTAAGAATATTGACAAATTAGTGAGATTTTTATCAGAAAGTTGTTTGGGGTTTTTTTATATAGAGCAAATATCTCAGGGGTGCATTGATTTTTATTTATCAGGGAAAAAGAGTCTTCTAACAAAAAAAAACAAAAACAAAAAAAAAATCAGGCAATCAAGCCCAAATACCTTATTTAAAAAATTAAAACTTAAAAGCTTGATAATGCCAAATAATTTAGTTTTTTACAACCTTTTGGCTACCTTTTTAATACTTAACACAAGCTACTTCCTAATAGGTCTACTGCTTGCTGCAGGATTAACCTGCAAGGGCTAAATTCTCCTTTTATTGATATGACAGCACCAACAGATATAAGAATAGGCTGTGTTGTTTCTTTCTTAGGCACACGGGTTTGAATTCGGCACCTAGTGTTGCTCCTTTATATGCTGCATTCATTTGCTTTTTGCTCCTGGGAGATAAGCTGAGCACTATTAATATGAGTTTCCGTGTATTAATATGTTAATATGCTATGGCTAAACGCAGATAATGAAAATGGAATGAAAAAGAGTACTCTAGCCATCCAGATTTTCAGCCTCAGTCTGCTTTCACTGTTTCTTTTTCAAGCACTTTCTTAAGATTTCAACTTTCCAAAAAATGATAAAAAATGACCCCTGAAGAAAAGCCAAGAAGAAGAACATAAAATGAGGAAGAAAACCCCCACCTGCATTCATACTGGTGCCAATATCATTTATGCAATGCAGCTGTCACAGGCTTCCTTTCTAAAGTCAGATCGTGCCAAGGTGTTATTACTCTACTGGGTGCTGTCTGCATTTTTTAAAGTAACTCTGTCTCCTTTCAGACCCTATTTTTCAACAGTGTCACTTCACCATTGGTCTTCTGTGAGTTGCATGCTGTTGTTGCAACCAAGCCAGGCAGATTAACTACTTAACCAAATTCTCGTGTTACCTCTTGAACACATGTAAGCTAAATACTCCAGTGTCATTATATACATTTGGAGGGAGGGGGAAGAGTCAACACATCGCAGGGTTTTCTTTATTTTGGGACAATCGTATTCTTATAAACAATTTTCATCAATTCCCACTAGAATAAAAAATAGGAGTCGTTTCATGGCAAGAGATACATTATTTCCTTGCAAAACTCTAATGATGTCGGTAGAGGTCTGTTAGCAAAGATGGGCTCCAGATTTTTAAGTCTCATGGTTACCACAAGGGTGGACAAGTGTGAACTTTCCTACACTGCCTATAAAAGTGAGGGCATGACAGAGATGAAGGGTATTCCAGGAGCCTTTACATGTTTCTATTAATATTTCTAAAATCTAAACAATATTTATGCCATTCTGGGTCTGGGTTTGTTTGGCATAGAGTCAAAGGCTTCTGTTGGCTTCTGCCAGAGGACTGCAATGCTTCCCCTGCCAACCATCCTTGCCTGGAGCCATGACTCTTCTGGGTCCTCTTTCAATAACGATTTTAATGCTTTTAAAGAGATCAGTCAGGGTCAAGAGGACCCTGCTGCAGGATTTTTCATAACCCACAGTTAGGATACTTTTTTGAAAGGAAAAGAGGTCCACCTTTTTTTATGCATGGGGAAAAGTTGTGCCTTGGTCTCCTGCAGCTGTGCTGTGTCATGAGTAACGGGATCATTGGGAAAAAGCCTGCCCTTGCTCTTGTGTCCTTTGGTGGATCACAGCCTCAATTATTCTTAGCCAAAAGTATTTCCAGCTACAATTTTTAAGTGCATTCAGCTTAAGTCTGTGAACAGTTTGGGGGTGAAAATAAACTGCAACTTTTGGCAAACAATTTCTTGACTGCCAATAATTTCTTGGCTCTGTGTAGAATGGCACCTTAGACTGCAAGCATGAAGGCTGTTTCCAGCAGCTGGAGTGGGATTCGTTGGGCAAAAGCCTCCAATGCTTGTGGGAAGGAAATGCATGAGTTGTGTTGACAGTATTGGACTTGAGATTCACGTAAGTATGAAGGGCTCAGCCCTTGGGAACTCCAGGCCTTACCATGTCCACACAACAAGCTCTGATCTGTTCGCCTTCAGAAATGATAGGCAGAATATGAAAAATTTGTGTATACTCAGAAAAATTCTCCTGAATCTACTGAAGGTGTAAAATATTTAAAATACACTAGTGAGGTTTAGTTAGGTGCACAGACTCGTGTTACAGCAATGCCAATCACCCCTACTAAGAATCACTTTGATTCATTTTTGCATTGAGATAAGCTAACTTTGAAGAAAGAAAAAAAAATTACTTGAATTCTAAATGAAATTATCCACCTGGGGTTCAGCACAATTTAACCTGTATAGATGCATTTTCACTCAGATTAACTTTCATCCAATGTAGATAAGAAGACTATGTAGATAAGAAGACTATTCCTTTCTTGAGGGTTTATTTTGGGCGACACGCTAGTTTTGAGCAACAGATTTTATTATGCATGACCTCAGCATGCAAAGACTTGAACTCAAGTTTCAAGACGTTTAATATTACTAAATTTATCTGCTGTTCTGCCCATGATGTATCTTTTTTTTTTTTTTTTTTGTAATGTTGTGTTATTACTGTTTTTTTAAAAAACAGAAATGGATATATGGTTGCACAATACAAGCAAAGCACATGACCTGTGGTCCTCCAGAGAAAGCATACAAGGGGTACAGTTCTCTCCTTTCTAACAGTTAACTTGTTTCATCGCACAGATTTTGTAGTCCTTTGTCTGCTGCTCTCACTAATCATATTTCTGTGCAAATAATGTTTGACTCAGAAGGCAAAATAAGAAAGAGGGAGGTAGTGGCAAAGGAAGACATAAAGAGGCTTATGGAAAGGAATTCAAGTCTTTCTAAGGGACTTGAAGGCGATCCACCAAATTCATCCCTTAGAGGCTCAGACTGCTGATGTTCCCATTCAGTAGAAACAGTTGTGGTTTATTTTTTAACAAACACTGTAAAGCAGAAGCCTCTGCAATAGCTTTATTTCCTGTTCTTATCATAGCTATTCCATTGACTTATATGTCAATATCCCTTACTCTTCACAATTCAACATGCTCCTGTCATGGCCTAACAAATGGCCATCCTGAGACTAAACACGTAAGAATTGAAAAAGATATCAACAACTACAAGAAAAAAAGGCATGAGATTCTGATTTGAACACTGACTGCTGCACAGGCTCATAGTCCTTGGGTCAGGTAGCTGGTCTGGTCAAGCACTCACCCTCCTACAATTTTAAACATACACATGCATCCATAACTTGGATACAGAGATGCCACCAAAAATTTCTAGTGCTATTTGTGTTGAGGTCTGTGTGCCACATCACCTTTTCTGTGTTGAACTGATCTTCCAAATGAGAGGGCAGATGAGGATGCTTCAGAGGAAACAGTACCCAGGCAGAAATCCGGGGTTTTAAGGAAAAAAGAATTCGCAAACTCCTGCTCTTCATTTTCCATAAAATACTTCTACAGCTTTCTGAGTCCATTCTTTTGGTAATTAAAAGTATTTGGGTTTCTGAGAAGTTAAATATTTCTTTTAAAAATCTCCTTCTGTTTCTGATTAGATATCATGAAATATTTTGTTGTAATTGGTAAATCATATGAAAGAGAACTTACTGAAGGATAGCTATTGCCCTGGAAAGTAGAAATAAAAGATTACTTTAAAATAGTGACAAGCTCTCTGATCCCTTACAGATAAAACAGAAAACACAGAGTAAAAATTTAAAATTTTGGGTTTAAAAGTAAGACTAATATTTGACAATGTCCTTTCAGCTAATGTTGAATATTTTTTTTAAATCCCTTATTATAATTTACTGCAATATATAATTATAATTATCCTTTGGATATGAATCAAAATAAAAATGAGACCAATGCTAACAATAAAAAACAAAACCAAGTCATGTCTGAAAGTCAGACTCATGTCTGCTTTGTAGTCAAAATAAGTATATCTGGCAGAAAATATGATGGCAATCACACAAAAACTTGTGCTCATTGTTTCAAAATTGAAAAGAAAAATAAACAGCTAAAATCAGAGAGATATTCTGTCTGCATAATGAAATCGGTCTTTTCATGATCTCACATAAGTAATGTGCAATTTTACACTCATGTATATTTTGGATGCCTTCCTTTACAACTCCCCCAGTCAATTTGAGGGACTCGAGCACCAGAGCGTGCTGAGAGCCCCTTGATTCAATCAGTACATGCTCTAGCTGTTCAGTGTTTACAGACAATTATGCTGTTGAAGGTTTGTCCTCGGATATAAAACATGAGCCAGGTTTTGAAAACATAGAAGCCAAGACCTGGATGAAACCGTGGGATTCAACTCTGCTTTTCGGGATGGGTATTGGAAATGGTCTAGTCACTAGAGTGTGGAGCTCCATACTGGCTAATTTGCCCAAATTCTCTGAATGACAAAAAGGACCTCTGTAAGTTGTAAGACATTATATATATATGTAATTAACATAACATAACATAACATAGCATAACATAACATTTTATTTCTATATATATATATAAAATAGATATAATGTTATTGCTGCTATAGTATGGAGAGTACCAAACATACATATATTAAATCAGACACTGGTGTTCCACTGCTGACACAGATAAAATACATATATTTGAAGAGAGATATTAAAAATATCAGCTAGGATGTTCTCTGTCTCTGTACATTTCCGTACATTCTGATATTCTCCTTACATATTCTATAGGGAAGAAAAAAAAAAAAAAAAAAAAAAAAAAAAAAAAAAAAAAAAAAAAAAAAAAAAAAAAAGAAGAAAACCTCTTTAAACCTCTTTGAGTTTCCTGGATGAAAGGCACCGTATGGTTAATAAGTGTTAGGTATGTGATGTATTCTTAATATTCCCATAGGAGTAGGCATGGTTGGAAAGTCCATTGCTGTTTTTATCAGGAAAGAATCCAAAAGCTTCCATTAAGGTCAAAGCTAAGGATACACACAACTTGTCGGTGAAGGTAAGATTGCCCACAAATCTTTATAACTGGCACTATGATACTAAATTCAACCTAAGATTTATTTCGGAGCTCCCTGCAAAATAGGTGGATAGGAAGGGGCAAGTAGTTATGATGGGAAATTCTGGTTCATTCCCCTCTCCTTGGTAACAGCCTGAGAGTGGAGATTATGGGAACGAGAGGAAAAGTGGAGGATTCAGCTGGTAATTCTCTTATTTACATAGTGATTCTCAAATCTAATATCTCACAGTGCGGTCTCAGCTCTCACTCATCCCTTATCTGCTCTTTATTTATACAATTCCTAAAACTAACTCACTTATTAATGCGGAAAGATACAATTTAGAAAGCCCAGTTTAATTTGCTTTTTTCCCTCTTCACAGTCTCCAATGTTGGAGTGTGAAACAAAGATCTACCAGCCTGAAAGCACTGTTGATTCTGTATGAAATGTCTTATCATATGACCTTAGTGCTAAAATTTTTATTTTCTGCTGAAGGATATTAATGATTATTAACAAAGTGGCACTTTGAAGGATAGCACCTACTCTGGCTGCCATAGCCAACATACAGATTGAGGGACATACACATATATGTTATTATAACCCTGCACTTATAATTAACTGCAGTTAGCCTGCAGGTAAGAGAGGGGAGAGGATGATTTTCCTTTGGCAGGTGGATGAAAGGAAGACAGCCACATGCTGTCAATCATACCTTAACTATTGTGAGGATGCTTTAACAAAAGCAGTGACCTTCAGTATCCTACTCCAATGACCAAGACACCAAAGGTTGTGGGGTCAGTGGTGTTTCAGGATAAGGCTCTGAACTGCCAGCAGCATCAGATGATAGATAAGTCCCATCTGCTTCAGGCTGCATTTGTTGAAAGAAATTTGCCAATGAAAAAGCCACCCTGAAAAATGCAAATCGCTGTTGCAAGCTTGCAGACATTTGGAATGGGAAAGCAAGTATGCTCGGTCAGGCTTGTCGTTAACACCATTAGGTATTTCAAATGTGATGATTTACTGCTTCTGCAATGTCAGAAAACTGTGCCATGAGAGACTGGTCAGTGGAAGACTTTGAAAGGGAATTTTGTGTGCTTGTGTACCAGTCACTCATCTGTTGAAAACAAGGATCCCTTCTGGGAGCACCCTAAAACTGAACTATCTTAAAAATAACTTCTTCATGCAAAAAACAACAAAAAAAAACCCAACAGACCAAACCTTTTCTAAAAAGACAGACGTAGAATCAGTCAGAAAACCTTCCTATATATTGGTTTCATGGATACACTTCTTTCATGCTGACTCTATTCCAGGATGAGTCCCAAGCTTGCATTCTTTTCCCCTTCCATGTTGTGGCTTCTGTGATGCATCCAGGGCATACTAGAGCTAGAAAATCAAATGTGCAGTGTCTGAGGATGCTGTGTAGGTGACAGACCAGAATTAAGTTCTATTCTAACACAGATATCTCCTTCCTTGATAGAAAAAAAGAATGTAAATATCACTAAATAATGAGGTACAAACAGAAAAAAACCACTTATCTGCTCCTCTCCTACAGCTCGTTTACCTAGCTTTGTTGAAAGGGCCTTCATATTGTGGTGTTTTTCAATGGTAGATATGTTAGTGTTGCCATATAATTCATTACCCAAGGGTCTGTAATGTAAAATACAATTTTTATACTTGGATTCCAACCATACCTGCCATGCATAATAAAAACGACACATTCATTTCACAAAAATAAATCAAATTCCTTTTGGAGGCATGCTTTTATAGATGGCTGAATCTGCAGTGCTTCTGATTAGACTAGAATAAAAGGAAAGGAAAGAAAAAAAACTTCTCCCTCTGGATATTTGTTCACAGTGTTACAGCAGCTTCTGGGAAGAAAGATTGCCTGTTTCTTTAAACAGAGTATTACTTGTTAGCCATGTGTATCGCACAATTAAGTGTGAGACAATTACTCCGTTGTCTGCAGACCAAGGAGAAATGTATGTGTGCAGATATGTTCTGGCTTGCTAACCTGCTCATAAGCAGCTTTGATACAGCTGCCCCAAGGCTTTGCCCCTTGTTGCTGGCTGATCTCAAGAGATGGCCTTGCCGGGTGGGCTCATCAAGAACAAAGCCACAAACCCAGAACTGAAGCTCTTCTGTCTGAGCTGGGAGATGTTAGCATCGCCAGTCTCAGCTCTGCGTCTTGCTGGTGGTGACACTGATAGCTCAGCGTAACCTGTCAGCTACGGTGTCCAACACCCTGCTGCAAAAAGGTTCTCGCAGGTCCTGGCTGACAACCCTGCCAGCAACGTAAGAGCCCCTCTGAATGGGTTTGACAGCACAGATACAAGTTCTTCATGAGAACAGTTGTGGTCTGTTGAGTTATTAATGATTTATTATATTGCTGTTTATTTGCTTTGCCCTGAAAGTGGCACTCTGCACTGGTGAGGCATCACTGTTGTAACAGACATATGGTGAAACAGCACAGTTCTGCTGGGTGCTTAACATCCTGAATGTCCATGGAAGTAAATGGGATCTGTGGTTGCGCAGCACCTCAGAGGAGCAGGCACTAATTACTGAGCAGTGAGCAGAGTAGTGAAAAGCACCAAGTGCAGGAAAGTCAGCTGTGATGCAATCCAGAAGATTAAAAGGCTGTCACACTTGCTCACAGGAAATCATTAGCCACTGTGTTTTATAAAATAATAACAACATATAATGTTCCCTGCAGTTCATGCTTGCTTCTCCACTAAATGTAACACAAGTTCATAATAGGGAACATAAATATTCCAGCATGTCTGAAATGTGCATGAAGGATGAGAACAGTGAAGTTCCTCTGTCCTCAGCTTGCCTATCACTGGGCATACAGCCAGTTTAAGAGCATAGACAATCAGAAGTATCCAGATGAAGATCCTTGTGATTTGAGGCTAAGAACAAATCCCATATATATCTCCAATATCTGCTTGAGGCTGCCATTCCCCCTCCCAGGGCTTAATAGGAACCTCTCTGCAGTCAAACAAATGATGACTTTTGCATTGTCTGGTTTCAGATGTGTCCCTAAACCATCTGACTGCAGAAAGCCTTTACCATTGCAAAGGTTTCGGGGAAGGGCTCACATTCCTTATCGTATCTGCTAGGTTTTCATATCACTGGGCTGGTTCAGGGATAACATATCAGCAAATGCTCATTTTGAACACACTCGCCAGTCTTTGTGTCAGGGTTTTAATATCAAGTGAGGTTCGTCATGTCTGTTTAACTACAGTCAAAATAGAACCATAGCATGTAAGAAACATAAATTTGCAGAAGGTGGGAGCTGTGTGATTCAGTAAGAGAAATAACTCCCAGGACTCCTACTGTCTTATCAAGTGTTCTTGAGATTATAGTGGCACAGTTAATTTTGGATACCATGCTTCTGATGGCTGAATAAATAGCTCAGTAAATAAGTACAGGATCTCATCAGTCATTCATTCTGATCTGCAGTTTGGTTCAGCATGTAAATTAAGATTTGAATTTTCATCCATCCTGTAGGGAAAGAAAACATCTGAGCAAAATGTATTCACATATTCCACTAAGACTCTCCCAAAATTATTCAATCAGAATCCAGACTTCTGGGTGCACTTACAACCTAGTGCCCACAAATAACACAAACCTTACAAGATTATTAACTACATACAAAAAACCCCAACAACAAAGAAACTTGGCTATGGTCACCTTTTCCTCTTGCCGTCTATTCCTGATTAACTTCATTGGAACATCTATAGGATTATGTGTGCATTTTGCAGCTGACCACCAATGATGAAGGAAGCTTTGCACTTAAAGTAAGCAGTAATAGACTCACAGGGTTGATCTTCATTCACAGACACTGCTAGCAGAAGCATTTCTGAGTGGGATCTGCCACTGGTGAAATCTTACAGAAGCATGGACATCCTCTCAGGGAGACATCTAGAGCCCCAGCTGAAGAACTCTGTGAAGAAAGAATTTAGGCTCAGCTCAGGTTTATTTATGTCCATACTCTTCCTTCCTTCAAGGGAAGGTGCCATGAAGCAGAGAGAACAGAGGGAATGCTTTCCACCAACTCCTGCAGTCTCCTTTTTCAGTCTTTCCCTACCTTCCCCCATCAGCTTATCATTAAAACTTACATACATAATGGGACAACATTTAGTTAATTTCTTGCACTTGAATTAATAGTTACCTTCACAGTACCAAATCAGACATTTCCAGGGTGATATATTGAAGATCTTATGAGAACACAGGCAGAAGCACTAATAGTGTGTATATCATTAACTTCAAGCTGATAAAACATTAACTGCTTAATTCCTGCCAAATGTACCAGATACCTCTTCCAACACTATGTTACTGTTTGAAGATTACCCGTCAGAAACTGATAGCAGTTTAACTTTGGCTAAATCACTTCAGAACTTGTGGAGTTTGGGGCACTTTCTTGACATAAATAAAAATGAATCTTTTCAAACTAAAGGCAGTATTTCAGAAATTGAGCTATTCTGTATTTTCCTAGATTGTTAGATTTCATCACTTTTTACCTCAAACATTTTTAGGCCTTCCAAAATATTGAGTTTCAGAAAGTCTGAGGAAGAGGAGCAATACACCAAAGCATGGTCCAGAGTGCCTGGGAAGGATTTCAACAACAAAACTTGGGGTACAGCTAAAGTGGTGTGCAATCCCACACAGTCTTCCATATTTTTTGTTCGCTCCAGCTGTAAGAAGTGTTCCATTATGGCCCGCTGAATGGCTCTGTGATCATTTAGTCATGGGGCAAGGCTGAATTGAACCAGGGTAAACCGGGAGTCCTTTTACTTTTGTTGGTAGAATTGCAGAAGTGCCAAATGTATCTGTGTAGGACCAGAACAAGTCCCTGAGAACCCTTTAATATTTCTCATACTCATCTACTGGTCAAATTCAGCAGCACCTCCCCAGAAAATTTATTGTGCCAATAGGGCTTCTTTTTCTTTGATCTTGTTCGGGATTTTCTCCTCTTAAGTGGATCAGAAGCAGAGGCAGAAAATAGGAAAAATAGTTCTTTGAAAGACTGCCTCTTGGAAAGAGAAGAAGCTAACTGTTTGAGATTTCAAGTCCATGCCATTTGGATGTACAAAACATCAATATATGATCTTCTGTCATCTATTACTGCCAAATTAAAAATTACGCAGCAACTTCCAAGTATAGAGAAGATGGAAAGAAACCCATCTCTTTTTCCTCAGCTGTTGGCAAATGGTGGACATCAGTGGGAACCCCGAGGCTTAGTCACCTCAGGAAGGACTTGGCTTTGTTGAAAACATCCAGTGAAAGTGAGAAAGGTAAGAGGTATCTCAACACAAATAAGAACATCTTGTGACAATTTCATCCCAAAGTCTTAAAAGGAGAGAAATCATTCATATAGAGCTATTTTTGTAAAAGTCACATAGAGCACAGTACAATTCAACCTAGAATCATCATTTTCCATACTTAATGCTCTGGTGTTTTTATCCACAGGACAAAAAGCAGTATCTCTGCAAATTTTAATGGATAAAACTGTTGAACCAGATTCTGTGGCACCTGCTCGTTGAGTTGCTTCTCTGGGACAGCACAGTGCTAAACCTGTATACTGAGAGATGCTTAGTCTACCTTATAGCCTAGGAATTCAAAAAAATTCTCTGTATATCTTTGAAGAGCTGACTTGTGTATATAATCTGTCTATGGTGCGCTCACTCTTTATTTAAATTTATTATTTGGGGCAAGAATGCAAACTTCATTAGCAATTTTGTTCCCCTCCTGAGTATTAGGGTAAAAATACTCCTTGATGGAGATACTGTGGGAACCTGTCTGCCTGAAGATATATTCATACTGGCATGCACCTTCTGTGCCACCAAGTTCTGAAACATTAAGTGGCTGAAATGAGGTGGGGAATTAAACCAGAATTCTTTGGGCAATTGCTATCCTGACTTTTTCCTCCCCTTGCATAGCAAGGGATTGACTTGTGAGGTACATACACTGCAGTCTGCACAAGCCAGGTAAAGCAAAGTCAACATTTATCTCACAGAAATCCTCAAATCAACAAGAACTCATTTATCAGGGGATATACAGGAAAGTTTTATTAATCACTCAACCGAGCTGTTATCCACTATCCCCGAGTTTCAAAAGGGCTCGAAAGGGAGGGAGAGAAAAAGAAAAAAAAGTAAATCCCACAGTTAAGGGCCACCAGTAAGGGAGTGCTTTATCATAAACCTCTCTTAGCTCTGTGCCAGGGCAGCATTTAACCCTTGATTTTGCTACTGGAGAATAACTATTGGTTGGGAGGGATCCAGGGAAAGTCCACTCCTACCCCCTGCACTAGCCACTGGTATGGGGAGGCACCAGGCACCCACCCATCCGTACCAGGGCTGGCATCCATCAGGTTCCAGACAGATGCCTGGGCCAAGCCAGCAAGGAAGCCCTTGTGTCTGTGTTAATCACGGCAGGCACTTTGTCTCTTTTTGGATGCTGACACTTGGTTTCTTGTATTAGGATTTTAAAAAAACAAAAACAAAAACAAAAAAACCCAACCTATTTTTATTCCTGAGTTCAAATTGTGTTTGTATTTGGTAAGAGGCTGATGGGCAATTGTACTTGCCCCACAGATGAGTTACATACACAGTTCAATTCAAGCATGTAATTAACGGTAACTGTTTAAAAGCTGTATTTCATTTGATTTATAGCACATGACATTCTTTTTCAGCCCCACTTGTTAATTAGCCCTATTAGTAGCCCTTCATTCTGCTCTCTTTCTTTAGCTACATACAAAAGTTTCCTCATTTTTGGGGGCAAGGGCATGAAGCGAAAGCCTTGCTGCAAAATTAGCTGCAGACTAATAGTCTCCTTCTCCCAATCAGCAGAGTTGCAGCTATGCTGGCAGCCTCAGGAACTTCGATCCTGCGGTATCAAAGAGGACCATGTTTACATTTTGGTGTAGGGCCATAGCATAACACTCATTAACTGTGATACGTTGGTGGTATACGCGGAAAGGGGGAAGGAGCCACGTGCACCCCTGGCAGGATGCCCATGTCTCCCTGGCTGCCATGGGCAATCCAGTCTGCAGGATCCCCAGTGCTCAGAAGGCTTATGGTACCTAAATGCCTGGTGAAAAAACCTATCGGCACCGGTCACAGCAGGAGCGTGCCAGCCAGCTTAGACCAGACCATTGTGGGTGATGGAGATATCAGGGAGAGGCTGAGAGAGGAAATCTGGGGGGGGTCTGGGGCGCATGGTGCTGGCAGTTGTCTCCCATCTGCCTGCCCCCCAGACCCTCTCCAGCAGTTCAGCGTATCCTGTGCCAGCCTTAACCTGCTCTGCTGGAGCTCCCCCAATGTCTCCCTGGTATGGTGGATATGCTCCAACTTTTTATGCAGCCTGAAAAAATACCCATTAGCTGCAGAAAATATCAAGCTGGAATGAAAAAAAAAACAGAAATAAATAATTGGGAGTGCACTCCTGAGTCAGACCCTTCCCTCCCCTTCTCTGGTTGGCATCAAAGGCTGGGCTTCTGCCAGCCTCCAGCCCCTTCCTCTTCAGAAAAAAACACCAAAAGCAATACTTGGGAGGAAAATGAGTTTTCTGCTGGGTAATACTCTAAAGCCTGCCTTCTGAATACTCTTGCCCTGGTTTGCAAGTGGCTGGGCAACACTCAGAGGCCATCTAATTGTCATGGATAGATCAGCAAACCTCTCTGAAAGCCATGTCAGCCCCATTTAATTATTTTGCTTCACACTCGAGTGCCTTTAACACAACAGTGCCTGCAAGGTGTTCTCTGTGCCTACAGCTGCCTGGGAGAAGGGCAGCTGATTTAAAGGTTGGAGGGGAAGAAAAAAATAATAAAGATTCATTACGGTTTCCAAGGAAAGTAAAATGAAAGGAAACAAGAACTAAAAACAATTGCCCTAGTAATCAGCATCATGATTAAGGAAATGGACCAGAGAGAGACCAAAAGATGCATCATAAATCTTCAGGATCAGCTCCCCACACACTGCTCTATGACAGCTGGCTGCTCAGCACCTTATAAACGCTGTGTGGTTTGGATGCCAGAAAATGCTGAGGTGTTGCCTGTGCAAAACCAAAAGCAGCCTGTTCCTCAATAGATGGAAGCAAAGCCTTCGTATCCCAGTAGGAAGAAGGTTACAGGCTGGCAAACTGCATCTGGGCCAAACTGGGACCTCATCTCCCATTGCTGCTCCTCTGGGTACTGCTTATGCCCACTCAGGATAACACTGATAAGCCATCACATCAGTATAGAAGAGTCTCGCTCTTCATCCATGCAGTATTTTGGAAAATCAGGTCCTTTTGAAACATTCATGTAAGGTCAATATAAAGTCTCATTTTTCAGACTTCACTGGGAGCCCAGGCAACATGAAAGACCCTTAGAAAGGGCAGACCCATTCTAAAAAAAAGAAAAGTCTTTTTTAAGGCCACATCAACCATTGCTTTGCCAGGAGAAATGAGATTAAGCAGTTTCCCAAAGGGTGTCAATGCATACAGGCTGTCCAGACACATCAAGATGGTGTTGGCTTCTCAGGAACGTAGCCTGATGCTTGTACAGTTCAGCAGAGAAATATATTTTTGGTTCTGGCTTATATTTTCTGATACGTAGAAGCATCAATATTTTAAAAATATTTAAACTACTAATACAAGTCCACCTTGAGTGACTAATTACACTGTTCTACTCCCCTTCTTTGCCATTAATCCCCTGTCACATGACTTATTCCTCTTTTTAAGTATTTTTTTTTAAATCCTTATTTTACATAAAATCCTGCTGGTATTGATGGCACAGACATATTGGTATACTGGGCTGTATTTTCATTTTCTCCAGAGCTCTCCTGAGTTTCTATGCATGTAGTTCATCCCAAACTGAGGAAGAAGTAGCTTTCGTATATAAACAAATAATGTACTTTCTCTTTCTCAGGCTCGTGCAGTGCCACACATGCCCATGTATTAGATACAAACACTAAAGGAAACAGCACCTCAACCCCCAAAGCACGTAGAATAATATTAGCAATGATCAGCATTAATTTTGCCAGCAGTTATGTTTTCCAAATTCTGTTCTCCACCTTCTCAAATTATATGGCACAAGACTCAAACTGTTACTTACACTAACATTAAAATGTAGTAATTACTCTTGTTATAACGAAATAAGCGTGTGGGAAAAGAAGCAGCTTTGTGTCTACTCTATGGCTGTTTCCATATAAATCAATCTTTCTGCTATTGGAAATGTTTCTTCGCAAGAGAAAGGAAATAGGGTTTGGTCCCTACATAAAGTTAACTCAAATGTCACAGTTGCCTATCCTATTTCTCCTTTATAAACACTGCTTTTCTCTTGAAAATTGACAGGCATGAGGAACAATTTAAAAAACAAAACAAAAAAACAACAACAACAACAAAAATACAAACCCAATATTAAAAAGGATCAGAGCAAAAGGATAATTTTGCACTGTTATCCTACATCTTCATTCACCTAAATGTATTTGCAATTTTTCTATCACATTTTAACAATACACTTTTGCACAGTTAATATCTCACAGGACTCTTCTCTTTCTATATGTGATTTTTCCAAAAGCCTTTTAATATAGGAAAAAAAAATATTTTTGATAGCTATTCGTTACTTGTTAATTGAACAGAATTATTATACATTATGATGATTACTTAGTTATTAAACATTACTTTTAGTTCCCAGTTCATGGAGTTCATAAATGTTATTGTAGTTCTAAATTAATTATAATTAAATATAATGATGCACTTTAAAGAGTGACCTCCCTTACCAGTGAGTACATTTCTTGACTGGTCTATTGAAAGTAAAAAGAGAAAAAAAAGGGGAAAGACTTCCATCTAGAAGAGCAATGAAATAAATACAGAAAAGGGGATGATGGATATGGAATAGGGAGAGTATGATTTCACGTATCTGGTGACAGCTAAGATATATTACCCAGAAGTGGAGAAGTGTTTTTATGGCTGAAATATTACTTCAGTATCTAAAATCTTTTTTCCTTTTTTTTTTTTTTTTTTTCATGTATATAATAAATGTGGCTTTCACAGCTTTCACATGCCTTTCTTCCTTTATGGGAGGAGAGCAGAACACTTTTCCATCGGGATACAGACTGGTATTGTTGCTGGTTTATATGCACACAGGAAAAAAATGTTTGCAGATAAATTTCTTTAGGACATGCCATGTCAATGCAAAACAAACTTTAATACCTACCTGTGAAACCCTGCTCTATTTCTGGAGTAACTCTAACATAAGAGATTTCTTATCTTTTACTAATTCTGGGCTAACTTGAGTGAGAAAATAAATGGATAGTGCTCAGAAATGGAAAAAGCAAATATGTAGAAAGACTGGAATATATCTGAAAATCATGCTTCCCTCTCTTCCATCTGTCATCGCAGCCATCTCTGCCAGAGCATCCACAGCCCGACTCCACAACAACTGCCTCTTTGGATCCGGCTTTGTCCTGCCCACTCAACAGCAGCAGGACGGCAACAGAAGATGGCACATGCCTGTAATTCAATAGGCACTTGGCAGGGCATCCTAATGTGCTCCCAGACATTTCGGGGTTTTCCATGCCACTTGGATCAGTAATGCTTACGGTTGGCCCCAAGGAATTCTTGGCAGGGGCAAAGCCCGGATCCCAAACTGTGAGATGAGCCTGTGTCCAAGAGCAGCTGGGTTTGGTCAGTCTCTGAGCTAGGGACTGAGCTGCTGGCGTGCATGTGTGTGCATGTGTGAGAAAGAGGCTGGTGAGGAAAACAAAAAAAAATGAAATCTAGTCTGAAACATCACTCCATAGTCATGATTTAGTTGGTGGTATGTGAAAATGGCTGGACTTCTGCTTTATAGAGAATATTGTCCCTGGTGCCATCTCATCACATACCTCCATCTGTGGGAAGTTCACATCTGACACAGGACTGGTATGAATAAAAGAAGTTACTGACTATTTTCATTGTGTGTGTCCCCCAGACCCTCCCCTCCGCATTTCTCTGAGGTTTAGATTCCAGATGCCTCTAGAGCTTTCTTGTGAGTGGTCTCTTATTTTTGGTTTATTTATCCAGAAGATGCTTTTATAGTCCCAAAGTCCTGACCTGCATTGACTGCAATCTCAGTTGTGCTAGTTGGCTGTTACAGAGGGTTAGAAAATCTGTGAAAGTATCTTCAGCTTGGCAAGAAGAAAAGGAGGTGAAAAATGACTGTATAAGAGAGAGGGAGAAAGTTCAAAGAACCAGACATTATCCTGAAGAACAGTGTTTTGTTAATAAATATGTTGTTTGCCAAGAGTGGAAGACCTTGGAATATCCACACAGTGGGAAATCTTTCTAACCTATCAAAAGCACTATGATGCTTTGCCACGTGGATAGAAAATATCCACCCAAAGATCATCTCAGGGCCAAATCCTTTCCCTCTAAGTCAATAAGCACTCGGATCTTTTGAGGATATTTTGCCAGGCTGGGAGCAGCTCTTGGATGGACTTGCAGGAATGCTGGTCACATTGTTATCTGTGTGTTCAGAGTAGAATTTATTATATGTCTATCTTATGGGAAAATTATTTAATCCAGAAGATAAAATGCTGCAGGACGAGTTTTCTTCCAGTGAAAGAAGACTACAACATAGCAGAGGACAGAATTAACTTTTATCTGAGCTTACAAAAATCTTTACTTCAACTGAAGCAAGTGATAATATATTAAATGTAGAATTCTCTGTATTGAATGCTTTTCCCCCTTCTGATACTGGTTCTGCATTTCTTTCTACAAATTGCTGATGGCCATCAAGAACTTGACACAGATATGTAAAATGTGGCACTTTCTCCCTTTCTAACAGACTTTGGAAACATTTGCTGTTATCTGGGGCACACCATTCATTCCTGCTGGAGTGACATCAGTAGCATAAATACAGGTTTGCAGTATCACATGATAGTGGAGTGCTGGTTACTCAGGAGACATTTTCTTTCTAATAGAAACAACACCCCCAAATAATCATTATACTATAGTGATTATTCAGTGCTTGACATGTGATGCTTGTTGGCCATAAAAAGGAACTTTTAATTATAAACACAGTCCTAAGTTTCCCGGTTGTCATAGGATTAGCACCAAAGCCCCTAATGACTTATAGGTAGCAAGATTAAAAAAAGATATTCACTGTGTGTCAGCACCTATGCAAAGTCTCCCCTTGAACAGTGGGATATTCTTTCTAAACTGTCAAGAACGTGCCAAAGAACCAAACTAATCAGCCTCCATACATACTAGTATAATAAAGATAGTTGAAAATTGGCAACCGAATCTTCCAAGTGACAACTCCATGGCCATTATAAAGTGATTGTTGTGGGAAATGCTCCATTTTATTGCCTATGCTGAGAAGAAATGCATTTTCCATTTGCATCAAGCAAGTGCTGTTGCTCTAATATTAGGGATGAGGGAAATACACAGAGCTATGGTGTGGCACTCACTGGGTATGGACAACATACATGCGAGATGTAGGATGGGGACTATATATGATGCAGTCGTATGTGCAACACGCTGAGCAGGGGAATACCAATAGCTGTGATTTGTAGTCTTACTCCCACCCATGCTGAAGCAACAGAGTTAAGACCAGTCCCAGCTGCTATAGTAGGTGGCTTCAAAAAAACAAGAAGCAATTGCTGTGCGTGAGAATGGTTGCTTAACTCTTTAACATATAGGTCATTCATTTTTACAGGAGAATAAGTGAAGCAGACAGTACAAGTAGGCTTGGAGACATTGAAAAAATACAGCCTTGAGACTTTTGGGAAAAGATTCATTGAGTTTTGACAGTATGGAGAGATAATGCAAACAGCCCAGAGGTCTGAGTTATGGCCAAGATTAAATGAATATGATGTTGCTTGTCTGGTCCCATGGGGACAATTGTCCGCACCTGAGAACCAGTCTGGCCTGATCCCAGGTGAGTCAGAGATGGGGAGAACAGAGGATATTCCCCCAGGTCTCAGGCTGAGAGGCTCCCATGACCATCTATGGTCAACCCTGTAATGTAACAAGGGCTGCCTGGATGTCAGCAGGTACATCCCTACTGCTGACCCATGCCATGCCAATCTGACCACACTCAGCCTCAAGGAAAGGAAGGAAAGCCTTTTTTCCCCCCCCTCATATCCACCCCATCCTTTTTCCATAGGATCAGTTTTTGATTTTGATCTGACATAAGGTTGGAACGTTGCAGACGATAATAGATGGGAAAAGATTTGTGAGGCACAGATGACCTCTTTTATACTTTTCTCTGTTAAATAATGATAATATGGTGCAACTTTATTTTTTCCCTTAAAAGTTTCAACTGACCGTTGTAATAGTTTGTAACAACTCCCCAGAAAGTCTTTTTTTCAGTGTGCTTTCTGCATATCTGTATATGTAACCCCTGTTGACTGGAAAACAAATCTAAATATCACTGGCACCTCATCACATCTCTTCCTCTCCCACTGCAGATAAGGTACCAACAAGTACATAGTGTTCTTATTTCCTCTATATTGAGACATCATTTAAGTAAAATATATCCAAAATAAATTTTAGGTCCAAAACTCCCAAAAAAGAGACAATTAAAGGAGTTTTTGATTACGAAGAGAATTTCTCTAGGAAAAAAAAAAAAAAAAAATTGCTTTCTAGGGACCACCAGCCATCCACACAATGTGAGACAGATTTCTTCACTTGTCCTAAGCTGGAGATGTCTCACACATGTTGCCCACCCATCCTCAAACCTTGCAACAGCGAGCACCTGGAGAGTGCTCACCTACTACTCTTACCCTATTTGCTCTTGGCATCAGGTTCTTCATGGACCAGATAGACAGGGGTAGGGCAGCTCATGTTGGTCTTAGGCAGCACTTCTGATGAAGAAATGATCTTTTATGCTGTGAGTTAGATAGACTGGTTGGGTACAAGAATTAATATTTAATAAAGAAAAATCAGTAAAATGTGGAAATGTCTTCCAATTTTATACCTTGAAAACTGATAGGACAGACAATACCAAACCCACCACTTCCATTTGAATGAGCAGCATTACAGAGACCAAACCAGCTCCTCTTCTCTCCAGTAGTAAGAAAACTCCACAAAAGCCTTCTTTGCTGCTGCTAAACCATCCACCCATCAATTTTATTTACATGTAAAACCCAGTAATCATACAATTCCTTACAGCCTGTTCCCGTATTACAGAAGCAATGGTCCAGAACCAAATAATGGAGTAATAATTTAATCTCAGCTTTTGCATGCTGCCCACGAGCAACCAAAGAGCAATAATCACTGCCATGGCTGAACTGCATCTGGCTGAGCAGTTTAGGGATACGCGCTATCCTGCACACAGGTATTTGTGAGCTCTTCCAGCTATTTCAACCCACTTGTGCTGAGAAGTAATGCCAGGGTGGCATACAAACTATGTGAAGAGCACCGAGAATATTTGGTGAGCATTATTCTGGCATAGTATTATGAACTGCATAATCTGTCTCCAGCGGCCACACAGTTTCAGTTGAAACAGCATTTATTAGCTCTAGCATAGCTAAGATCTAGATGGAACAGAGTAGATGGTGGCTCCACATACCACAACAAGACCACAGTCTGTCTGATATGGATGGGGGATATTCGGAGGAGATAACATCTTTGAGAGCAAGAACCTGAGTGTAGGTTGTATTTGTAATGTTCTGTAGGGGCAACAAAAAGATGAAAAAGTTTCAAGGTTCACAAAAAAAAGCCTGAAACTAAAAAAAATCTGCCTTGAAGAAGGCTTAATTTGTAACTTCTGCACAATTCTGTTGTTGTTTTCCACTGACTATTGCACATGACTGAATGACTTCACCATGCTAAAACAAATGTGGGGTGAATATCAAAGTTCAGACAGGGAAATCCAAACGGTTAGGAGCAAAAGCACTTGTTCTGACGCAGAAGCGAAGGCTCACCAGAGCAATTCCACACGAGACACAACAAAGTTTGAAGAGCTGAAGAGCCAGCACATGGCATGAATGCCATTTTAATAGCATTAAAAGCCACTGGCTTAAAAATGGAGCTTATATGCACAGATAAAATCTGTACGGTATGTGCATATGCTAAAGCCTGGGATTGCTTTTATAAGCTATGGAAGAAATATCCACACACTTGCATAAGACTTAAGGCAGCAATAATTCAGGATGAATGGAGTTACTGGTAGTATTAGAGAGAACAGAGGCAGGAGTAAATGTTCTTAAAGTCGTCTGGTGTCAGCGCTTTAGTTTTGGAGCATTTCTGAGAAAATTATTCCAAACTGAAGTGGCAGAGACCAACAGAGGCTGTTGTCATTGAGGTTAGAGAGCAACCTAAGCATATCAGTGTGGGAGTGTGGTGTAGCTATCAGCTAGGTACTGGGTTGGAGGAACCACATGTGATCAACGGGTCAGAAAAGACATGCAAAGTTATACAGGACAAGCAGTTTCTCTTTTCTACCAGAAAGGGAAAAGTGATTGAAAAACGGTGCTGTATCTGGCCACCTCAGGTACAAGAAAAAGGCAAAATTTTATTGCAATTGCATAGGTATGTTTTATCCATCAAACTGTTAGTCCACAGTTTATTTAAAATTCAGAGACTCATAAGCCAGAAAAAAGAGCAACACTAAAAGAGATATATGTAGATACGTGTGTGTGTGTGTGTATGCATATATATGTGTATGTGAATAAACATATATACTCACATAGGCACTGTTTACTTATATATGCTTTCTTGTGGAAAGCTCCCTTGAGAACCATCTGTTGCCTGAACTCCGATGATGCTCTGGCTGAGATCTCAGCAGCAGCAATAAATCCATCCTCATACACATCCAATTCTGTCGCTGAGTAGAGGATTATGATAACTGATGAGTCTCAGGTTAGCATATAGTTCCAAGTGGACGGCTAGTTTGTTTTCTCTGTCAGATCTGTGGCTTACTAGAAAAACAGCTTTCAAGAACACATTTTCCATGTAGTGGAGATAATTCAACATCTTTGGTTCTGAAGTATTCCAGAAAATTTCACAGACTCTATAAACTACATGCATTGAATATTGTTAAGTTACAGTGCTGCAAATCTACGGTTACTTTATTGATTTCAGTAAAATTAAACATGTCTGGAGCACGTATAAATACTCTGTAGCTTTTATGCCTTTCACTTGAGAGTAACGTGGAGTTTTGGCACATAATTTCTTTAGGAGAATTCTTAAGCATGTCATAAATCTTTCTCATAAACATGTATATATGGTGAACAAGCTTCACAGCTAATTGGTATAGTGCCAGCATTGATACTAATTTTTTCTGAGAAATATGTACAGAGGTTTTATTAGTAAAGTATTACAGGAACAACTCAGCCCAGGTACTTCAGGAATTTACTAAGATCACATAAAATGTATTTTGTTTCCTTCAAACACATGACACCTGATCCATAGCCAGTTAGGACAACAGGATTTTTTCCATTGATCGCATCTGTACAGAAGTTGCACGAGATGTTGGCTTCAGCCACAAAACTGGCTCAAGAACCTCCTTTCTGTCCAAATCTCTTTTTCTTTCTATTTGCTCCCATCTTCACACTTCAACTCATGACCCCATCAGCTACAGACAAATGTCTGTGGCTTGGGAGCAATTACATCTGAAGGGGGTCTGGCTGCTGAAGCTGGCACAGGGGAACCACAGCTGGAGTTTCAGCCTTGTGAAACAGTTACTGAAACCTCTGTACAACGTGGCGAGGAAAGGTTGCATCTTGAACAGCCTGGTCACCTTCATCTGGCAGCAGCAAGGGTTTGAGGGAAACAAGAGGGGTGGGTGAACCCAAAGCAAGTAGCAAGAGAGGTTTGTCACAAAGGAATTGCTGGTGGATGCCGTCCTGTGACATGAGAGACGCCGGGAGGGGAAAGGAGCCTGGTGGTCACGGTTTCCTGGCTGAGGACACCAGATGCACAACTGCCAGAAGCCTATTAAATATTGAAAAGCGAGCATTCAGCAGGCAGGTGGAAAGCAACATATTGACTCATTTTGTTTCTCCAAGGAGAAAGGTTTTGTGATATGACTTACAAAAACAATATGCTTTTCTATGCTTGTATTTACAGCAAAAAGTCACAGAAGGAGTTTCTAAAAGCAAGTGCAGAGCCACAAAAGCTGCCGCGTGGGTATCGATCGTGGCGCTGGCATTGCACTGGGTGTCGGTGACGTTCCTAGCTCCTTACAGATTGCTTTTGGCAGCTCTGCTGATGTCGATTGCTCACTGCATGCAAACAAAAGCTTTGACATTCACTTGGGGGCTGTAAATGACCTGTAGTTAATACCGTAACTTCTGCATGGCAAACATAATCTGCGTATACTTTTTTTTTTTTTTTTTTTTTTTTTTTCTCCACTCTTTAGGATGCTGTAGAGACCAAGGATCTTTCTCAGGAAGAAACTGGGTCCCATGATTACAGTTTATGCCCTTGGGTGTCTAAGCAACTGTTTGCTGTGATTAGACCTTGACCCTCAGAAAGGTTCATGACCTTTGTGGGAGGGTCATTTTATTCCAAACCATTCTGTTCAATCAAGGAGCTTTTCATTTTGCTAGAAATAACATATTTCATTGCCAGCTGGTCAGTAAATTAATGTTAACAAAAATATAATTATATTATGCCAGTAACAAAGGTTGAAGCTCTTATCAAATTTCACCACTTAAGAATAATCATTTTTATGGAGGTGCAATAAATAATAAGTACTGTTTTACTGGATGTCTTTTCTTTTTAGCAGTAGTGGAGTAATTTATTTTTTAACATAAACCAGAATTTAATCAAAACCACACTCCAGCTTACTCTCATCCCACAAGTTAATGTGTTTTCCCACTTGCTTCCAAACTTCAAATTTAAAAAATGTTTCTTTCATTTTTCTGTACCTACACACTCACATTCAAATGCAGTGGTTTGCTACTATTCTTTGTGCACCTAAATTATTTTTGATCAAACCTTTGTGCACTACCTTGTACCCTCCAACTGAAAATCAGTGTTGTGTATGGGGATTCTCTTGGTTTTTTTCTGTCCACCAGTAACAAAACTCAACAGCCTCTATGCCTGGCTCACGCCACTTTGAAAATGCAATTCAAAACCTTCTTGTTTTCCTTTAATGCCCTTTTGTTCTTTCTGAATGGTTCTCAACATTTTAACTTTTTTTTTAATCTTTGTACTGAAAGGAAAAACCTGAACTTCACTTATCTCTGCCAAAAATACTTCTGATATGGATAAATAACCTCTGTGGCAGTGAAGTTTGTTTACTTTCCATAGCCATTTTCATTTCTGAGAAGGTCAGACCTAAGACCAGGCTAATCAAGTCATGATCCAGGTGGTAAGGGACAGCACATCATCTAGCAGATGAGAAAGAAGAAAAGCTCGTGCTTTTATGCAGTGAAATATTCCTTGCATATTTCTCAGGAGTGACCTGATATTTCTCAACATCCTTCCAATCAGCACATCTCCCACATCTCCAAGTGACAGTGCCTCGACAGGGATGGCTTTCACAGCCATTAAAATCAAGCTCAAGGCTGCAATGGTGAGTGGGCTCACATGGATGTGCAATCATGATGCCCAAATTTTTGGTTGCAGTGTTGTAAGTGTGGGGAGAGGGAAGCGATAGATCCTGTGAAAATTAAGTCTGTTAAGGCCACATTAACTCATTCATATCTATAGGTCCCAGGGATCTTCCAATTGAGGGAGAAACAGCCCGGGAGTGCTGCTTCTGGCATCCCCATCTTTGCCCCTTGCCCTGCTCCTCTTCCCTCTGGCTGGGACCAATCTTCAGAGAAACAAATTTGTACAGACTAGAGCGACCAGCCCGCTGCAAAGACCTCATTTTCCAGCTGACCCAGATCCCCTCTATTCTTTTTGTGATGACCCTTTTACAGTGGGTTGGAAACCAATTTTCTTCAATTCTTGCTTTAAGCAATCAACTTATCTCTGTATGGGAGACTACCTGATGGGACCCACTGCTCAGGCATTTCTATACACTGTTCACACAAGCCAATAGCAGTGACATAAACAACCAGTCTGCAGCCACACACTAGATTGAAAGCTGTGACCTGTTTGCTAAGGCTACAGCAATTACAAATTTAATTAACCTCTGCACTTTCTGCAACCAACAGGTGACTTATTTCAGTTATTGAGAGAATTAACCAGTTCTCACTCCCATCATAACCTGCCCACCACCCATTCCCCCCCACCTGATTGAGAGGCAAGAGACATAAAGAGGGTAGGAAATGTGTTATCTCCCTCCTTCCACCCACCCCTCTGGGGATGCGGTGCCTCCTTCTACTGCCATCTCCCATGTCCATGACTATTTAACGGTCGATTCCCTGCTTCAGTCTTTTTAATATCCTAGGGAAAATGAAAAAAAAAAAAAACAACAAACTCAGTCACTCCTTCTTCACAAGCTTGTAGCTCCTGATTGTGCATGCTAATCATTTCCAGACTGGCCCCTTCACATTACTGAGTGAGGACTGAGTGCTATATATCATTTTCCATCTCTGAAACTTAAATTCATGTCAATTTGAGCCATCAAAATATAAAAAGGTATCAGACATTTTGTGGGGACCCAGTCCAGCTCACACTAAAATTTACGGGAGTTTTCCAGTCAATTTTAACGGTGGTTTGATCAGACCTCACAGAGTGTAGAAATTACAATTTTCATGCTCAGATGATTCTAAAATAGCAGATTTGCTTCAGCTTTTGAAAAATCGAGACAGTGCTAGACTGAAAATATTAAATTATTATGTAGATAGTCAGATATAGGACTCTGACACTTGAATAATGACACTTGAAAAAGAGACCTCTTCAAACCTTTGCATATCTTTCAATGAAAATAGCTAAATAAGCCCCTAAGTATAATATCTGCTGGAGCATTTCAGGGAAAATAACCTTTTATTTTGACATAGCTAATAAGTCAAAGTAGGTGACACTGGTAATTAAAAACTGTCATTGGTCTTCTCTGTCATGAGCTGGATGGCTTTTGGGCTTCTCTCTGAAAGGATCTTAAAATTTCTGCCTTGATGGTTGCAAATCAGAGTTATAACCTGGAGGGTGCCAGTTCAACCCTGCTCCATCACCCTCAGGAAGGGATTGTTTATTGCCAGTGACAATGCATTATCTTGTTCTCTCCAGGCCAGGAAGGGGCTCCAGCTCTGGGCTGGGCTTTCCCATACCAACAGCTCTGCCTCATACGGGGATGAAAGAGCTGCTGGGAATGGCAGAGCTGGTGTCCAGTGTGCCAGAACTGTAACTCCTTTCTTCAGTCTTCCTATTCTCTCTCTTCCCAGGGGCACCGAGATGTTCCTTCTTTGATCTGGTTCATTTTCACAAATATTTAAACTGTCTAAGGGGCTCTCAGGCCACCTGAGAGCACATGTGGCCCTTGGTCCTGCCACACTCCAGCAAGATGAGGAAGTAACTGTGACCTAGGAAAGGATTTGGGGGATGGTGTGCAGAGGAGAACATCAAGCAGCCCATTCCAAGACTGATTAGAATTTCTTAACAAAAGATAAAAGTTCCTTAATCATTCTTCAAGGTTAAGAGGTTCACGTTGTATTCCCATGTGCTCTGACCTTCTCTAATTAGCATGCTGTTGGTATTTCACATCTAAAATATGAATAAGCTATTCATTATCATCACAGCCATTATTCTTCTGCAAGCTACCAGAAAGAATAAGTTGCTTCTTTTCACAGGAGACAAGGTCAACCTAGTCTATCAGTCGGCTAAGCCTGAATAATGTATAAACTGATTTTCACAGCAGGCTCTCTCAGCTGATGAATGCATATCCATAAGGATGGTCAGCCAGAAAAGATAATCTGCTGTTTGGAAATACTTTTACTGTGAAGTATTTGCTACCTCCGCTACAGTATCTGAATGAGTGGGCCTTTGCAGATAGAAACCTGAGTCTATTATCTCTTTTCTTCAATTCCTTCTCTTTAATAAGGTGGGAGTTATGATGCAGTTCATACCTGACAGTGAAGATATAAGAAGGGATTTCATAGCACGAAATATTTTTTTTCTTCTTGTGATTGGTATCAGCAATATCTACATGACTAGGTATAGTAAACCTGGTAAAGCTTGTCGGGGGAGGCAAAGTTCATTAGGCCAGCTAAAGTAGTTGAAAAAACAGATGAACTTCTGGGCACAGCAGCCTTTCTGGAGGTTAGAAAAAATGGCCCAGCTTTGTTGATGTTACTCTATAGGCCCGAGGAAGTTTTTGTGTGTCAAAGAGATTGTCTGTTTTTTGCAGCTGTATCACTTCACTTAAAATGCTCTCTTACCTCTCCTGTCACACTGCCTCGATATATTCTTAGGATATCCCGACACAACAACATTACTATCAACTACATTAACTCATCTCATATAATGAGAATTAATGAGAATTCTACCATTGTGAAGACAGTCAAGAGTGCAGTATAGCACTAAAGACGTTCTTAACATTTATTTTTTTTACTTGTTTGATGCTATTTCTATTTAACTTATTAACTTAATTTTGGGATACACATATGGAACACACACACACACAGAGATCACTTTTTCCTACTTCTGGTGATGACGTTTTGTGCTTCCAGATCTGTTCTAGAAGATGGATTTCATATTGAATAGTTGCATCACTGGTTGTTTCTGCCTTCATTTCAAAAAGTGAAGGTTGTGCATTTTTCAGTCAGGCACTTTGTTCAGTCTATGGCTCAAGGTGTTCCCTCCCTACTGAAAAAAAAATCTGTAAAAATACTGCTTACAGCACAACTTCCAGATTCTGTAATGACAAATATGAAACAATTTCTATCTACAGTATGAGGAAAAAGTATGTCTTAATGATTTTCAAAAAAAGGAGAAATTGCATGGTATTATACAATATAACATATGTTCATTTCTTTAATCACTCAATTTTTTTAACAGTTTTCCTAAAATGTCTATACAGTGCCTTTATCTTGGAAAGTGAAGACATACGAAAGACGTCAAGGATCATAACACATACAC
This sequence comes from Athene cunicularia, assembly GCF_003259725.1. Lineage (NCBI taxonomy): Eukaryota > Metazoa > Chordata > Aves > Strigiformes > Strigidae > Athene > Athene cunicularia. The sequence continues at coordinate 2,739,071 of NW_020799099.1, forward strand.
TTTATACTTTGTCTGGTACCTGACTTTCACAGCACTGTCAGAAATCTTAGACACTTCCTTAGATATCTTTCTTAATCTCTTAACATCAAGTGGGCAGATGCAGAGTAGAGATGAATATCTCTTTATATGGCATGCTCAGTAACAGAAATCCCAGAAGGGGATTCTAATACACGTATTACTCTGATGATCAGTGTAGATGGGCATGGTGGTTCATGCAATCAGATAACATCATCTGAGAACAGAAACCATCCTCGTACCATTTGCTCTGTAAGTTTTGCCCTCATGAAGAAATGCTGACCACACAAAAGTGTGAATGTATTTACATTTACTGGGCTTCTGCAGCTTCTCTACTTTGCTAAGAGGAGAAGCATTCACAGGTACAGAATCTGTATGTACCATTTCCATGTAGCATACCAGCACGGTTTTGGAGGAGCACTTTAAAAACTGGACACTTGTTGAATAACATGTTTTGGCTATGAGTCAAATCTCTGATACTTTCATGCACCCTAGTCTAATCAGGGAACCAAATCTCATGATGCAAGAGGTGTCTGTTTAACATCTACATGGCTGCCCAGAGAAAGGTTGCCATACGTGACTCATTAGTGTATCACATTTAGCACCACTGATGTAATGCCTCTGGAGAAGCCGTATTTTCCCTTTCCTGAGGAAAAGGAAAAAATGCATGAAGGGCCTTTTGGGATGTTTTTCGGAACATTGTTTTAGCTTTATCCACATCCAGCCTCAAATATAAGCAGTTTCTATCTGTGGAACAACCATCTGGGGACAGATGTAAGTATGTATGTGACATATAAGTGTTTCTAATTCCCTTTGCTGCCTAGCCTGCCAGCAACAAATATTTTCTCTATCTTAATCCAGTCTTTCATCTATATCACATTCATTCCTGTTTTGGGTGAGCACCATTTTCCTTGAAGCATGCACTCAAGGCTGTTTCATGGTGAAAGAGCAGATAATATGCTGATTCTATATATGCATTTTCATGCATGTGCTGAGCAGCTTAGGCTAGGTTGCTGCTTGCCTCAGATGATGCTACTGAGGTTGCATGGGCAACTGCATTAGCCCAGGACAAAGTACTACAAGTTCCCTGGTCTCGGTTAGTGCCTACAGATGAGCACAAGTGGAAATGTGCAAGGGAAATGCTTGTTTCCAGCCATCTTCCACTGAAATATTGTTCAGACTGGCTTCCCTTAGTGCTGACCACAGCAGTCACATACGTAGAAATACATTGCCTGTCTCTAGTTTTGCTTCTGTATTCTTTTTTAAGAAACATGTTAAAATCTAAAGTGCTTCTCCTGGTGCATCCTCCATCTAGGATTATTTAACATTCATTTCAACATGGTTTGTTTTTAGAGATATATTAAACCATTGCAGTTTCAAGGATTTTATTTTCTTCCTATTTTCTCTGTGTGGCCCTAAAATCTTGATACAGACTTAAGCTTTTTGATTTACTGTCATAAAGCCCAAATTCATTACAAATGGAAAACAAGGACAAGGTCGAGTCAATTAACGGAGTTACTTAATTACTCAGTGACTAGTAATGACTCCACCTACAAAAGTCTGATAACACCAGATTTGCTAGTGTCTTGTTATCTCTGATGTTATCCCTTTAGGGATGATGAGTTTAAGGTCAGCCGAAGGTAAAATCCTCAAAGACCATACAACTGTAAGCCCACTTGGAGGATTTGTTTAAATCTTCCCTGAAATTCCCTTTTTATCTATATCCTTATCCCACAGCTTATGCTTGATCTAAGTGCTACCCTAAAACTATTAGAAGTGATTTCACAAGTGCTGTATAAATGATGAACAATTGTAATTACTGCCCATATGAATGATAATAATAAATCAAAAATTTTATTTAAATGCTTTAGGTCAGATTTGCTAACTCTCCATTTAACAAGTTTCTCATGACAAGCCTGCTCATTCCTTTCTAGAAGAGGAAGGGCTATGTGGCAAAACGATAAGAGTAGCCTGTTTCCACAGTCTTGTTCATTTTAGATTATTCCAGCTAAATAATGAAACTTCTGAAAAAAAAAAAAAAAAAAAAAAAAAAAGTCTGAAAGAAGAAAAGTAATTCTGGAATATCTGTAGTGGAAGAGATGGGACAACCAGTGGGAGATCAGTGTGGTCAAAAATAGCGTTGAACCAGTTCTTTAAGACTTGCCTAGAAAGCTGTTACAAAAGTGATGCTGTTTTCTGCAGTGCTAATATCTGAGCCTGTGAAGTCCTGAGTTTCCCTGAGCGAGGAAATGCATACTCTTTCCTTTCTTGATAAGTCATGTGACATTATTTAAGCAGCAAAATCAAGGGATTTAACTCTGACATATGTGCAGTGTAAATTTATTTTCTACCCATCCATATATTATATCCATCACTTTTCATATGGATACATTTCCTCCTAATTGCATTAGTTTAAACTTAAGATAATCGTGTAATTTAATTTTTAGAAGTAGCGTAAAAAAATTACTTCTTTTCAGGCCCAAAGGAAACCTGAAAAATATTTTTTAATCCATCTGAGCTACTGTTTATAAAAACATTTTTCATTTTGTCCATAGAACAAGTTCTTCAGACAGTTCTTATAAGGGTGCATATAAGGACATTTATGGGAAATATGTTGCATTGTATTATCAGCCAGGTATATATAGGCTACAAAGGATAAGATAGTCACTAGTTACATCAGGTGCTTCCATGGTCTGGGTTTTCAAACATCCTAATCAAGAAACTGGTTAAATGTGCTTCTCCCCTTTACAGCTTGTATTTCTGAGGGTCTTTTCCATATAAAACAAATGTCCTCAATATGAGGAAAACAGCTCTTGGTTGCGAGTCTGGACAGAGTCAGAAGTGCCGCATTGCAGTTTTACTCTAAAACTTGGCAACAATTTCTTATTTTCTATTTTTCATTGAAAAAAATGTACTGATATTTTCTTAGATTTATCACCTTCGCCTGTTTGGTTAATATTTTAAATGAGGAAGAGTATTGGTGCTTTGATCAGCTATAATTTTATCCACACCTACAGCATCTAAAGTACTGTTTTCTCCTAAATCTTACATCTATTACAAGAAGAGCAAAGTAACAGATTTAAAAACAAGACAAACCAAAAAACCAAATCCAACGATAACAACAGTTCACTCATACCAACAACACAAATAGCAACAGGACACATAAAATAGCAAACAGCAGAGCTCATGCTTTCCTCACTGTGGCTCGCTTTCTGTTGTTCCACTTATCATCACTAATGATACACAAGTGAAAAGATGTTACGTGTACTTGAGTAATTGTCAGAACCACTGTCATGAAAGAAATCTTCAGTGACTTGAAGTAACTCAACAACTTCTTGAGCAGACATCATTAGCCTATGCAGGAGGTTCCAATACACTGATTTCTATTTATCACATGCTCGAATGATTTCTGAACCGAGAGAAAGTCATGCATGATTACATGAGAACTGAAGCACGCGATACGGAGAGCAGATGTTGCTGTGACCAGGGCTCAAAGCCCTAATTGCCAGCTGGCATGCTTTTCTTAATCTGTTGGAGATATTGACTTGCCAGACTGAAATGTAAAGTTCCTCTGAACTCAAGGAATATTGAGTGCACAGCTCATCACTTCTTACAGAGCAAAACGCTAATTATAAATGCTATCCTTCATTATCTGTGGAACGCTGCTAGTTTAAATAGTTGCTAATCTGAAAACCCAAACCCAGACTCAGGAATGGCAATAATGTGGTTTTCCTTCACTAGTGCTTCTGCAGACAGCTCTCAAGATAGTTGTCAGAAGTAAAATCACCTAGACATTAGTGGCAGCAGCAGTCTTCCTTTTCAGGCCAGGAAAGAGGCTGAAACACGATATCAGTTCCTTGGTTGACCTGACACTGTTGTACAAACCAGATCTATACAGTATATACATCTCCAGTAGTTTGCTATGGGTGTGAAAATTATTGAGCAAGTGATTTGAAATAAATCACTTAAAAAAAAAAAATAATTTACAGCTGCAGATTCCTGGACCTGCAGGGAAAATCCAGAGATCTTTTTTCAGATCAGGAGATCTAGGTCCCATGGAGCTCAGTCTGAAGTCTCCCAGAAGCAGGACAACAATCCTCATCAGTTGTGAAAAATAATTGAAGCTAAGATGTGAGAACCAAGACTAACAGCACTTTTCAACAGTTTGCAACCACCAGCAAAGGCACTCCAGACAAGGACGACACAGCAGCACCATCATGGGAATTTCTTGTAGGTGCACAAACCAGTGTTGTTTCAGACAATGAACTGACTGTCATCCTGAAAGGAAACAGAACATTTATTACTTTTAAATTGAACACAGGTGCAAATGCCAGTGTGGTGCCACAGAAAGTGGTAACAGCCCTGAGAGAAAGGGTGGTGGGGTGTGCAGAATACAGCTGATTCATGCTGAGAGGAAAACTCTGCTTGCCCCCTGGCAGGAGACAAGGAGAGGATGTGGATAAAGCTTTGCTGCAAGAGGAAACAGAATACATTCCCTCAAAGGTTTCACCTTTTAATTTATATCTCATTTGATGAACATTTAGAAATGGAAACTTTGAAGTTGGTCCTGCTTTGAATGTGTGGCTGAGCTAGATAACCTCCATAGTTTCCTTCCAACCTACATTTTTCTATGATTTTATACTTATCTACAGGTAGGTGTTTCTTGTCAAGAATTTTTCTTTTGATGCACCAGTAAAGTTCTGCCTGAAGCCCATAGGAAGAGAGCAGCCATTTGTGCACAGTCAGCATCCCCAAAGAGAGAAGGCTGCCAAATGGGTTGAGTTTGGAACCTAAAATACCTTTCGAGAAAAGACAGGCATGATTTTTAGTGTATAATCACAGCCACCATAAGTGATTCTTTGGTTTGTGAGGGAAAAACATGACCACAAATAGAAGAATGTGAGAAAATGCAGAGTAATTTTCTAAATAATTGTGTTTATGCTAACTAAACTGATACAATCAGAAATGAGAGGTGGGACAGGTAGAGTCCAGTAAAACAGCTGACATCCACAGCAGGGCCGTTTCCAGAAACAAGAAAAGGGAATTAAACTTCATTATGGTGGTGAACGGTGAGAAATCTGTGACTGATCTAGCTGCCTGCACCACAAACTAGTGACACCTTGGAGTCCTGGTCCCCCAGCTGAAAGACACTGCAGCCTCTCTCCAAGCACTGGTCTTTGGTCTAATCTCAGGCTCTGTGACTCCCCAAATTCACAACTGGCCAATACAGTTCACAAAGACTTTAGACATAGACCACGGAGGTAGAGGAGATCTGTGTTAGACAAAGCTGTCTTTTAACACCTTGCTTTAACAACCTCCTATGTGGGAAAATACATACATGGGGATCTTTTCAGGTAGAAAGTCTTCTTTTTTTCAATGTAACACAAACCTGAGACTGGTATTTGGACACAACTTAAGCATAGAAAAGTCTGTTGAAAAAGTTTGAATACATATTAGTATAAGCAAAATATTAGCTGCAGTCAGAGAGCAGCTGAGATATGAGCAGAAATTGTGAGAGCCACTGCTGAGGGTGAAATCCTGAGCAAAATAACCCAGGCTATTAGCAAGCCAACTTGTTCCTAGCATCTATTATAAATAGATGGCAGAGTGTTTATTACTGCAAATGATTTGCTTAGAGACACTAGATAGTGATCTGTAACATGGAACAAAACATAATGTGGAGAAAAACATGCAAAAATGCTGCAATTAGCTGTATGCCAATATATAGATATAAGCCTGAAAAAATGCAACTCAATGCATCATCTTATACACAGGTGTATTAGAATAATCTTCATAAAACAACAGAAATTCAGTGCCACCCCCAATATATTTCTATAATAACAAAATAGTAGTAAAGAACTTATAAAGGTTAATTGAAGATGTTCTGTACCTCTTCAGAGAAATTAACCAACCGCAATTTCAATTAATTTTGCAGAGACAGGCTTTTTCTGACAGATTTCTCAGGTCCAGCAGGGAATTTCTGTACAAAGAAAACAGCAAAACAAGCCAGGTAGATACTAAGACCTGCAGGCTGTCCTAAATCAGGCAGAGAGGTGCCTTGGGCACTCACATGATTGGTAATGAAATAGGGGGCTTCTCGGGGATGACTCTCTCTTTTGATTTGAGAAGAATTCCATCCAGGGATGGACGCAGTCATCTGCCAAAATTTATGTTTCTACAAAATCCAGTGGAAAACCCATACTCACTTCCTTACCCTGCTTGACCTGATCTCTTCCCCAGCTCTCCGATGACTACCTTGCTGGTCAGGCTATGGGCTGTCTCTTTTTCACCTGTTGAATATTTAACCATTCTTGCAAAGCTCCAACAAGAGTCAAAGATGGAAAGCAAGTGACTGGCCCCGAGGGCTGGCAATTAGAGCACTCATCTGGTATGGCAGAAAGGAGCTCGTTCTTTCTAACCCAGAGAATATCTAATCGTTTATAAAACAGTGCATTAATCCCAGCTTGGACTGTAAGAGTCAATGATCTGGATGTGAGGATTCATAATCCATTATATAAAATGTTCTTATTTCTGATATTGAAGTAATGTACAACCTCAGCTTTATTTCATATCAGTCTTTTTATCCTCTTGCATGACTGGTTCTGTAGGAGGTAATCTAGCAGCTAACCATGGCATCATATACACGCACATAGATATACATACACCCACAAGTATGTATGCCTTCAGAAAGATCAGTCTTTCTCTAGACATTTGTCTTACTTAACCAGGAGAGATAAATTTTATTACTTCTGTTGCTTTTTTTTTTTTTTTTTTTTTTTTTTTCTTTTTTT
>NW_020799099.1:2745926-2772288 GCF_003259725.1 Athene cunicularia
AAATTAAAAAAAAAAAAAAAAAAAAACCACAACAAAAAACCAAAAACATTCAGAGTGTTTCCAACCCCATTTGCTGAAGAAGCACAAACACAGAAAGGGCACAAAAATATGCAGATCAAAGAAGATACATTTATTCAGCTACTTCCTATCGTCTGCATGCTCTCATCCCTGAGTATTGGGCAGGAAACTTTTTTTTTTTTTTTTAATAATAATTTCACATATTGTTTTACTTTACCTTCCATAAGTATCTTGTGAAAAAATACGAGATGCATAGAGAGAGCTGGAAAGCCAGTATGCAGGTCTCCTGATGATTAAGGCAGGCACTTACAGGATACAGGAGGCCCAATTTGAAGTCCACCTTCCAAATCAGGCATAACATAAATGCAAATATGTCTGTGGTGGTCAGGGATGTCTCCCAAATGTTGCCTGTCAGACTTTCTTTCCAACATGATGATTATTTCTGTGCCTCTTCTTCCACTGCTATCAAAACCTCGTGATACTGTATTTCAGCAGAGTCCTACTGGATTAAGGAAAAAGGGTCTTAACTCTTCACAGGGACTGATGGTTCCTCCTCAGAAATGGCAGTGAGTGTTTAATGTCAGAAACATAGTTATTTTATACATGATACAATAGTATTGTTCACGTACAAGCAACAGCAGTGCTCATTCTCTCTACTACATCTGATGCAGTTATTTCACCCCGGCAAACATGAGGCATGAGGTCAGGCTGCTAGCTTAAAAAGGGCCTTTTTTTAACACAGCATTTGAATTACTGCACAATCCTGGAAACCTTCAACAGCAGCACAGGCCTTGGGATAGTCCACACAAAACACATTGAGTATGCAGAAATCCCTGTGACTGCTCATGAAGCAGTGAAGGACCAATGCCTGGTAGGTCTGTCCCACATCTAATGAGACAGACATGGGACCACAGGGAAAACCTGCTCACAGTTGTGGAGGCTCCAGTACAAAATCAGCTATTTTCTGCAGAAGAAATCTCATGGAGACTGCCTATATTGCAGGCTCAGAGTTTCTCCCTGCATCCTGAAACCTGTGAAAGGGCCATGTGTGACATTTATAGGCAACACTTGTTCAGAATTAGCTTGTGTTACCTCAGGGACTGTTGATTACATGACTGTATTTCCGTTTCAGTTGTTCTGTATATAAATCAGTGTGTTATTAGGTTATTTTCTTTTAATCACTTGCAAATTCTGATGATCAAAAGTACTTTTCAAATTAATTTCAACTCAGCAGTAGTCAGAAAAAGTATAACTGTCAAGCCTACAAATGTGAAATAATTCATTACAGAGACGAGTTCTTAATTGTCCTTTTCCTAGTCCAGATGCTTTCTGATATATTCTCCAGTCAGGAATTGGGAGGCAGAAAATGTCTTGTGAGCCAGAGATCTGGTGGGATGAGTAATGAATTCTGGGGGAGGAAGAGTTTAAAATTAGACTGGTTTTGAGAGAAGTGAGGTGGGAAAAGGTGGGGGACTTAACCAACCCTTGTTACTTCAGGGTATGCCCTCTGTGCCCTTCAACATGTTCTGTGTGGAGGGGGGTCTGTGACCAGTCATAAAAGCAGGGAACGGGATTACAGGGCCAGGCCCAGGGTCTATTGTGGACAGATACCTTCAAAGATGTGGGCAGTGAAGAGAAATACATGAGTTATGGGAACCTTTGCAAGCTCAGGAATAATGACAGTATATAAACCTATCTAGGTTTGTGAAAAGAGATTCTCCAGTTTGGGCCTATAGAGGGCAACGGTAAAAATCCTGACCCATCATTTCTTTCGCTACTTTCACTTTGCCTTTAATGGGATTGTGATTTTATTCCTAAACTTTACAGTGAGGGGGAAGCAACAATAAGGATGACTGTGCCCCATCTGCAGACCATCATCTCTTTATAATAGCTTCATTCACCTTTCTACATAGGTCTTTTCATTTGTATATATCTTAATATTCCTAGAATTCAGGGCAGGAGATGACAGAGGGAAAGAGGTTCCAAGCTCCCATAAGAGAATTCATATTCCATAAAGAACAAATCTTTTGAGAAGCTGTTGGATGATTTTGACCTTTCATACTGTAACATCTTTAATTCAAATCCTGTGCTAGATTTAGATGATGGTGCTTCAACAACCCGAGCCTTTTCAATTTGCTCCTTTTCAGTTTAAATCAGCATTTATTATGTCTTTCCTGAGTTATCATATAACGTGTATGTTACTGTTCATGTTTGACAACAGTTTAGCAAAAAATAATAATCCATGTTTACAGTAGACTAAGAAGCTGTTATTGAGTCTCTAAGTGGTTTAACGAGTGACTGCTCCCTGATTGTCAACTTGTTCTCGAAACTGATGGAATAATCCCCATGTTATTTAATTGTTATAGACACACTGTGCAATAGATTTCCTTGCTGCTTTCTGTCATACACATATCCATTGCATGACCTTAATCCCATTAAGAATATATGGGATTATCTGAATTGCACTGTAAACACTGTTAAAGTCCCTTTAGGAAGCGAGGTCTCTTTGCAGCATTGTGATTGTGGTCTAGTTTGTCATTCTGTGTCACCTTGCAGGGTTCACCAATACGGGGTGCTCATAGCATTCTCTCTTTACATTTTTACAACAGCACAGCATTCAAGAATATCTTTGGAGAAATAGTAATACCTACAGCCACTGAGGATGGCTATTATCCAGCCAACAGCCCACATATTTTGGAACTGCGGCTGGGAGCGGTGTTGATGTTGCTGACCGCTATGATGGACTATTCCCATCAGAGGCCACTGCAGCTGGATGCAATTTAAAGAAGCCCTGGGGGGTGCTCTAAACTTACAGCCCCTGTGATTCTTGAGGATAAGGAAAGCAAAAAGGTGGTTTGAAGCCATATGTTTCTCAGCTGTCCCCCCTTCCCCCAGCACTCCCCAGCATGCCAGGCACATACTCTTCAACCCACAAGCCAAGCTTTGACACAGCCAAAAATTTGCCTAAGCATGGGAAACAAAACAGCGGATTATAACAGTATATAGTGAGTAAAATGTCCAGATCACCTACAGCCGTAGCTCTTGTTAGTAAAACAGAGTGTGCAAAAGCCATGTGATCCTTCATGAGTCCAGGGAAACGCAGTCATATAAAACTAACATTTTTTAATACTGGGTGCAAACCACTAAGCAGAAGGAAAGTGAGTGTTGAAACAGATCATCTTTATTTAGTTTAACATAAAACTAAACTAAAACAGCCTCTGCTGTTCTCCTTTCAAAGCTTTCTGGTTTCTTTATAAAAACAGCTGACAAAGATTCTGCTGCCTGCTTGTATTTTGTATTATTCCTGTAATTATTTTTATTATTAAATTCTGTGGGAGAATGGTTAGCAGCAGCACAAAGTTCTTCCTCATCAAGTTAGGCTTAGGCCATCATTTAAAGCTTTCAAAATTAACAGATTCATTTTCTTCAGTTGAAGCAACAAACAAAAACCCCAGGGCAGAAAAATACTTCCTGTGATAAAAAAAAAAAAAAAATCTCAGCACACACATATAAAAGCATATTTCCATATGTTATATTCTAGATTAAAGCTTCACATTAAGTTTATAACCCCACCTGCAAAATTCTTGACCTATCTTTAAAGCTAGAGTTGGAAGAAAAGGAAGAGGGGAAAGGAAAAGATATTTGTTTTCTGTGTGTATTTGCTAACTTTGCTATATTAATGATATGCACTTCTGAAATACTTTGCAAGGTTGCATGTTGTGGAAGGATTATTAGCACCACATGGAGAACTGGAGTGCTTTAGGGAAATCCTTGTAATAATCCTCGTCTTCAAACAAGCCTGATGTTTTCCATAGCTTTTCAAACCAGACTATAGAGAAAAATTATCTAAATTAGCAATCATGCAGCAGGACAAATAAGCAAGTAGGCAGGAACTAAGTAAGAAAACTGTTACAGTTTGCAGTGATAGAAGGTCTTGAACTTACCCGCAAAAGCTGTCAGGCAGCCCTATCACTTGAACAGCCATTCAAGACCCTGTGCTCTCATTCTGGACTCCCCATCAGCCTTTTCCTATCTACATTTTTTTCTCTTTAATAGAACATCTCCCCCACATCTGCTTCCCTTGAGTCATAATTCTGGACCTTACTAGCATCTCCTTGTTTACAGCCTCACTGTCCTTCTCCACCACCTACCTGCTTGCATATAGCTGGCTCTCAGACCTTTGCTGGGGAATCACTGGTGAGCTCTCAGCCAACAAGAAGGATCCACCCTTCAGTCCCGGTACTCCCAGCGGTGCTGCCTCCATGGAGAAGGTGGGAGTGCTAAACCCAGCACAGCCTTCAGTTTGTTTACCTGGTGGTACTGGGGGAAAGAAGCCACCAGAGAAGCAGGCATCATCATTCCTCTCTGAAGTCATCAGAGGCAATTTATGCCTTGAGATCCGCTGCAGGTACTGGATCACAAGAAAGGGAATGGTCTATACATTCAACAGATATTAGGCGGGGAGCTCACCAGCATGCAGCCAAGATATTTTGCACAGAAATAAGCCTAAAATATTAATGGAGGTATAATTCTCGCTTTTCATCCAAACTGATGTGGGTTATTGACCATACTCAATCAATCATAGCAGAAGTGGAGCTGATAGAGGCCATTTTTCTTAATCTGCAATACTATGTTTTTCATATGACATAGTAGAAATTCTCTTGTCCCGTAATGACTGAAAATATAAATATTTATGCCTCTGAGATTTTTATTTTGTCCTTTCTATATTCCTACACATATCAAGGAATCTCTGAGAAGGGTTATTAATCCATTAAATCCATTAAATTACTGAATTTTCCATAAAGATTTGCAAGTCATTCTGGAAAAAAGAGTTGCAACATACTGAATAAACAGTAGGGTGTAATCCTCCAAATATCCAGGGCTGTTGTTCTGGTATTGCATTTTTTTATGTTATGCATTTCATGATAAGTGTAATCTTTGATGTTAGCATCAATAGTCAAAGAGAAATCAAGAAGGCAAACTCCTCAAGTACATTTCAGCTGCCTCACTTCCATTTTTTAAATGGATACATTTAAAAGAAGAGCACGCTTTTTTTTTTTGTCAGATATTCTCTCCTATAGAGCTATGAAGTCTCAAACACATAAACTTTAGAGTCATTATTTCTGGAAACAGTGACACTATTTCTGAACAGTGTTCACTGGAGAAAAATTACAAAAGACAAATGCTGCTTGCTTTTTGTCTGTTTACCAGTATTTTGTCAATAAGCACTCTCAGGACATAGATTTAATACAATGCTCCTGTGCCATAAAATGCATGCAGACCAATAGCATAGTCTGAAAAAATGTATGGGTATAGCATCAAATATAAATTTATATATATATATATACATTTATTTTGACATAAACAGAAAATTTGGCTTGTTATACACCTACCATTAGGAAGTAATGGAAATGATGAGGACATGTAGCACCCAACACTCATATTTTGTAAATTCACAAATGTATGTTAAGGTGATGTCAAGCTTTGACCAAGTTTCAACTGAATAGAAGCCAATTAATGGTTTTGAGTAGAAGCCATGTAAAACTCCGTGGTTTAAACTGAATTTGGAGGGTCACCAAAAGCATAACAATATCTAAACCAGTAATAATTTCACTGAAGCCAGTGAAGTTCCACCCTTGTAAGGTGGAGTACTGAAATCTGACCGAAGGGTGGTGAATGTCTACAGGATAAAAAGAAAGAGAGACACAGCCCTTCTCTTTCTATGGGCCAACATAGCAAAGCCTGTGTAGCTTTGCTATGTAGTTAATGCTTTCATCTGTCAACAGGTTCTTTACCTAATCCTCACTTTCACTCACCTCCACTTTCCTAATAGGAGCTTTATGGAAAAGTTTTAGGAAATGTCAGGATAAGATGTGTCCTCACAGGATAAGATGTGTTCTTACAAAAATGATGGTGTCATCTCCACATTTCCTGAGAAATCTTTTTAACAGAAAAATTTAGTGGCCTACTCTGAAGCACTCTGTGTTTTTCACTTGCCTTCTGGAAGACAGAGGGATGACTAGAAAGAGAGCTTTTACCTCTAGTTCACAACATGTAATGCAGCACAGCTCTGTAGTAACTAAACATTTGGCAGTAATTTGACAGCCTGTGTCAACCAAGTTAGCAGCTTGCATCAAGCTTCTGTATGGAAAATAGCCACTTTGTGGAAATCATTGTCAAAAATTGCATCTTTGATGACAACCACTTTCTGGGGAAATGAATGTATATTTCAGGAGTAACATTTGAGTCTATTTACAGGTGCAATCTTTCAATATCTAACACAAATATTTAAGAGTGGAGGAACAATTATATAATAGAATCTGAAAGTACAATCCATTGTTTCAAGGAACGTTCTTCGAACCTTAGAAATGTGAAGACTGAAAAACACTCTAAAACAACAGTAAAAAGGCACACAACAAACTTTTCTTTGCGACAACTTTTATTGATTTATCAAGCTACCCTTCTGCGCACCTTCTCATGGCCCACCCTGGGGCAGGACCAAATATGCCAACAGTGTTTCCAGCAGATGCTCTAAAAGATTGTTCATGTTGGAGGCCTCCCAACTTCCTGAGGCAATCCATTCCAGTGCTTTACCAGACTTATATTTAAAAGGGTTCGCTAATGTTTAATCTCCCTTATTGAAATTTAAGTGCTTTGCTTGTCTTTGCTCCTTATTCTTCACAGAGTAAGTATGACTGTAGCTAAGTCAGTAGAGCTCTTACCTAGGGGATAAAATGGAAAGACCTGAAGTGCAGTCCTCACTCAAAGGGCAATTTAGATAGCATGGTAGCTATATATTGCATGCATGAACTGTCCTCTAAGCAAAGAGATTTCCCCTCTCAGGTGATAAAGAGTTTTCTGAATTTCATGTTCTGGACCTAGGCAGAATGCAGAGACCTTAATTTTATTTTGTTTCATGTGTTTTGTGGTATCCAAACTTAAGTCTTTGAAGAACTGAAAGACCCATGCAGGGTTTGGGGGGTTTTTCCCTCTGAATTTCAAGACAGGCTTAAAAAGTAAATCTGACAGGTATAAACTATCCTACCTATCTTTTTTTTTTTTCTTCTTTATCTTCTTTATTTTAAGGAGAAAAAACTTTTAAGATGACCATTTAAGTGCCAACTTAAACTGGCATTCTGTTGACTTTTGCTATCTTCAGAATTTCATTGGCCGCTATGATTATTCAGTTGCACATTCATTGTGAAAACACACCCCCATCCCACTCCCCATAATCCAGGAGTACCTGAGCAGCAGTTGAGCTCAGGTTGCTGTGTAGTGTGCAGATCTTGGCTGTATTTAATTATCTGGGAAATATTACAGGATCCTACAATTCCAAACTGCTATAGGTGTCAGATATATATATGACCATGTCTGCATTTGGCAAAATATAATTGCACTCCAAGTATTTATCTTTTACTGTGTTTTGATTGTTTAATGTTATTTTAAGCTAAAACTTTTCCCACCACTCAAAACAATCCAGCTTTGCATTTTTATTGGGTGCTATCTGAATAAAAGACTAAGAAAGATTATGTGATTCTTTTTCAGAGCTCTGTTGGCCAGAGATTTTTATTTTTCATTTTTGGAAGTATTCATTTAATTTATTAGTTGTGAAACTTCTGGGCTAGAGACAGAAGAAAATAAATCCTTCATTCTCTCCCTGGAACATGTGCAGTGTGCCCTCTGGACCACCCTCAGCCACAGCTTTTCAGTAGCAAGTACGGAGCCTGCGCTTCCTCTGTCTCATCAAGCATCTCCTCAAAAGCAAGGAGGGTGGCAGCTGAAGTAATTTTCTGGTTCTGGTTGAACTGGGGAGAGATGAGAAGCCCACTAGATATTGAGTCACCTATTTCACTACTACCTGCCTCGGCAGTGCTGGTGGGAGAGCCATGGCACAGGGCGAGAGCTTCTCAAGGCGAGCTCAGACACTGTTTCTGCTAACAGCCTTCCTTCCAAGCCTTTCCTCCTTGTACAAGGACATGTATTGCTTGAGATAAGCAGAAGCTCCATTTCCCGTACCAGCTGTAAGCAAGAGAACTTCTCACTGTGACCCAGCCTGGATTTATTTGTGTGTATGGGTTTATTAGGTGGTGCATGAGAGACTGTGACCAGGACCAGCTGGGACCCCTGGGCACTCCTGGGTAGGAGGAAATGCCAACCTGAAGGCAGTAGTGCCCAATTCTGCAGTGGTGTCCCCTGACTCTGGTGAAAGCTGCTCTGACAAAGCCTATGAATGCTGTTTCTCCTGTGCAAAGGATTAAGGCTTTGCTTAACGTTCAAAAAATCTTGCTTTAAGATGCCATCTCTACTTGATATTTATCCTTCAGAATTTTTCCATATCATCCTCCAAAATGGGCACCTTTGCACATGGCCATCTTTTTGTGAATGAGAGAAAGGAAGTCAGAAAGACCTACTAGTGGAAGCAGGAAAAAAAAAAAAAAAAAAAAAAAAAAAAAAAAAAAAAAAAAAAAAAGGTAGCTTTTCACAGATTTCCAGCCTGATCTGTTTGATGTGTTAAATTGCCCTCCTCTGCTCAGCTGTGAGTTGTTAATGCTCCAGCTGCTGTTTAAAGGGTATCTGGATCTCCATGGAAGCAGGTAAGAGTTACACGTGTGGTGGGACTCCATACAGCCGTGGGAGATTGAAGGAAAAGAAAAATGAGAGAAGAAAAATGAGCTAAATATTTTAAGATATCTAAGGAAAAGTATAGTAGCTTTTCCCATTGAGTCGTATATCAATACAGACTCTTTTCCTCAGGGAAGGAAATGTTGAATGAGAAAGGAATGAGGTATAACTTTAATCAGCTATTTCATGCTAACAGTACTTAATCTGAGATAAACATTAGTAAGGGTTTGGCACCCTTTGCAGGTACCTGAGGCACATGGCTACACAACGTGCCCAAACCATGTAACTACAGCCTGTTGGCACCCTTCACTTTATTACTCCCTAATGACATAATCCCAGAGAGAAGAAGAGAGGGCCAGAGGAGTATTTCTTGGCCACACCAGTCAGAAGCCTCCCTGAAGAACCACCCTAGCTGTCTTAAAAGAAGAGACAGAGTTTGGCTGTGCCAGGTCCTCTGGCACTCTAGTTTTCAGAGGGGACCTGGGGACACAGCACTCGTCCTTCCCAGCGTGTGGGGTAGGGGCTGCTCAGTAACATGCCCAGCGCTCTCCTCTGGCATGCACAGACTTTCCGAGAGGTTGTTACCTGTCTTCCTAGGAAAAACAGATGCCGTAAGGAGCTCCAGGGTGCTCTAGCAGTATGTGAGCCAAGTTTCCCTGATGGCCTTTAAATGAGGTTAAAGATGTAAAGGTGGCCCTGCAACTCAGTTAAAAGAATTAAACTAAATAAAACACTATTTTAATATATCTGTAAACACCATTTTTTCTAGGCAAAACCTATCAAAGAATCAGTACTTTCACATTTGAGCACAGGAAACAGCTCTGGTCACAGGCAAGGGAAAAGTGTGATGTGAGAGGAGAGGACTTGCAACCAGAAGCACCAGAATCTGTCTTGGGAAATGGCTTGAAGATGTTCCCCCCACTCTCAGTGGCCTAAACACTTCTTACTGTAACTGGGTGAAGTAAATAGCTGTGGCACGCAGGGAAAACACAGATCAGGGATGGACTCCAGCTGGCTGTGAAACCTTTTCTGCCATTAGTACATGAGGAGCAATATCAAGAAAAACAACCTGAGCAATGCAGGAGTGTCTTACCTAAGCTACATTAACTGGAAATTCAAAGTCAAAAGTTGTTGTTTCTAAGACCTCTTGGTCTTTGCAATGGATTAATGGACCAAACGCCAAGATAAGATCTTGGTGATATATTTATGATAGTGGTTATAACAGCAGTTGTCGTTTCATATCTGAAGATATAGTTTGCCATAAAAAAATACCATGAAAGCAGTATAACTCCACGTGTTTAGTCAATAGGTAGTATAGACCAAAGTATAAATATGTCTCAAAAGGTATAAAAGCAGGGAATAGAGGGGAAAGAAGTTGCTATTGGAGGCACAGCTTCTAAATATAGTGCAGTGAGCAGAAGAGAACTTCAAAGTCTGACAAACACTACATTTAGGAGAGTCCCAGAGCATGTCCATGCCTGTACATCTTGCATATGTGCACCACGACGGGATAGGAAATGCATGCCCAAATAGCATGCTTACAGTTAGCTCTGCAGAGCTGAATTGCAGCCTTATCCAGAGGCAGAGCCATGCCCTCTTTCTCTTCACTGGCAGTTCCTTACCCAGATATGTATTGCTTTAGTCCAAAATCCCTCCTGAAGGGTCCCCAACATAAAACTGAATGTAAAGTATCAGTGCCCTACTGACCTGGCTGGGTATTAATCGTTTTTAACATTTCATGTAACCACTTTCATCTCGCTATAGTGAATTCAAAGCAATGGTGAAAAGCTGCACCATAGGTTCAGTAACCAGAAGCAACATTACAAAAATGTTAGTACTCTAACTCATACACGTGGGAGAAGGTGAAGACTCAAGAATCCTCTGACATGAACTGTCTGCATAAATAAGCTTTTAAACTTCACTCAGCATTTTTTTTTTTATTTTGGATGTGCTTTGAGTCAGGGGGAAAAGATCCACAATTAAGTTGTTTCAAACTATGTTGGATACTACATGTACCATTCCAGATTAAAAAGCAATCTTGTTTAACAAGAACCCTCTCATCTTTCTCAGTCTTTGCATCTAAAGTGTTAAAATTATTTCCTTGTCATACATTTACACTTCTGTATTAGCCTTTCCTAGTCCTGCCCAGTGCAGCAGAACAATAGCACCTAACACTGTGTCTGGGCCAAGCAGATGAATCACAAAAGCAGTGGCCCTCTTCCAAAAAAAATGTACAAGTCAGTAAATTGCTGAGTTCCCTTGGTCTTCTCCTGCATGTTTAAATAAGAAATAACCCCAGTGAGCTTAGAACATTACATGCAAAATGCAATCAATATGCAGTATGGGTATACAGTTTATAACATGACAAGCCAGTGTGTTGCAATGGCTACACAGCATACTGGTCGACAGCACATTTAAAATCTCTCTCTTCTGTTAGTGAAGCTGGTGCACTTAAAAATGGGGTGACCTATGTACGGTCACTTTTAGTGGCTTCACAAAATGTGCTGGGTTTAACTTGGTTTCTTCTTGATTCCTATTCTAAACATTGCTTGTTGTTATGCTGCTCTGAATCCTCTAAATTACTTGGAGGCTGTAATGTGTTGACAGCCATTTGCTGGGTCGGATTTAAATTTACTTTGTCCCACACCATTTAAGCTACAACAGACACTGACAGCCAGCAGTCATGGGGAGAAAATGGGAATAGTTCAAAATAATTTCTCCCATAAAGTATAAGAGAAGATATGAGAGAAAAGAACTCATTAAGATGAAATGCTACATTCAGAGCAATGTAAATTAAATATGATGTTGACATGCTGGTTGTGGATAAGGAAAAAGGCAGACTACTTTTGTAACAACATTTACTGCTGTTGAAATGAGGCAGAAAGGTGCTATAGCATACAAGCGTGATAGCTGCATGAAAGATATTGTCTCTTTGGTACACTGTTCTTTCTTCTCTACTACCTGATAGATACGGATGTGTAGCAGTGTTATTCCCTCTAATGCAGACAAGGGCATGACCCTGGCAGAAGTAAGGGACATGTGGCCTCACAGTTGTTTAACATACCAAAATTATTAAATAATTCAGGTTGGCAGGGACTTCTGTAGCTCCACTGGTCCAACCTCGTGCAAAGGGCCAACTTTGAAGATATGTCAGATCACACAGGATCTGTCCAGAGGGGTTTTGAAAGCCTCCAAGGATGGACATCCCACATCCTCTCTGTGTGACTCCTTCCAGTGCTTGATCACCATTAGTATGAAAATGGTCCTCCTGACATCCAGTTGGAATTGCCCTTGCTGCATCATGACCCACCGTTGATTCCTCTCATTTTGCCATGCACACTTGAGAAAAGACGGGCTCCTCCCCATTAGGAAGCTGAAGACAGTAATTAAATTTCCCCTGTAGCCTTTTTTGCCTCTGGGCTGAACTAACCCCTGTCCCCTTCCCATATGGTTGCTCCACAACATCTGATTGGGAAGGTGTGCCCATTAATGAAATCTGGGATCAGACCACAGGCACATCTTACAACACTATTCTAGACAGATCATACCAGCTTCTAGCAGAACTGAGATAACAGATTATCTCTTTTTTCTTATTATTTTCCTCTCACACTTTGTCAAGTCTAGCCCAGATTGCCATGCCAATCACCTCACTGGTGCCCAGTCTGCCACTAAACATTCAGGAGGGACCAGTGACTTTCCCCAGTATAACCAAGGAGTCATGCTGTGAGTTCCCATCCACAGGAAACCCAGACTGAAGGAGTAATGTTTACTACAACAACAAAAAAAAGCATTTAAACATGAGCTTTGCTGCAAAATCAAATGCTCATTTCTCACCTGCTTTTGAAAAGGGAGTTCATCACATACAAGTGCACTTTTTTAGAAATGCACAGAAGTGAAATCTTCAAGAATTTTGAAATAGCATTTCTCTTTCCTGCAAATTACCTCTTATGAAAATGAGCAATTAATTACATTAGCTTTCCTAATAGCAACTTCACTGTGCAAAGTGAAAATCATATAGCCAATTTTTCACAAAGCATCTTATGGTAAATAGGCTGCTTTTTTTGAACAGATCTTTTGGGTAAACTGGGAATGAGAACATTTCCCCTGGCCTATCATCTGCCCACCCCCACCCCCCCAGCACCAATATCTCAGTGCCAGTGCAGGATACAGAGAGACAGGAGCAGGCTGTAAACTGGCTTTGCACCTTGTTGGCCTTCAAACTATAGCTGAGCTGCCTTAAATTATGCCCAAAACACCAGTCCCCAGAGATAAAAAATATGGCTGAGGTTTATGGGGCTGCACAGATGTTTCATCTACATCTCTTTTAATTTCTGCACCTTTTCACACAGAAGAGAGGACTGACGCAGACTGGCTCAAAGTCTCCCATGGATTCTTCCCCTTGTCAAAGACAGAGCCTCAGCTGGCCCGGGGAGAGCTCCCATGGGGGCTCAGTGCTGCTGAAGTGTGCAGAGCGGGGTTAATGGACCTGCAGATTAGGCTGGATATGTGTTCATGCAGACCTGAACATTTGCTTTTAATAGAAAAAATCATTTTGTGTCTATACGAATGCTTGAGTTTTATTTTAAGTGCATGGTAACAAGGACTATTCTGAAGTTCTAGGCACAAAAGAATTTATAACACAGTGCATTAAAACATGTATGTTAAATCACTCAGCCTTCACTAAAGGACTCTCAGCTCTGTAACACACAATGCAAGGGAAGTTTTCAGCAGCTCAGTAACATCACCATCAAGGTAACTGTTTGCAGGCTTCCTTGTTAGAATAAAACCAGTTATGGGCACTCCCTTGCCTTGACT
Source organism: Athene cunicularia (assembly GCF_003259725.1). Taxonomy (NCBI): domain Eukaryota; kingdom Metazoa; phylum Chordata; class Aves; order Strigiformes; family Strigidae; genus Athene; species Athene cunicularia. The sequence goes on from NW_020799099.1 coordinate 2,759,382, forward strand.
TGCTGTGCAGGCAGCACTTAAAAGTTCAGCCACCCTTCAAATATCACCCCATCCTCCACCACCAGACCCCTTCCCCCTTATGCGACATCATTTATTTGGGAATTGCCCAAACGATGGCTCTGAGGCTCTCCCCTCTGCCCTGACCCTCCCAGTTATCCCATGGAGACAGAGAAAGCTGAAGGGAAGGAGAGAGGGATTTGGAGTGACTTGGTGAAATGCTATTAGGCTCCATTCCTAGATGCTCTGTGGCTTTGCTATATGTACTCGTTGTTAACTTTCAACATAGACCTTATTATAGAGAAACTGGATGTCTTGAGGGCTATATTTGGAATTGCTGAAGCAAGAAAAATCTAAAATTGCAATTGCAGCCTACTGAAACATTGAATTTGCTCTCTAATTAAAATTTCTCATATAAACTTGAGCGTCTTCAGCATGCAGAGCATTTTTCCTGTCTCTGTCTAATGTTTATACATTCAGTCTCTGTGGAAGACTAATACAATTTTCTTTTCTGAGACCACCCCCATTGTAGTTGCAGTATGTTCATTTTCAGCTTTATTTGTGTCACCAAAATGGTTTTGGTGTTTCCATCTCCAACTGATAGAAATTTTCTGTGGTGCATGGGATTCAGGAGTTTATATATATTAAGGAGTTTATGTGTGTGTGTGTGTGTGTGTGTGTATTATATGAGTTTATATATATTTGCATGTATATACACACATATATACATATATATGTATGTCTGTATGTATGTAATATTCATTTTGTTCATAAATAATGTGAAGACCACACCTGGACAATGGAGAAACATTATTTTTTTTTTTTGTCCAAGCAGGGATTTGTGTTTGCTGTGAATTCACCCCCTGTGTGCAGATGCAGTGTCTTCTGCAACAAAAAAATGACATGCTTCTCCGATAGTGATACCACAGTGGTGATTCACATCTATTTATATTTGATCTTGTCTTCTGTCACTGGTGTCAAACATTAGCTCGCCCTTCCCCCTTCTCTTTTAGTTTGCTTCAGTGCTGATTATTCCACAAATGGCAATGTGAAGCTGTGTGCAGCACGATAGCAGACAGAATTAAAGGGCTTAATGAACTGCGTATGCTGCTAAGGGCTTCCTTTGCTGCAGCATGGAGCAAAAACTCTAGCAGATCAATTAAAAAAATTCTGTTCTAGAAAAATTATAAGGGTATTTTGAGGGAGGAAATAAAGCTATAAGAGGGCAATATATGGCTTCAGGCTTTAGTCTGAAAAAGCAAAATGAAATATTCAAATTATTTAGCAGACATCTACAGCTGCATATTAGGGATGTGCAATGAGGCCACCCTGTATGCTTCCGGCTGATGGAGCAAAATAAAGTAGACGCTGTTTCTAAATATATTATCTTTCAACAGTAATGCATACCCACAAAATAATCATGCGCTTTTTGCAATAAGAACTGCAGAAAGACTTTAAGGGTATAGTGCAACACAGAATAGTATATCCTCTGGCTATTATTTGGGCTGCTTTGGCATTAAAGCAGCCCTAACATGAAGAAAGCTGATAAACTGCAGGAGTCCTGCCACAACACACCCCTGTTCACAGATGGTGCATGTCCTCCCTCCCAAAAAATGATTACGGAGACTCATATTATAACTAGGCTTGCAACATTTATTTTATCATTTCAATTCTGCATGCAGAAATACATTATCAATATGACTTCTTCAAAAATCACTCATTTGCATGTATTTCATGCAGCCTTTCTGGTTACTGCTGTTTTTTTTCTGTGAACTGCAAGATTTGGGAGACTGAGTCTTGCTGTCAGTTTATTTATCTGTCACTAAATGGCACCCAGACACTTATGGAAGTGTTTCTGGAGGCAATACAAAGAAATGCTTGTCTCCAACAATCTCACCTGAACTCTGACTGCTCAGGAGATGCCCCTGGCTGTGAGATTTCATGCAGTTCCTGACCCACAACAGATGACAGCTGATCCTGATCCCAGGCTGGACAGGCACACAAGCATTTCTGACACATCACACGTCCAGTTTGAGTCCTAGAAACATTTGTGTGGTCATCCTCTGGCGACCTTGGCACTAGAAAAGTTCTGCTGCCCAGATTTCCCAACAAAGCAAATGAGACTCAGTTCTACTTATACCACACCTCAATTTACTAAAGCTTATTCTGGGCCTGTAAGAACAAAACAATTATTCTACCAGAGAGAAGAGAGTGGAAAGCACCAGCGTGATTGTTTTCATAAATAATGAAAGAAAAACCTCCATCACATTCTCAGCAGTGAACAACTGAAGTTTTTGTTTGAAAGAGCAGAATATTAAGTCAGTGAATTCATCACTATAGGAGACCTATACAGTCTGCCACGGACATAAATAAAAATGCAGCCAGCACACACAGGAGGTGATGCAGAGGAAACAGATAAAACAGAACTAGGTATTTTTAACGGCCATTAATATTACAATAGAAACTGTGACAAAGGGAGCAGCATCAAAATTCAATGTAGTGTTCTCACTAATGCTAATAAAATAGTATCAAAAGAGATATGTCATATCAAGAATAACACAAAATGAAGGCAAGAACAGACATCTTAAGAAGACAACACAACATCAATAATAAAAACAAAATATTATTGTGATATTCTGAACAAAATCTTGACTTGATACAAATAACAGATATCCCCTTTACTGCATGTTTCAGTCTCTTAGTTATACAAGAGTATAAACTTTTACAAGAAGAAGAGGTGTTTTCCTAAAACAGCAAGACAAGCAGGTGAGCATGTATTTCTCAGTTTGGATCACAAAACCACGCTCATTTACTTTATGCCAATAGTTGGGATAACTTCAGCATCAAAGATGCTTTATGAAATGTTTGACTGCGAAGAATAGAAAGAGAACATGATTCCCATAAACTCTTGCCTGAGCTCTGCTAAAAAAGGTTATTCAAAATTTCAGATGCCAATTTGAGTAAATGGCATTAAAACCACCTGCACTTGTTTACTGTCTGTGAATGTGGAGAGAGGAAAAATGTGACTAGGACCATGTAATCTGAAAGTACTTTAAAAGCCCAAGATGTCCCTGGAATTCTACGAAGTGGAGTCTGGTAAACATTTTACCCAGAACAGTTAACAAGTGAATGGTGCCCCCTTCTCTGCTTTGTGTACTTTCTATGATATAATCTAACAACTTCTTGTTGACTGACTAAAATAAAGCAGACTCCACAAGGTAACTGGCTTTACTGGTGGTGTAAGCATTTTCTAAAAAAAGCTGGACCTCTGCTAGAAGCTGTGTATTACCCCGAGATCGACTGGTGAATCTATTAATGTATCTTTCTATCCGTCATAAAACAACTTTGGATAACAGAAGCATCCAACATTCTTTTCCTTCTGCTACCTTTCCTGAGACATTATACTCCCAATGCTTTTTTTTTTTTTCCCAATCTCTTGTGACAATAAATTTAATTAATATCACTAGAGTACAGCAAAAATACAGTATACTATCCAATAATCTCAATTACATAACTCAAGTATTAATTTGGCTATAAAGAACCAAATATTCACAGTAGATTTGTTCATTAACAATCTATTGATTAAAAGATCATGATAGTCAACTGTGAATATTAATTTACAGGCTACCTGTGAACCAACAGACAAGACTAAAGACGTTTATCTCTTAGATGACTTGCTCATCTCTAGTAATCTGTATTCTTACTGTCTAACAAAACACTGTTACAGACAACTTGGTAATTTCAGGCAATTCTATTGTAAGAATACTCAATTGATGATGTACTCGCGCTGCATGAAAACTGGTAATACATAATAAATACAGCACTCTAAAACAAGAGGCCAACAACTGCTTTTGAATGAAGTAGTCTCTCTCCTAGGTTATAATTTCTGAGATGAATTATTATTTATTAGCATAAACATTTGTGGTCGCCTCTCAATTGCATCAGGAAACTGATCTAGATTAAAATTATCTCGACAAGACAAACAAACAGTAGTTGCTTTCAACACGGATTTTAAGGGTTATCTTCATTTCTCCTGGGTGATGGCATCCCACTTCAGTCTCCTGAAAAGCACCATCCTACCTACTTTGAAGGAACTTTCTAATTTTGATTCTGAAATCAAACAAAACTTCCTAAATCTATTCTTGCAGAGGAGAGTTATTATCTTTCAGCTAAAATATGTTCGTATTTCAAAAGCTGATTTTTTTTCTTCACAGGGAAAAGTCATTAAAGAAAAAGAGGCATTCTGAAAACGACGACAGCAGAAACCCTTGTTTTCCATCCCTAAAACTCCTAGATGGAATTGTTTCCAGTAGCTTTAGCTTAGACCCACCATAGATTTCCCCACTACTCCTGTTCCAGCACAATATGAAGAAAATTTGACAGATATAACTTTGTGTCTTTCAGGATGCACAGAGATCCCTGTACATATTTGTTCATTGTAACCTTATGAACCTGAATATTATGGTATCTCCTAAAAGTGAAGTCTGCCAGGTGGTATAAGAGCACTAGTAAACCAGTGGCTCAGATAACTTCTGGTGAATGAACACTGCATGGGCAAGACGGGGACTAACTGAGCTCTTCCACCTCTGACTTTGTGGTCATCTCTTCTCATTTTAGCTATTGTTAAGCACTACAGTGTATCAGAACTTACTCCACAAATTATATCCAAGGTCTAATGAAATAGCTTTCATTGTTGCTAAGACCTCAAGCTTTTAGCCTTGTAGCAATAGCCTTTCCACAGCTCTGTAGACCTGAAACTCCAGTACACTCCAATTTTCTAAGGATCTGCCCAACAGGGAATTCCCTGGACGGATGAGATCTACCTACATCATCTCAGCTCGGCTCTAGCAGAGAGTGACAGCCACACAGAAGGAGTTATAGCTCAACCTCTATCTGTCCTTCATGGCTTCTCACTGTGTGCACAGTCCCTGAAGATGCAGGCAGGTAAGCCCAATTTGCAACAGCCCCAAGGCAGTGCATAATTACTCCAGAGACCACTCTAGATTCTAGACACTCCTAAAATGAGAAAAGCAAAAAGGTAGCAATCAGACACCTTTTTCTTTTCACTCATGCTTAACAAATCTCAGCTGGAGATTAATTATTCCTATGTAATTATGCTAAGTTCTGAAGTAATGATCATGTAGACAGTAGACAGTAAAGTGAAAATAAACCATAATCATATTTTTATTTAAAACCCTGATTCATAACAAAGCTATAAATACCATCAAAGAAATCAATAAGGATAGAGCACTAATATCTAAGTAACAAATCGTCTCCATGTAGTATTAATTTCTGTGAATGTCTTCATATAGATAGATTTGAGGGTGGCTTGTCTTTTCTGGTTTTTTTTTCTCTTATGTGGAAGCTAGATTTAATACACTTTGAAATATAAATAGTAATGAGGTCATAAAAAATGCTGAAATGAATGAGAGTCAAAGAAAGAAACATATGAGAGGATTCAGACTGGTTGCAAGTTGGTAACTTCAAAATGCCATGAAGCTGGGATAGACACTAATAACCCCGTAAAAAAAAAAAAGCTACTCTTAAAAAAAAAAAAAAAAAAAGTAGTCTTTCAGCTCAAAATCAGGTCATTGTAGTATGTAGTTAAAAATTACTGTGAGTGAAGATGTATGATGAAAACGAATCTAAGCACAATCGTTGCAGACTGCAGAGAATAAATCACATCAATGAGAGGCAGAAGAGAACTGTTAGATCATCTACTCCATGTCCCAGCAGTGGAGAGATGTGTCTTGTTTTGTTAGTGCCATTTTTCAGTTTGTGCCCAATTTAAGTGACCCCTAGGCACAATCACTTCCAACATTTCTCTTGCAAGTCTACCTATGGTCTATTAACGTTTCCCAATAGGAAATGCTCATTTCTGCAGAGTCGATTTTGGTAAAATTCAGTTTGCTAGACATAAATATATTCCATTGAATTATCTGGAGTACTCCACACTCTAAGTTTTGCATAGCCTATATGCAGTTATGAAGACATTCCTTAGAGACATTCTGGCAAATTATAGTTTCTGCATTTGATTTAAAATCCAAGTGAAAGAAAATCTTGGGCACATATTATTGAACTAGACTGCTACATATGATAGGCCAGTGTCTTTTCTAACTCAACTGTCCAACTGAATAAAATAGAAACTACCTATCAGTGTCACCCATTCACCTTCTCTTACTTTCCCCTTGACCCTAGTTGGCAGCTTCCAACAAGAAGGAATATATGGTGATTATTTTAGTCTCCAACAAATTCCCAACTGGATGCTACTTCTTATCCCTTATGGAAAGGAAAAACTCACATTCATATCAGCCTGGCCAGAACTGGTGCCCTAGGATATAGGTTTCACTGCAAGGATAAGATACTAATAGGAATACACTACCTTTTCTCATCTGTCTGCAGTATGAAGGTATGTAGGATATCATCAATTCCTCAGTGTTATCCGAAGCTATAGAAATAGAAGAATGGGGGGTGGGAGGGGGTGGTGTAGGGACTTTTTAAAATGAGTTTGTGGCTTTTGGGGGTTTATCGGGTTTGATTTTGGTTTTTTACTTTGGAAAACAATCTCTGTGTAAAATGTGGTGATTGGTGGCTTGAGTAATACTGTTTTAACCTGGCTAATGTAAAAGCAACCTTCATTCTTAATCAAATGAATGATAATTCATTTATCTCTGTTAAGATATTTGCCCAGTTTTCATACATTAGAGTGATACATTGTAGTGTGATATGCTATATAAAGAAATATTTCCCGTATCTCTTCAAAATTAATTGCTTAAATGTAATAGTTTCCTATTAAGCAAAATAGGAGTACATGACTCACTTTTTTGATATCATTCTTTAGTTGATATTTCTCCTCCTCTTCAAATGTAATTAATATTAATGTTTTAAGTTACTTCTAACACAGAAGACCCCTGTGTCTTTAATCATGCTGTATCTGTTTAAAATTCTTCTTTTTTCAGTCACAGGACATGACTGAAATTTTAATGATGTCTGCAAAATGGTTATGTGCCACTGCTTTATCATGTGTAATGATATTCTGCTCTCATATATCCCATTTGGCTTAGTTGACTGTTGCTATGCATCCAGAAAAGGTGTCCTTATATATCCACAACAGCATGAGAAAAAAACAAAAATCCACCCAGAAACCAGAAAAAGTTGATAATTAACTTTTCCAGAGGAGAAACAAAAGGCAGGCACTAGCCTGTTTTCTAACCCTGAAGATGACTGACTGGTTCAGGGATAAGGCACACTGCTGAAGCAATTGCTCAGTCTGTACTAATTTTTTTATAAAGTCACAGAGACTAAATTTTATCAGCCTGGCACCTTTCACAAAGACTATATACACCAGTGTTTTTTAAAAATACTATTCCAATATACTGAAAGAGCAATAGCTCTCCTACCAAAGACCTTTTTGCCTCTGGGTCTTTAAAGAAGCTTACAATTAAACAAGCCTTGTCATGAATTATTTTTCTAAATGTCTGCTTCTTTGTCAGTAGAATGAATTGCTGGCTGCTGCATTAAGAATTCCTCAGAGCATCATGCTGAGTAAGATCATACTTAACGATTAGTTTAGGAAGGTTTATCCATTGCCGGTCAATGGGAGAAAGCTGTTTATAGACACTCACTCTGATTTGATGCCAGCCACAGTCCTTCTATTAAATGGGGATATTTAAAATTAACATGTCTTTTCTCCCTAGCCGAAATGAATAGACAGCTTGTGTTTTGTCATTAGAGATGGTGCTGCACAGTCACTGTATCAACCAAAGAAATTGTTATAAATCCCCCTGGGGGTAACTAAGGACCATGGCAGTCACTCTTGTGACCTCGTCCCTCTTCATTTGGAAGAGGCAAGACCCAGCATTTCACAGTTATCCTGGATAGACAATGTTCAAGCAAGAGTTGGTTTAATGAGGCCAAATTAATTTCTCCACCCCAATAGTTTGGGAATTTCCTTCTACTGTTTTATTTCAGGAGACGTTTCAGGATGTCTGGCAGCTGAGCAACCATCAAACATCGATCCAGTATATGTGGGGAAACTTCTACAGGGGCACTGGAAGAAAGACACTCTTTTGTAATTGTTTGATATAAACAGGATACAGCGCATCGGTGAGGGTTATCTTCAGGCTACTGTTCTCTTTGGCCAAGAAATTACAGACAAGACAATCTAAACCCATTCCTTTAGATACTTTTTGTTTCTGTTTGATTCAGTTATGAGATCTTAAAGGCTGAAAGTCCAGTGTAAGTATACAGCTACTCAATTGCCACTCATGCTACTCAAAATTAATTTTCTACCACTTCCCAAACACCGGAGTGTACATGAGCGGGGAGCCAAAGGACTGTGCACCGTCCGCATTGTCGAATTAGGGTCCTATAAGCTGGTGGGCAGGCAAGCTATTTCGAAGCAGGCTTCAAAAAGACTATTGTTAGTTCAGAGGCAACACCACTAGGAAATTTTGAAATTTCCACTTGGAAATTTTTTCCCACTTGCAGTTCTCCAATACAACTGATTAGAAAGCGGATAAAAATCTGTTCTACAAGAGCTATTTTACTATAGATTGGATGTCTGTAAGTTCCATTTCAAGGGACATTGACACTTTACTTGACTCTTTAATTTGAAGTGTTAATTTATATCTTAATGCCAATAATGAGCTAATATTTCTGGGGTTGTAAATCAAGAATTTAGATATCTTTTAGGCACTGCATGATCTCAGCTTCAGACTTACTGAAGGATAGTAAATCAGGATCATGAGTACTTTAAGTCTATGACACTATAAAGCATGCTAGGTGTCAGAGTTTGTCTGGGTTGTGCTGTTGGCCATTGATTTTCATAGGACCAAAATTTTTTACAGTAGGCAGCAGTTACTGTCCCTTAACTGAAACAAACACTGAGGCTATTTCTGAGGATGACCATTGCATTTATGGTATACAGCAGTGATGGGATATCTCAACAAATGGTATTACGGTCTCATTGCACTGAGATGAATCAAAGCAAAGTAAGAGACAGTTCCTTCCATGAAGTATTCACCACCTAATTAAACAAAATGTTAACTTCTCATTAAAGATTTCACAGCTTTTTAGTAGAAGAGCCATGAGCAGGAGCCCAGCAATCCAGTCCAATGCCTCTCACCTAGGTTTCAGCCATGCCTTGAACATGGGTTACTCTGTGAGGTCAGACCAAAATCCTTCCCCTTCTGCTTGCAGAAACTATGGTTGAAAATGAAGATTTGCTGATGCAATGACTCACATGGAGAATGAGAGACATGATCTAGAGACACCTAGGTTCTAATCAACAACAGCGCCTGCACAGCACTGATGACAAAATGCCCATTAGAAGCCAAAAGAAGTTATGACACCAATTTTGCTGTAATGAACTGCAGAGAAATGAACAGATATTTTTTGGACAGCTTCACTGCAGAAAGACCAGAACGTTTATGGGTAAACCCATTTGGATACCCCACATAAAATAGTTGAGTGACCTCGTAATATTATTTTGTGATTGAGAAGAAACATTATCCCTGTTTTTTATGTAGGACGACAGAGGCAGCAAGGGTGTCTAAACACAGGCACCCAGTACTATTTTAGAAATTTCACAGTGATGCTCCAGGACCCCTGAGTTTCCCAGGATTGTATTCTGGCTTCACAGTTATATTTGCCATGCAGACGTCTTGGATACCTAGGATCTACATTTAAGCTCATTAATTTCTCTCTAAGTTACCAAAAATAACCCCGGAATCATGCAATGGAAAGGATCTTGGGCTGTACTTGGACATGACAACACAACTTAATTTCACAAATATCAGCTCTTTTCTTGCCTCTTTCATTCAGACCCATATGGCAACCTCTTTTCCCTAGACTAATCAATTACACTTTCACCAATTTATCTTCATTTTGCAGCCTACATTGGCCATCAATTTGACTCTTCCTCTTTTTCTACCTTTTTTACCTGCTGGTTGTACTTTCTAGTCAATAACATCCTATGAAACTATCCATAAAAACAAAGGATGAGGGAGGAAGAGGCAGTTTATGGGTGAGAAGAGAGCAGCCTGTGTGGGCAGTAAAGGCTTAGATGATGCTGGAATAGAGCTAACAGTTTTGAAGGCAGGAGGAAAGAGGAGGCAGAGATGAAATTTTATTATTTCAGTAGGGATGAGAAGAGGTTGAAATGCACCACAAAATTCAACTGGCAATTAACATCAGCAGCCAAAAACGGTGACTGATTTTACCAGTCCTTTTCCCATAAGAAGACATTGTACCATTGTACCTTGCACTCACAGTATATCCATAAAGAGCATCTGCTTTCAACTACCTATGATTTGATATCTCTACGCTTTAGCCATTCTCTTACAACTGTGCCTAAAAGTGGCATCAAAATGACATTGGATGTCAGCAATGCCTGAGCAAAATAACATACAATGGGTTTATTCTCCCTTCAGTTAGACTACCTGTACGCTTGCTACGTTCTTGCAGAAATACTCTGCAGACAGTTAGATCCATAATAAATCCCACATGGGTGCAGCAGAAAAGAAAAGAAATTTTGCTCTAGGATGTTATATTAGTGCAATGCCCACAAAGATTTCTAGTTCTTGTGCTGTGTGAGAGACAAATTTTGCTATTTTAAAAGTGTAAACACATCAGGAATACAGAACATTTTATTTTTATGTTTAGGCAGCGCTCTACAGTCAGCAGTCAGACGGGGAGAGAATTAAGACTACAAAATTAATTGTTTCACTGTGAGACAGCTTTTTACACAATTCCCAGTATTCAGCAACTGTCTGTGTGGAAATGGAGAGGCACAATTCTTAACAAATAACCCACATTCTCTATTCTGCTCTGGTTAGGTGGATTGGACTGGAAATTCTTCTTTCGGAGAGTATTTTCTGAAGTTAATTTTTGTTGCTGCTGAAAGATCAGAGTCAAACATACCAGTTAACAGATTATCTCTTGACCCTGAGCAACAGATGTCACATACTTCATGCAGTGAATGTGAGGAATTGTCATCTAGTTTTTAAATTCCAATACAAAACACAATAAATAAAACTGACTACTTACAGCTTTTGTGACTCCTGTGCTCCATAAGCTCATACAATAACAACACCTATATGGTTTTACAGTCAAGGGTATTTTTAACTTCTAAAATATGAAAAGACAAAGATCCACAATAATATTTTTCCTCTGCTGATTTCTTATGCAGTTTGGAGTGCTAGGGATGTGCTTGTCATTAGTTTAATCTGTTTGAGAAAGTAACAAAATCACAGAGGCTTCAAACTTCATCAGATACACAACCAAAAGTATGCTTTCTATTTCCAACTGAAAAAAATAAGCGCAGTGGTACCAGTGAAAGTACCCCAAGGCAAACTGGTTTAAAGCTACTTTGTATAGGAAGAAACTGCAGTAATCACTGTACAATTGCAATTGTTCAATTAACAGTACAACAAATAATAGCACCATTTATTCACCAACAGTAAAACTGATACGCTTTTCAGTAATTCAAACACAATCAGCAATTTTTATTGGTGTGGGAACTCTTGCCTTGTTCTGAACTGATTATTTCTGTCTTGAGACTCTCTCATCAATCTCTTTCTTGCACCCCATTTCAGGCAATTACTATGTCTGTAGCGAAAACAGACTGCCAAAAATGACAGTTGGTAAAACCTGCCCCTTTTAGAGAAAATTACTTTGCAAGTTCTGCTCTTTTGAGTATTAAAAATTCTCATTTTTCAGGAGCCACTACTGCACAGTAACTTTAAACTACCTGACAATAATTTTTGACAAGCTCAGTGTTTGGGAACGGCTTGATGAATGACAGTTTGTGTGACACAGCTGAATATTTTTGCATGTGATTATGGGAATTTTGTCTTATTTTTCACCTTACTTTTGATACGAGCATCAAAAATGTCATTGCCAAAAATAGGAGTCTTGTGTTGGACATCCATACCCTGTCTTTCCATGTCACGTGCAGGTGATTGCCTTTACTATACCCTATTTCACAGTTACTTAACAATAAAGGATTATTTGATGCCTATATTCTATAGAGGATTTGATGGGAATCAGTAAGCATGCCAAAGTTTCATGTATTCAGTAAGGCATTTAAGCAAAGGGAAAATGCCACAGGCTACACTAAAGTGATGAGTAACTATAGTAAGTTGCCTGGTTCAGTAAAAGAAGTCAGACTGTTTTGAAAGTTTGCTCAGGTAAAGGCTTATGTCCATGTAGCAGTTGGATGTAAGACACAACTATAACCTGTTCATCAGGGACATTCAGGGCTACCTTGTGTTCTCTGGAATTTAAACTACTTAATGAGTTTTCTGTATTGCATGTAGCCCTTCAGACATTGGGTATTGATGCTGTATAAAAACATTCGGGCATTTAAAAATTACTGGAAAAGAATTGCAGTCACCTATATCATACAACTTGTCTTCCATTGGATAGATTACATGCTACAATGAAATATATACTTGTCCGTGTAATTTTTTAACTGTGTACTTGAACAATGATTATAATATGCATTGCATTTAAATTATCTTCCATTATGTTTCATGTGCTGTACAGATTTCATTTGCCATTTGCAAGGCAGCCAGAAAATTACAGCAATTATTGAAAATTATTGTGATATAAAAGCAATGTGCTTCCCCCTCCTCCTATCAATTTTCTTTGTATTGGTACATAAAACAGACTGCTGCTTCAGCACCTAGATAGACAAACTATATTTTTCCTCTTTAACTATTAGCTGTGGAGAAAGAATTCATTCTGCTTAGGTTTATAGTTTTGGTAGCAGATATGCAGTCAATATTAATTCAGAACTTTTTTTTGGATTATGCTATTTACTGTGTAGCCATTTACTTGACTTAGGCTAGAATTATATATATATATATATATATATTTTTTTTTTTTTTTTTTTTTTTTTTTTTTT
>NW_020799099.1:2772338-2811487 GCF_003259725.1 Athene cunicularia
TTTTTTTTTTTTTTTTTGTTTTTTTTTGTAATTTAATTATCACTTTTCTGGTTCAGACTGAGGAGATTTTAACAAGAACTTCTTTGACCAATCTTTTTGATTACTTAATTTATCTTAATGGCAAGGACCTGTCCTATAAACTCATCTATCCATGTTTAGTTTTACATTCATGAGTAGTTACATAAGACGCTTTGGGTATGCTCATGTGCATGAAGTTAAACATTCATGTGTTTATAAGAACAAGGTCTTATTTTGCCTGAGCTTTCTTAAATACAGAGCACTAAGACTTCATTGTGTTCCTTTAAGGGGAGAAACAATTCAAAAGTGTTTGAAAAAGAGGATTACTGGTTTTCATACCATACATAAACAACAGTAATAATTTCCATCATGTATGCTTAACTAAAAAGCAAAATTTGTAATGAAAATGTCTATGCTATAGCATAACAAACTTGTGCTTTGTGTGTTCCTGTGAGTTTAATTGAATCTGACATTGTAAATGGCAGGAATTTTAATTACTTAAAATAATATCTGTATTATAACCTAACATACTAGGTAAAGGGGATGTTGTTTGATTATAATTCAATGCTACATGTTTCTTTCTTTCTGATGCTTAGAAAAGCAAATACCTGCAATGTCTTTACTGTGACAAGAAGGCGTCTCACATTAGCTGCTGGAAAAACAAACCAGAAAAAATCTAAATAGGAAAACTATGTTAAAATAAAACAAAATTTCACAATATAACCACAAAAAAGAAATAATTCCTGTTTTAAACCTTACCTTGGCTCCATGTTATATCCCTTAGAACAGCTACCCCACAAAGATATGTAAGAAAGTTCTCTGATGTGGGATACTGCGGTACGCTATGTCATGATATTACAAAGTCAGGGCCTTAAATTGAGCGGGGCTCTTATTTATTTACCTTTTCTTTCTGTTGTGGTTTTCTCTCCAAACTCCCTTTCATTTTTTTCTTCTCAAGTTTCAACTTTTAAGAAAAGGCCACCAAGAACACAAATTAAGCACAGCTTATCCGTGAGCTTAATTTGAAAAAGCCAAGCACCTCTGTTGTCCTCTTCATATCAGTAAAGGTATTTACTCTCTTTTCAGCATTCCTACATGACAAAAAGGATGCCGTGGCAGTAGGAAGAAATGCCATGAGCTGGCGATTAACTGGAAGCAACAAATAAGTCATACCTAACACCGCTGAATGTTGTAACCTCTACTAATTCCACCTGGCTATTTTGACACAATTTGCGGCACTAAATTATCCTACTGAAATTACTGGGCTTCCTCCCACACATGTTTCAACATTTCTAGAGGCCTGCCTTCATTTCATCCTTGACTCCTTTCACAGTAGGATGCTCTTGTAGTTAAACATGTATTTTGCACAATACAGTGTCAGTCATTACTTGTCACAGTGACTGGTGGCTAGTTGCAAGGCAATTTTTAGCATTACATGCAAATTTCTCATTGTTTCTCATGAAAGGTGAACCAACAAATTCCAGGGAGATAAACCCTCCAGAGGAACAAGTTTGACCACTGTCTTTTCTTCACTCCTCCACACCATGAAAAAAAACAACCCCAAACCCAGATATTGGTATAGTTTCAAATGATTATTTTTGCAAGAGCTCAGTGGTGTCCTAGGCATTGGATGGAGCATGTCAGCCTAAAAACAGTAAAGAAAGTAAGTACTGGCTTTGAGGACACACTTGAAGCTGTTAATATACTGAAGGGCTTGTACTCAAAGCAGCTTTTCTCTTGTGGTTCATCTCTAAACTCCCCTTTTCAGTACTGTTCCTTAACATTTTGATGTTAGCTGCACTTAAGTCAGCACGTATTTCTTTGAATCCACACCTGATATGGACAGACAGACACGTAGAGGGATGGACACCCTGAAACACTGTGACCATGTGAATCGTGGCACAAGTCTGATGCTGATAAGCAGCAGGTTGCAGCCCCTCTGCGGGCTTCCCAAGCTGAGGCGCAGCAACTCACCACTCAGACCCACAGTCCAAAAGTGCAGCCAGAGTGGAGGGCAGGGCAGCTGCTCAGCCCCCCCATTCTGATTCACTGAACACTGGGAGGGCCTGAGCATCCCTGGGGTTGATCCAGCTCCCACTCCTGTGGTCCCTCTCATTTACACAACCGTTCAGACAAACTTTATAACACTTCATATACTATTTGGCTAGGGAGGAGTGAAAGGACAGTTGGAAAGCATGGATGGTTATTACTGAGTCTAACCAGATGAGCATATGTCACGAAGCTGCTTAGTATTACAGTTTAAAAATAGACATATATTTATGGTGCCTTTAGTTGCCACGGGTAAGCCTAAAATGTACTTGGTTTTCTTTTTTTTCTTAACAGTGCTCTGGGTTATGTGAACTCAAAAAAATAAAGCAAAAAACAGCCATGTTGCACTAAAATATTTATTTTTAAATGTGAAGTACTGCTGACAGAAATGTACAGTATGGCATATGCACAATCAGGCAGTGTGACAAAAGCTAAGCTACCAGTGTCCTGCATCTGTCATTCATAAAGGAAATTATCTACTCGGTGTATATCAACATATGTTACTATAGTAACACAGAGCTTTTATTTTTCTTCAGGTTTATTATGTAGAAGCCAAGGAGCATGTTCAGACACTGAGTGCATTCATAGACCCCTAGAAATGTCTGGTGACTGGTTTCTCCAAAGCACCTGGAACAGACTCGTTAACTGCTAGAGACTGCAACCTACACTGCACAAGCATAGAAACAAAAAGCAAACAGCCCTCACAGCAATAACATACAACCATGAACCAGGCTTGTATCCATAGCTCAGCAAAAATTAAAGATGATGTAAAAAAAAAAAAAAAAAAAAAAAAAAAAAGTAAAAAATAAAATTTTCTAGGGTAAATTCAAGGGACAAGATCCTACAGCCAGGGCCTTTCTGTGTTCCCTAATATGTTCTCAAACACTGGCAATGGAGTAATCCCAAGAAGATGTGAAATGTGGAGTAACACCATCACTTTGCTACATGGGGGTTCTCATCTTGCTCCCTGTGACTTGTTTTTACAGGTTAGTGCCGCAGCTCTGTTGCAAAAGTCATAAACAGAATTTTGTCAGCTTCCCCTAGCAGAACTTTTCAGTCCATTGGATACTGGGGAATCACATGACAGAAATGGTTAAGTAACCTGGAAAGACTCTTTTTTGTACAAACTCATCCATCTTTTATGACTCATCTCTTTTCAATTCACTCTAAGCACCATTTAATTTTAAAACTGAAACTTTGTAGGTAGCTTCAGGGCATCATAGACAAGGCAAACAGGAAGCAATGGTGCTCCAAGACTGTATTAGCTCTCACCAGGAGAGTTATGGAGCACCATATCTAAAAATACAAGCACAATCTATTTAAAGCATAGTTATATTTGCTCACTCTTAGTTTCCTTTGGTAGCTAGCTATGTTGTGGCTGCGTTCAGGAGCAAGTCTTCAATCTTGTGGCTCTGTGGTTACACGAAAAAGGCAGCCAAGGATCAAATTTTAGTTTTATGCAGCTGTACAGCAACACTTTGGGCACTTTGGAATTAAAGGGTAAAAATTAACTAGACTTTGATTTCCTGCAGTGGACTGCTTTATGGCAGGGATGAAGGACAGTCTGTGGTTAAGAAACTGGCTGCACACTTAGAGGATGAAAGTTTGGTTCCTGAATATTGCAAGAGGGTTTGTATTTCCATGAGCAAATTACTTAGGGCAAGGCTGTCAAGTAATGAATGATTTCAGCTTCCTCCAGATGAGATTGCCCAATTGGAGACGACTTAACGGACCTTGATTTTCTGGGAAACACTGAGAAACAGCATCCCCAAAAATAATGTCCCTTTGTGTCCAGTTTGGGCAGTCCAGATTTCCTCCTCATTCCTACATGCTTTCTGAAGATCTAGGCCAGTCTCATTGGGGCTCAATGGACTATCTATATTGAGAGAAAACTCATATTCTTTTCCCATCTTTTATCTTTTTTTATTTTTAATTTTGTCTGCTTAGCTCCAAATCCCATTTAACATGCCTGTGTATAGTGCCTGGGGTCAAGCTCTCAAATCCCATCTGAGGGATTTGCAGTGTTAACTACGGTACAAGTACCTCAGTATCAAAAGCATCCATTTTGATAGGTATCTTTTTCAGCGCTTATGTTGAGAAATACTGTACACCTGCATCCAGTTTGGGTATAGGATAGTTGCATAAGGAAAACAAATGGAACGCCTTAGAAGATTTTTCTTTCTGTGACATTGTGGCTTTTGTCAGATTCCCTTCCCTACCCATTAAACCAGAAATCTGGTAAGCTGAAATATTATACGTTTTAACAAAAAAGAAAGGACTTGAGGAAAATAAAACAATATCTCAACCTGTTCCTTACTACTTTGGGTTTACAAAAAGGAAAAGCAGCCCTACAGGGCATTAGCACTGACCCCAGTGAAACATGGTCCTCGTAGCTCGTTCCCTGTAGCACATCCCGCAGAAAGCTCTGGTGAGGAAGCCAAACCTTACAAGAAGGTGTTGTCAAAACTATGCTCACCACAGAGTTTTTCTGGGATGGGAATCAGCTCCTGCCTCTTCCAGTTAGTGTCACGCAGCATCGCTGGCACTAGGAAGAAGCGCACTATCGCTAGACCTGTGGGTAGCTGCTGGGGGCTGCAGTTAACAGCTTCTAACTAAGCCTGGGCCTTGTAAACCGCTATCTAAAATAAATGGTATTTGTTTGCAGATTTTTTAACATTTCAATCACAAGCTTCAGGGGTAGACTGGAAATATCTCATGCAACGCTTTCCCCTGTGACCTGCCATTCCCACTGCAAAGGCATAAACAAGCTCTGTGGTCACTCAAGAAAAGAGTCTGGCATCTTGGGTGGGGAGAGTTTCTTATTACTTAAACAGTTGAAACTTTAGCAAAAATGAAGCTATTTAATTAGGGGTGATTTATTGAAATCATTAATAATAGTTCTTATTCAGAGGAGATAAAGACAGCAGATCCCACTGCCCGTTTCAATTTAACTTGTTATGCATGATCCAGTCTCTTAAACTTTGGTAAAATACTCTGTCTAAACAGTCCACAAGCTTTACTGCAAAGCACTAAAAACCTAATGGTCTTAATCTACTAATTTTTGGTTTCTCTTCTTAAATGCAGGTCTTTACAGCAGCTTTGTTTAAATTGTCCGAGTTTAGAGAGCACTTAAATTCAGCCTTGAACTGACCTTTTTGTACAAACTGTGATTTTTTTGGCACCAAAGCCTCAGGCTGCAGTCTGCTCCTCGTTGTGCACTGCGCTGTATCCTTCCAAATGCATCCCCTGAATACATCCCCTCGATATTCTCAGCAAAAGACCATTTCCTGCTCAAGTGCAGATGGTTGGCCGAAAGTTCATTCTCATGTAAGCACTGCAATGAATTATCCCTTCTTCCAAGAAGAATAACAACCACAAAATAATCTACAGGTTAAACTGGGAGCTCTTGGAGCTGTGTGGATGCATGAAAGACTTGGATGTTCTGCCTTGGAAACATGAGAAAAATGTGACCTTCTAATCACCACGTGATCATACCATGCATGCCTGCAGACATCTGGTTGACTGCATATAGCTGCCTCCTGTAAGAAAGAACGAAATTAAAACTTGTGAGCCTCAGGAAATTTAAATATTTTGACATTTTGTCGGTTCCAAAACAGGAGGCAGCTGGAACAATGATCTCTCCTCTTCAGTATAATGCTGATCCCACTCAGAGTGAGTATCTAGACTCTACCTGGCAGTATTTTTGAGGGGGAGGAAAAAAAAAAAAAAAAAAAAAAAAAAAAAAGGTAGTTTAATGGAAATAATGGAAATTTCTAGTGGAAATATCCTTTTCCACTAGAAAAAAAATATTCTCAAGTAAAATTGTCATCCACTAATTTAGGTGCTGCACAGAGGCACACTTTTGCATTCTTGAATTATTTTTCACTATTTTTGCCATGCATGTGCTATACTTGTTTATTTTTTATTTATTTTTTTAGTAAGTGCTGCCAGTACCTAGACTCTTCATAGGCTTGCCCTCTGAATATTCTCTCTCAGGGTCTGGGGTCCCGATATCATTTGAAGTAACCTGGGAGCTTCAAAACCCACCCAGAAAATCCTGAGCTATACAGAGAGCAGTGAATACTTCAAGGGAAAAAGCATCATCAGGAACTCACTGCAGAAACAGCACCATTCCTCCTCGCTGGCAAGTGCAGTGATTCTGTCCTCAGCCACCTTCCCCACCAGTGTGGGAACTGCCACCCCTCTCCCGGGGGAAGGTGCACGGTCACCCCCCAATCCTGCAATGAAACAGGGGGAGTAAAGGGAGAAAAACCACCTTCAGCTTCTTGAAACTATGCATGTGAACATAAGAAAACTTAGGGAAAGAAAATAAACCACAAATCTTTAATTAATGGGGAAAATCTTACATTTTTCCTAATGTGCAAAACAATGCACAGGGCATAGGGGTGCTTGTGTTGTGATCTTGTATCAGCCTTCTGCTTAAAAAATCTGTGTGTCTGTACAGAGAGACTTTCTCAACCTGAGATCTAGCATTATTAAAATGAGGAAATACATTTGACATGTGATTTTTTAGGGTTTTTTATCTTGAAGAGTAAAAGCTTCCTCCCAGCAACACGCAAAGCTAAAATGTTATTTCCATTTCAGGGATAAAAATAATTAGGTTTCCTCTCAGAAGATGACCACTATTACAGAAATGGAGATGTAAAAATATATAGAATATGTTCCTCAGTCTGTTTTCTCTTTTTCTTGATATATATACCTCTACATAGATCTAACTGATTAAAAAATTATAATAATATACATATTATCAACTTATGGGTTAGAATAAAGCCTAGTTTAGTAGCTATGACTGCCTGGCACATGCTGGGGTAAGAAAAATTTGAACTGCAAGGTTTCTAAAAGCCTGGCTTTCCAGAACTACTGATATGGTGGCATTTTGCCCGACTGATTTACAGACAAGGCTCATTTTTATTTTTTCAAGCTGTCTTCTGCTATCACTCTGGATACCCAGATGTCATACATTTATGAGTTCTGAAGGAGTTCAGAAATAAAGATGGTGAGATGCTCGCAAATATATGCAATCTCTCATTAAAACAACTACTGTTTTGGAGGACTGGAGAGAGAAGGTTTAAAAAAAGAATACAATCAAAAGCATTAGCATGGGTAAACCCTTGCATCTGTACCTTTGAAAATCTGGTTGAAATGTTACTTATAAAGAGAATGACAGATTGTTGTATTGTAGCAGAAGTGAGTTAAACCAATGGTCTTACAAGGAAAAAAGCATCCCATTTTTTGTCAGAAGCTCCAAACTGGAAAAATCAAGCAATTTGTAAAAGAAGAACTGGTTGACAAAACCTGCTCAGGTTTACCAAAAATTCCTGTCCTGAAGTATTTATCACATTAAAGGCAAAGCACTGTGATGAATTAGAAGCCTGGTAGGAAACTGAGTAGTGGTTTAGGTTTACTTAAAAATACCACAAGGCTCTGTGTTAGATTAAATCCCTAATATATTTACTAATCATCTGAATGGAAGATGAACTGCAAAGTAAGACTACTTGCTGATGACAGAAAGTGATTACATGAGAAGCAACAAAGTTCAGTGCTGGAGGGAGATGTTTACTTGCCTAAATCCAAAACCTTCAGTTTAAGAAAGGGACCTGATAATCACTATGCAGCTGTGATTAATGACACGTAAGTATCCTTTTCTTCCTATATATGGACATACCCATCGAAAAGTGAAATAATTTAACAAGTGGGTCAAATGATGAATTACATAGGGAAATAATACCAGAATTCAGAGTAAGGCTTCAGTTAAAAAAAGCTGAGTAGAATATTCATTAGGTCATTTTTTAGAAGATATTGAAAATAAAACATGTAAAATGTTGAGAGAAGTGCAATAAGAATGGTCAATGTCAGGGAAAAACCTCTTGTTAGAAAGACTTTAAAACTTTTGGGACTGTTCCCTTAAGGAAGTTTAACAACACTAGACACAACAATAGAAATATTTGAAATAAGGCATCACAGGTAAAGAAGTATATGAGAAACTTCTACTTTTTTCTGTGATTATTCAAAGCTATGACAATTTATGAAAAAGGCAAGCAGATAATTCAAATTGCATAAATTAGTATATTGCAAAGTTTAATCTGGCAAGGTGGATTGATAGTGACATAGGTTAAACAAATATAGGAAATTTTGATAGCAGAGATTTATTTATTTTAAAGCATTGGAAAAAATACAAGTATTTCAAAGTTTATGGCAATCCCCAAATAGCAGAATGACTGATGAGAGTTTCCCAGACTCTCATAATCCCTCTGAGATGTTTTCTACATGTTCTCATGTATCTGGCTGTAGTTTGATATGCTGATTCTGCATGACAGTCTTTCTGTTTCTAAATTACCCATTGCCATCGGTGAATGGAAACAAACAAAAATCTTCTCTTCCTAGACACTAAGTGCTAAATTTCAGCCTGACTATTATAAACTGACATAAGCTTTACTCAAGGGATATGGTGAGACATCTTCTAATATACTCAACCAGCTCCTTAGTCTTGATAAAGACACTTTTATATGTATTATTTACTTATTGTTTTACTGATTAAGGATACCAATTAAACTCGGACACCAAAGTGCAAGGAGTAGGTGTATTTTACTGGTGATAACCAAGTAATGTAACAGTGTAATACAGAAAACATGCAGTAAGAAAAAGAACAGTTCACCTAAAGCAACAAATGGGAAAATACAGGGTAATGCATCAATTCATTACTACACAAGAGAGAGAATAGTGGTTAAGAAAGATCCATCACCACTTGCACATGTGACCATCACCCAGCCCCGCAGTGGCTGGGCAGCCCCGGTTACAGCGAGGGTTTGCAGAGCCTGTCCCGGCACGGGGGAAATCCTACGTGGTGCGTCCACCCATGGGTGAGGCTGCCAAAGTCCCTATGAGTGGGCCCAGCCTTATATACCAGAGATTGACAGGCCAGAATAGCTGGCACCTTTGTTTTGAGCAGAAAATTTCTGGTTTCCTTCTCCTGTTGGATTCCACCCAAAGCCTGGCCAGGGCTCAGGGGGGGAGACCAAGGGAGTTTCTGACAAGGCAGATACTTGGTTTCTCAGCCTTGAACAAGCCTAAACAAGGGAAGTTGGGTACTTTCTCTCCTCACTACTGATTATATTTTGTCTAAGCTGCATCTTTCACTGGTGAGTTTACACACTTTGTTAATGATTACAGACTAAGTTAGCAGCTTTGGCTTGGGGCCTGTGGTTCAGGCTTCAGTATTTCAATACTTTAGCACTTTTTACATCAGCATAAGTGGGTTGTTATAACTTAGCACAATACCTACCAGCACAATGGTTTTCAGTTATAAAATATACAGGATTTATCTATAGGTCAACTCTGGCTTGGGCCAGTTGTCCAAGCCTTAGCACTTCACTTACAGGCATTTATTTTTTGGTTCTGACAGGTAAAATTAAGACTGGAAATCAGGAGCCAATATAAAATGTTTGCAGGAGAGCATCCAGAAATGCATAGAATATTTGATAGGGAGAATAGGAATTATTGCTAGTCTGGTTTTCTTGTATGAAAGCTGGTCCAATATTTAGCTCTGTTAGGATTTTTAATCCTAATGGGTGATCTCATCAAATCACTGGCTTCTTGATTGCTCTTTGGATCACCATCACAAAGACCTATGGACAGAAAGGTATAGATGGAGGTCCACATTGTGCAACTTTGGAGGACTGATGTAACTTGAAGAGCAGGATTCTTCTGGAATTCAAGCCAGAAAAAAGTCCAACATAATAAAATTAATATATGCAATGCAGGGGTATTACAGCACAAAATCTATGCCTGGCAGTATTTTTGAACCTATTTTTCTGTTAACTTATTTAAATATCTGCCAGCCTGAGTTCTTATACAGAGTATTCTTGAGGCATTAATCTCCTTAATAAAATGCTATGCATTCCCACAGAAACCAGCAACGCAAAAGTAAAAGGGAACCTATGCTCATATTTCACTATAAAAATGATCTTAAAGAATTGCTGAGTATAAGGTTTATGCTGTATAAATTTGCTAGTTAACCCCCTCTTTGGATATACAGTAATAATGTAGATGTCCTATGAAAATAAGAAATCTCAAGACCATGCAATCTGAAAACATAACTAGAAGAGCTAATGCATGATTATTGATTTTGGAGTGTTTTGCAGATTCTCTGCTATTGCAGATTCCCCTTGTCCCACTGCCATCAATACTGCCACCACCGCAGGATCCGTCCCTGCATAGTCACATAAAGAGCTCCGAGGGATGTACGAGCAATTTTGCGTGTACAGAATTTGGATGTGCTCACAGTGGTATGGCTGTGCCTACAGTGCTGCACCAGAAAGCAAGCGCTCTCTTGCAGGGTCCAGACGAAATCTCACTGAATATTAAGAAGAACTGGGGCCAATTACAAAAGCCCCTGTGCCCATGGCAGGTCCCACACATGCCACCAGGGCTGCACCCTGCCCCTGAGGGACTTGTTACCCCATGTACAGCTCGCCTGTTTCATCCCTCAACTTGCCACACCATGACCTCATCCCAATTAAAACAAGTGAAAGCTCCTCTTTACAGACCGAGAAATGTGACTGGCATGTGCATAAGGAGGATCATTCCCTGCCCCATGCCTTGGTGCTGGACTGCCATCCCAAGCCATTGAGTCTTGCCCTGACACCAAGGTCTGGCAAATGAAACACCTAGTTATCATGATAAAGAGACACTGTCATAAACTCCTAGTGCAGTGGGACAGCTCAAGTAGGTACAGAGCTCAAGGGTCAGTAGTTTTACCATTTGTACCTTTTTCCCTAGGGAACACTTTTTTCCCTCTCTGTCTTCCCACTGTATCATCTAGCCACTTCCAGGCTACATCAGAAATCCCTTCTGGCACACAAAGAATCATATCACGTAGCAGGTATAAAACCACAGTTTCTGAAGGTGTAAGAGGCAAAAGGGCTTGATAAACTAATTTATGTGACAAAAATGACATGAAGAGCTGCCAGTATGTGCTATGGCTCTCCGAGTACTGCAGACAGCAAAGAGAGGACTAGTGCTGTGTGAAGGTTTTCTGATGGCTGGGATCTAGTTCTATTCAGCACCAAGAGCAATGAAGGCATCCTGACATGTCTGTCTGGTTCAGGAATCCTTTTGAATATTGTGACAAAGACAGGAAATACAAACAACCATAAATTATTCATTTCCAAGGCAGATGAATTCCTTAATATCATACGTAAAATGCTATGAGGCACAGGAGGTTTGCTGTCCTTAATTTTATCATGCCATACAACCACATTCTGCTAGAGATACTCCGAGACTAGCCAGATATTTAAAAATTAATTAGTACTATATGACCTACACAAGAGAAACAAATATATTTGGGTCATAATTTATATTAGATGAGAGATCCTGTGGTAATTTTCCATCAAAGAACTCACTCTTACAATCCCTGGGACAATGCTTGTTTACAGTAGCCTGTCTGTTCTTCACATCTTTTTTACTGATATAGCAGGAAACATGATAGCGTGGAGCTTTGCTTGTGACCAATGTATATCCTGCATATGCAATGTGTGCAGGTTACGCATAGTTGCAGAATATATGGAAAAACATTTTTCTGCAGAATTTAGCAATGCAAAATTGCTTTTCAATTCTTTTGCTTCCAAATGCCTTTGGTAGGGATGGGGTTTTTTTCCCCAACATTATTTCTAGGCACAGATAATGATTCTATAAGCATTTGAAAGCTGTCATTTCTGGTTAAATCTCCATGCTGAAAAGGATTATTACATATCAGTATCTAGGGAGTTTTTGTCAGTATAATTCAGCTGATCAAGGACTGGATAATCCACAAATTGTCCACAAATTGTCATAGTCCCTGGATAAGTCACTCTGACTTTAGAGCAGGGAGTTAGTAGCTACGGATGTTTGGTTTTAGTGAATTTTTCCTTCCTCTCTTTTTTTTTAATCAGAGCACATTATTTTCCTTTTTTTTTTTTTTTTTTTCCATTACAGACCCCTCCAGGCCCTACTCCACAAGCAATCACTACCTCCACATTTCAGGGAGTAATTTCACAGGTATTTTCACAGTCAGCCCTGTTCTGACCAAGGAGACAAAATGATCTCAAAAGCTATCATGAGCAGCACTACACCTGTTAGCTTTGTGAAAAAAAAAAAAAAAAAAAAAAAAAAAGTATAATATCTCTTGCCACTCTTCTTCCCTCAGAAAACATGGCAGCTCAAACCCACTCTAAACATTTCAGTATCTAAGTCTCTAAACTGCAGATTTCTTTGAACCACAAAGCTGCCCAGCTTAGTAATAAACAACTGGTCACGTGCAATAGCAAAACAAGGATGAGTCCATAAGGACTGGTATTCAAGGTTGTTTCACGCAGACAGATATTTGGTGTGACACATTTGAAGAATCAATAAATATTCATTGATTAGACTTTCCTTTTCATAACATCTGAATGATTAAAGCTACTCACATTCTTTGTAGCTCACTATTTTTTCCTCTAAGACACCAAAGCACTCATATTTTTCCACCAAGTAAAAATGGCATAATTTCCCAAATGGGTAAAAATTCCCCACAGTTATTGCTAAAATTTCTCATATAAAAGAAGAAATTATGTCTCCAAGAGCCTGGGGATTGAACACAATTTTCTAGAGTCAGTCAGACAATCCTCCTTTCCTATAATGCAGTGCTTTTGAAATCAGCCACACAGCATGGTATGTGACAGTAACCTGAATCTAATTATTTTCCCATTTATAAGCGGGTGTGAAACAAACGTACTATCTCTTTATATTACACTTACACTTCTAATTATATCTACAGCTTGTTATCAAAAACATAATTAGGCAAGGTGCCAAAAGGTCATGGTGCTCGGTTACTAATTGTGGCGGGCTTGCTAAACGCCTGCACTTAACTCTTGGGCTGCTGCACTCAAATCATGGTTGTTATGGAAAATTCATGCAACCGATGGATGGTTGCTGCTTCCACAACAGTCTACCATTCTTCTCATTTTACTTTCACTCTCCTCTGAAAAATAATTAAGCAATGGCTTATGTTAATAGTTACTTCTGCTGTAGCCTTCATAGTTTATTAATTTTAAAAATACCCCACATCTTACTTTCTAACAAGTTTTAGCAAGCTTGAAGTTAGCTAGTTGGATTACCGGTCTCTCTGGAATAGATACATGGACACAATGCCTGGATGAAAATGTAGGCACTTATTAATTAGTTCCAACTCATTAATCATATGAATGTACTGTGTGTGGTTTTTCTCTCCAAGAAATGAACATACAAAGATGTTAGGGAGCGCGATTCTGTCGCCCTTATTTCCTGCAGGCACTCTACATAAGTACTCTTGTGCAATTCAGTGGGAGCACTCATTGAATGATGGGTTTGAGACCTAGATTTCCTTACAGTACATTTTTGTAGCTGGAGCTTACCAACTCATGTCAGAAATCACCTGGCCTTTCCTTGCCTTTTTGCTTTGAACTGAAGTCAAAGGTGCATGCAACCACACATATTTTGGCTTGTTCTAAACTTTCCAGATGGGGACTCATATTTCACAAATACAATTCAAAGCAATATGTACCTTTGATCAGTTCATTATAGAAAGTAGAACAGAGAGCCTCAAATTCAAACTAATTCAAGCCAATTTTAACCAACTTAATACGCTCTTTAATACTGAAATTAAGTCAACTGATGAGCAGGCCAAGTCAGGGCTACTTAAATTCATCTGTAACACGGCAAATCCTGTCTTTATCAGAGATGATACCTTGTCTAACATGACATCTGAACATCTTTAAACCACTGAGCAAGTCTGAATCCAGATCTATAGCTAAACATTATGGGTATCAAGTAGCTATGTGTAATTCCCGCACAACACCACCTTAGGAGTGAAAGGCATTTCAGAGGCCACCTTGTCCATCTGAGGAAAGTCAATTAGGTTCATATCCATTCCATTAGATGTTTATGCAACCTCTTCTTCAAGCCATTCAGTGATGAGGACTATAACCCTGCTCGGGTGACCTATTTCAGTGCTTCCAAAACTTAACTTTTCTTACTGACTGCTGTGACTCATTCTTACTCCGGGTTCAGCCCATTATTTCTTGTCATAGTGAATTAAAGTTCTGGGCTTTCTGAATTGTTATGATTTCAGAAGTCATACAATGCTGTAACTGAGGACACTCTTGTGACTTCTGTTTAAATGTATACTAGCTAGGCCTTTACAATTATCTACTGATAACTGTGTATCCAGTATATTTTGTGGGAACTAGTTAAATCATCACTAAATTGTCCTCCGATCTTGCCTCTGAGAATTTTGCATTCTTAAATTAAAATATTGTATGCAAGCATATGTATTGCAATTACATAAGCAAACGGGAATCTCTTAGTATTGCAGTTCATATTATTATTATATTAATCTCTCTTCTGTAACTGAGGGATCGTTTCATTGTTAACACTTCCAGTTATAGTATAATCAATTTGCTGGTCAAATAATTGTTGGGGTTTTTTTTTCAGTTTTAACAACTGCCTCATTTTAGAAGATTTTCCAAGGCAGCAGAAACATATTGGCTATGTAGTGCTATGTTTAGAGGTGTAGCCAAGTGTTGAAGTTAGTAAATAGCTTACACATAACAACATATCTAACAGAGCATATAGATGTAGCTTTTCAAAGCTGATCATGTTATCCAATCAAAAGTGTCTGACAAAATTGAACTTTTTTTCTGCAAAAAAGCTATGATCCTAACACTGATCAATGCCTTTTAACTTTCTATATCATGGGTTACTATATTCAAAATTATAATTTTCACTCTAAGATGGGTGAAGTCACTTAAAAAATGTTTCTGTTCACCAATTGGATTGATTGAATTTCCTCAAGACTTTTTCTACATAGAAGTTTAAGTTATGCTAAGCTTTTTAATTATTCAAATCACCTGAGTATACTTAGGAAAAATGAGATTCAAAGTGGACTTGTAATGGATAATGCCACCAGTGTGAAGATTTTGTTCTTAAATTGCATTTCTCATCACAATAGTTTTGCATAATCTTAGCTAAAAATAAAACTTGCTTACCCAAATGTGAACAGATAAATGAGCCACAAGAAAACAGATTTTTATAGAGAATATGATTATCTAGGTCTAGTTTCAAATCCAGCTATGTATGTCATCCTCTTCTGAATGTAGACAGAAACTGCTGAAGATCACCATACATTCCACAAAGATGTCATGCTGCTAGGAAATTGCTTTGAAATATGTTCCAAAAGGTAGAAAAATAAAAATATTTTTTTAAAAAAGCAATTTGTAAAAAGAAAGTGAAGAAAAATAGCTGAGATTCCACTGATCTCCAGAGAGCAGACCCATCAGCTGGCGCAAGGGTCCTGACAGACGTCTGGCTTTCCAGGCTCCTTCTCAGGGCTAACAAAACGGCATGGAGAGAAGTGCCTCCAAAGGATTTTTTTTTTCCTATATAAAGATAATTGCCTAAATTAAATGAAATGCATTTCTCCTGGACACTTCTCTTTACTGAGGGAGCTCTAACAGCTTTAGACATGTCCTAAATGACTGGATTGGACAAGGGTCTTGTCTTTCAAGTGGATGAAGATACAGGGAAAAGAATATTATTCTCAGTGACAGACCATAAGAATGAAAAAATTCTGTGAGACAGGATCGATCTGTCTATCTATCAAGAAATATGAATCCCTACAGTTGGGAGCTTTCTTTTTGTCTAATGCAAAAGGCATAAAATCATATTGGAAATAGAGACCAGCGTTCAGCCTTTTCCTCCTCTAGATGTGTGCCTTCATCCATGGCTCCCCTTGTCTTCTGCTCCACAAATCCCAAGTTATTTTCTTCTTCCTCCAAGCTGGGGAATAAACCAACATTCCTCACCTCCTGTAGTACAGTCTAACCTGTATGTCAGTGACTATGGCCCTCTCCTGTGGGGTGGGAGGTGGATCCCACCTCACCATAGAATTTCCAAAGAAAACAGTAAGTCAGTTTGCAGAGCCCAGAGAGGTGTGAAGCTGTTGGAGACTTTTAACTCAAACTCCAAAAGGCACATAACTAAGACCTATGGGTAAATACCCAAGATGAGGAGAGAGGAGAGGTTTTAGCTATACTCTGGTCCAGCCTTTTATATCAAACCAACTGAAGTTTCTCTCTGCAGAGAGAAGAGACTGCTTTGCATCCTGTGCAGGACTTGCCATATGTTGTTATACAGAGAATTTGGCATCTCACTCTGAGTTCTGAATCCAGAACCCAGTAACTCAACACCCCCCCACAGGAAGGCTCCCCATCGCCATCCCCAAGTCCCCCAAGGGATCTTCACACCTTCTTTTAAGATTAGTCAAGTATTTTATCAAATAACCCAGGACTGGAGCTGGCAACTGGGTTTTCTGTCTTTTGGCCACCAACAGAATGTCTCCAGTCCAGCAGAACATTTTATAAGACTCTGCATTTTTCTAAATGGCATTAATTGCTATTTCCCTTCTCAGCTGTGCACTAAACTTTGTGCTTTTTGTCTGCCAACTTTATACCAAGGCAGCTGCAGTTCACTTTTGCTGTTTTCAAAACAGGTCTGGGATCTTTTGGGACAGCAGACAGTATATAAATATCAAACTATTGAAAAGCATACCCGGTTAGTTACTTGTAAAACTACCTGTGAAAGCAATGTAACATTCCAGACACAGTTGTGTGTATATTTAAGGAAAAAACAAAGGAAAAATCAAAATAATATCTAAAAATAATGTGGTTACTTGTTTTTCGTTATTCTCTGACAACTGTACGTATATGATTTTTTAAAGGCAAACAGTTGTTTAATCCTAAAACATAGTGCAATAGCATACATAAGTTTTTAAATAACGTTTACTTTTTTCAGTTAACATTTACAGTGAAGAGCTGGGACTTTGCATCCTTCAATCCTCAATTCAGATACTGCAGTATTTGTTAAGGAATGAGGATGAGAAAGATAGGTCTTTTTCATTTCCAAAACAAGTGAACTTGAAATGTAGATCCCTTTATCCTGCACTTGGCTCTGAATTGTCCTGTGCCCAAAATTAATACAGTGTAAAATAACACTTGATTCTGAACATACTTTGTTTCAATAAATGAATATACAAACCAAATTTATGATGGGGCAGTGGGATAAAAGACACTGCCATTATAGTCTGAGGAAGGAAAGCTACTTCCATTCTGCACAATTTCACTGTAAACAAATTTTAAGTTACAAAACTAGTTTGGATGGTAGATGCAAACATTTAATATTCCTCCTGTTTTCTCTTGTAGAATATCCCAGAGGATTATGCCACAGGGTATACAAAATAAACATGGAAGAAATAATCCTCAATCAATCAGAGGTTTCTCTACCATAGTTTCATCCCAAACCCACTGAAATCCATGGAAAGACTCCTACTGAGTTAACTAGACTTTAGGACACGATATTAGAAAATCTGTTTACATTGCTAAACTATTTTACAATGTGCCTAATGAAGGATGACAGAGAGGATTAAAACAAGAATTCTTCCATTCAGTCTATAAACTCCTCAGGAAGCAGCACTGATCAGAGCTCACTAGCATACATATATTCAGTGAATCAGTGAATTTAACTAGCACATATTACGGGCTGTCTTCAGAGGAGACACATAATGTAAAAGCCAAAGTTTTTTTCTGCTGGGGCACTATTTCTGCTTCCCAAAACTAAACAAGAGGAAAAGCATTATGAACTTACTTTTTGACCTGAATAAGAGTAGATGTATTTATCCAGCCAAAACTAAGGCTTGTTAAATTTCTTACGTATGAAGACCATGAATGTTTCTTTGGAAAACCTTAACAAAACACTCCAAAACTGTTCAAGAATACTTGGTCAATTATAAAGAATTTATTGACATCATTTATTAGTAATAAGAAATATTTTTATGGTAATCATAACTTTAACTGATATTTTGTCCAGAGAAAAGTTCATGAAAGAAAGTGTATGCACATAGAATTGGAGTGGCATGCTAGTGAGACTATTCACCAAATCACAAGAACAAAGGAAACACTAAGAAAATGAGACATGAATATAGTAAATCCAACATGACCACATCAAACATTTCTGCATAAATTAGGTGATATGTAAAAAAAGATAAAATTTGTAAAAAACTAAAAGCTTTTTTCTTTATTTTTCTGTTTTTAATAGTTATCAGCTGTCTTCAGTCTTTCCCATTGTTCATTTGAGATCTTTACCATCAATGAGTAGGACAGATATACATCTGAATGGATAAAACAGAATACTGTAAACACTCAACACTTAAAAGCTACTGTATTTCTTTCTACTCTACTTTTTAAATTTTGTACAGGAAAACTAAACTGAAACAAATCGCTAGGAACATTGTCAAGGTGCTATGGTAATGCCTTTCATGGCTGTTGTGAGCGACATATAATGCAGAATGCTCAATGAAATGAAAATAGATTTGCGTTGGAAAGCAGAAGCAACAAGCTCCTTTAACAAAAGTTCTTTCTGTATTCTAATTAGAGTAAAAGTATCCTCATAGGACCTTGAGATGAAATGAATGGTCCCAGGTGCCGTTAAGACTGTTGAAAATACTGAGAAACTTTAAAGATTTCATATTGCAGAGCCTACACAAAACTGTCCCCCTGTGCACTCTTGCATCTGAATGGAAATACACCTCACCACGTTCAAGTGGATGGAAGATATATGATAGGATTTTTCTGTAATATCAAGATTGAATAACTTGAATCACCTTTTCCAGCTGCATGCTATTTTATTCTATCATCCTCTGAAACTGGAGAGCAAACTAGAGTATGAAAATAAAGTAACCTAAAAGAGATTACGCATTCTGTTAACAAGTTAGAAAAGTCACATGAAACTGCCAATTTTCCTCATTAAATTATCCCTTAAGATATGTTTGATGACATACCATGAGTTAATTTTTAAGGTCAGTATTTTTTTCTGTGGGAAGTCTATCTGAAAACAAAATACTAACAAATGTGGTGGGAAGTTCCTGAACTTCCAGAACTGCAGCAGGAAATATTTGACCTTAATAGACCCCTAACTGTGATGTTTTCATCAGGGAAAAATATCACTAAGCAGTGTCTACAGTAAAACTGTCTTACAACAGCAGTGTGGAATTTAAAAAAAATATGTCAAGAGTAATTAAAATCAGAAGAATGATCAAGCCTCAGTTAACATAGCTACATAAACAGCCACTACCAAAACAAGAAGTAAAAACTCCCACAGATTACAGAGAGAGTAAGCATCTAGTTTAAGAAAATTTAGAAGTTTTAGAGTTTTTGTGTGAATACATCCATCATTTATTCCACTTAAATTTAAGCTGTTCATATTCACTATTTTGGGGGTCTTTCACAAAGTTTAATTGCAGTGCAGTAAATAGAGGGACATAAAGAGCACTTCTGTTGTGCAATAAAATTCAATTACTGACAGTTTTAAGAGGAATACTTAGACCTGTAGAAAGTTTGGAAGGGAATTTCCTTAAACATTTTTCCAAAAGCAAAGAATGCCTCTATGTAACCCATAGGAACACAAAGAGGTTTTCCCAAAGACTAATTATAAGTAAATAGACAACAATAAATTAATATCTTCCATTTTGAGCTGCCTTACACCTCTTAAGACCATATAGCAGCTTTACTATGGGTCAGACCACTCTCCAGAAGAGAACAGACGGAAAAGTCCCTAATATTTTGGAAGGGGCAAAAACCAAATGCATAGGATTGCCTTGGAGCCTAGGTAAGCCACTGCTTGTCTGGCAGCACAAGGGCTGGGACACCAAATCCATGTTACAGACGCAGTTTATGTTTTACTCTTTCCTTTCCACGGTTTCTACAAACAGGACTGATGAGCAACTCAGTGGAAATATGGTTTATTTCTTGTGATTACCTCCTCCAGAGCAGGCCCACAGGACACAGGAAAGACCACAGCACTATGAAGAATGGTCCAAAACTTTTAAAAAAAATAAAACCAGAACAGAGCTCTTCATCAAGTTTATAAAGTTCCTATAATTAAAAGACCACATTCCCCACCCTGTGAAGCTTTGTCACCATATGCCAGTGCCCTGAGGTCACTAACAGGCCTTAATTGCCCAAGTAGCCCCACCTGGGACCTCCCAACCACCTCCTGTCCCTGGCTGTAGTTCAGTCTAGCCCTGGTTTGAGCAATGTCCCAGGGGTGCCTGCTCCCAGTGCTCTTCCCAAGTTATTGTTTGGTACTTCTGAATCAGCATGCTGAATATATCTTGTCTCTGGAAGCTCCTGGGTCTGCCCTTTGGATGTGAGTGGTGCACTGTTTTTTCCCAGCTCCTTCAGGAAACATGGAACTTGCTGCCATTGGTGTCCCTTCTGTGGTAAGACCCAGAAATTGAAATTGGTAGGGGAGCTGGTGGTATTTCACATTTGGATCTAAGATCTGCTATTCTTTTAAAGTAAGAGGCAAACTCAAGGTCTTGATGCAATCCCAGTGTGATACTGAGAGGCCTTTCAGGCTTAGAGGTGCAACTTATCTGAAGCACCCAGTATTTCTTTAAATTTCTTCTTTTTGCATAAGATTGGCTTGCAAGACTTCACTGGTTTTCAGGAAGGTTGAAGATATAGTAAAATTAAATGCCCATTAGATGGTGGAGGAACCATACATCCTGTCAGCATGTGTCTTTGAATGTTTTTAATATGGCTTTGTTTATGCCATAGACAATTCCGGCTTGAAAAGTACCATTGCAACTTATATTGTGAAGCTTTTTGAGGAACTAATGTCTGACTTCCTAAATTAGGGTGGCTCCTTAAAAAAGACCTTATAAACAAGCTTCCATCAGAGCAAAGTTTTCCTGTTGTTCAAGGTGATAAATCCTCCAGTCCAATTTTTCCACCTGAAACCTGACATACCTTCTAAGTGAATAGCCATGTGCTTCTTTGGAGAAATTATTTATTGGCATGAGGAAGAGCTGTCTGGAATCCATACGCTGTTTGAATTCTGCAGCGCCTAATAGTGACTCTTTGGATCTCACCTTGGAGTGTGCTGAAGGCAAATTCAAACCACATAAAGACAAATGTTGACAAGTACAAGATCAAATTATTGTTGATACCATTATTCTTCTCACTCCAAAGCATCAAAGGAAAAGTTATGGCTTTGTTGATTATTTTTAAATGCAAGACTGACTAATGAGAAAAATAATCACAACTTACAAAATCATGTTTATTTGTATTCTAAAGGACAAAAGCCTCTTTAGATGTTTTTTCCAAGGTCAGGCTGAAGGCTTTACTTTTTATGAAAGAGAGGAATAGCAACCCAAGTTGTGTAGTCTCCAGTACTTGAATTAAATCAAGATTCTACTGGAGATCTTCCAATCTTCTGTCTGGAAGTTTTAAGATCTTTTTTATTCTGTGTGGGGTTTGTTTTGTTTTCCTTTGACTTGTATTTGCTAATGTAGAACACAATGATCTTATGGCAATAAATTGCTTTAAGTAGTAATGATCTATGGATGTCATCAACTGGTGAATCATACCAAGAATTATTTAAAATCTTATGTAGGTATAATGCTTTTTAGGTGTCACAGAAAAGAATCAAGATTCAGAAGTGAACATCATCATTTGGTCATCTGAATAAACCGTACGATATGATAAAAGAATTTGAGAGAGGAAATATCTAGATCATGAATGTAGATGGTTGATTAGTACAAAGACAAAAACATGAAGAAAGTGTATTACAAATATTGTTTTCTTTCAAGATATTTCTAATGCAAAACATTATCAATGGGACATCATCAGGAATGCCTTCTGAAAAGGAGCCATGGAGATTTAGAAATTAAAATATTTTGTGGCTTGTAAAACATGGTATTAAACCTGGAACTCATAAAATTTTGGGATGTTGCTGCTGTAAATACTGGATGAACTCTTTCATGCAGTGGAGCTGACTCAGTGTTGTATATAAGTAAAAGGGGTGTGTGCAGTCAGAAAAAGCCTTGGGATCTTGATAGCTATTCTGCATATTTACTGCTGCATCAGTCTTGTTGATGTATAATTGCTTTTTTTTTGAGATGTTGCACTTATTCATGTGAATGTACCTATTTAATGATCTTTGTAATGCTGGTCCTGTTGAAAGTAGATAAATGAAAAGTAGTTGTCAGAAATCACGGACCTGTAGGAGAGGGTCCAGAGGAGGCCACAAAGATGATCAGGGGCTGGAAAACCTCCCTTATGAGGACAGGCTGAGAGAGTTGGGGGTGTTCAGCCTGGAGAGGAGAAGGCTCCGGGGGTTACCTTATAGTGACCTCCCAGTACTGAAAGGGGCTACAGGAAAGGTGGGGAGGGACACTGCATCAAGGGGTGTAGGGATAGGATGAGGGGTAACGGTTTTAAACTGACAGAGGGTAGATTTAAAATAGATCTAAGGAAGAAATTCTTCCCTGTGAGTGTGGTGAGACACTGGCAGAGGTTTCCCAGAGCAGCTGTGGCTGCCCCCTCCCTGGCAGTGTTCCAGGCCAGGTTGGACGGGGCTCTGAGCAACCTGGGCTGGGGGAAGGTGTCTGCCTGTGGCAGGGGGGTTGGGACTGGATGATCTTTAAGGTCCCTTCCAACCCAAACCATTCTAGGATTCTGTAATTGTCAGATGGACTAACGGGCATACAGGGCATACTTGATACTTACAATAGGCTTTTGAAAGCTACTGTATTACCATTGTTGTAAATGGTAAAGCATAGTGCCAAAAGAGTGGTTGTCATTGACCTGAATTTTCTAGTAAGTGGAAGGGCCCAACAGTGCATTTGTACCATAGCACTTCAGTCATGGCTTGGCCCTTTCCTCATTCATTAGAAGGCTAACCAGTGGACGTCAATTTTATTCACTTTCTTGTATAGCCATATCTATGGTAAATTATTGTAAATAATAAATAATAGATGGTAAAACTACATGATAACATCTGCAATGAGTGTCTCCTTCTGCATTTCTCAGGGGGGAAATATCTGAGCTTATTTTGGTTGTGTGGCTCTAGGAAGAAAAGGCTGCCAAAAAAAAAGTAAAAAGTGCTTGGACTGGAGAGTGCTGAGGTTTGAAACAGGCTTTAATTCTTCTGTAAATGAATTCCCTGCTCTTTGGACTACTTTCCAAAAAGACTGCAGCCTGAGATCAATGCCTTCAGCTGGCTGAAGTTCTGATGAAAGCCTGTGGGGAGTGGGAGGAATAGCCCCTATCATTCCTCACATGTTTTGAACAGTATGACTGCACTTTGCCTTTGCCACCAGTCCTTCCCCTGGAATATCTCACTCCCTGCATGGTATGTCAACATACGGAAAGCTGCTTGTAATCTGAATTTAAGGTAACCGAATCAAAGGAAGCTGGAAGCCAACAGAGTAGTGGCTGGTGACTCCTGTAGTGTAGGTGTGGATACAGAGATACTGTAGATACTACAGATACTCCTGCTGTGCCTCCCACCAGCACCCAGCCACTCAAATGGTGCTGAGTAGCAACCCTTTGCAGCAGACCTGGGAACACACCAGCTGTGCCATCACCAAAAAAATGCTGCAAGGCAGCCAGTGCAGGGGAAAAACCGTGGGCTGGGGGAGGCTACAGCAGCAGAGTGGGGAATGAGCACTGAGATGCTTATCTCTGCTGTCTGAACCTGGAGGACCTACCAAACCAGCTTGTCTTCAGCTAATTGCATCGCTCCCTGCCTGGAATATTTCTATTACAAAAGAGATGACCTGATGCTTTTGGTGACTGTCAGGGAAGGGCTGACTCTCCTTTATGCTTGCAGGGCTACAGCAACTCAAGGGCTCATCTCTCCCAAGATCTGATAGTGCATGCAAGAGGTACAAAGGAGTGCTTTGCCTCCTGCTTGCATACTCCCTTCACTTCTGCTACAGTCCTGCAAGTAGGGTCAGAGAAACACCACATCATGCCTCTTGCTGTCCTCTGAGATGTAATTAAAATAATTCTTGCTAATTTTCTGATTTCATAGATTCAAGCAGACAAAGAATCAGAAGCAATGTCATATGACCTATAATCCATCCTCTTCAAACTGCCAGATAGGACTTCTGAAAAAGTAATGTGACTATTCTTCATGTAGTGGGTTTTTTTGATACATCAGCAATTTTTTTGAATGAAAA
Organism: Athene cunicularia; assembly: GCF_003259725.1. Taxonomy (NCBI): domain Eukaryota; kingdom Metazoa; phylum Chordata; class Aves; order Strigiformes; family Strigidae; genus Athene; species Athene cunicularia. The sequence continues at coordinate 2,796,502 of NW_020799099.1, forward strand.
GATAGTAATTTCACAGTGAGGAATACTTCCTGTTTTCTGAATACAGTACTTCTGTTAAAGAGCAAATGTTCACTTAAAAAGAGCCTAATCATTGATATTTCAGTGAAACATTTCTGAAAATGAAAGACCACATTTGCAAGAGCACCTGGGAACCTAGAAGTTCAAACAAGTTCCAATGGGATTCAAAAACTCCAGAGCAAGCAGGTAACCAAGAAGCAAAAGTAATTTTACCAGTCCTGCTTCGGATTAACTAATCTCTTTTAAATTCTACATAATTTTTAGAAAAGTTTAGATAATATGATAAACCCAATTTTTCTTTTGACGTAAGTCAGTAATACATCTGTATCTGGTTTATGTCATGTACAGGATACAACTTTCATAAATTAACCCTTCTAGTGATTATTTGAAAATGGATTGAGAATGTGATTTGTCATTCAGTTTTTCAGAAGGATGCAGAAATGCAAACCATTTAGATCTTTCTAGGAAACTTTTAATTTACATTTTGTAACTTCCCTTTTTACTGTTGTTTAAAAAGAAACATTCAAGTGTCTTCATTGCTTTTAATGTGCTCCTGCAAATTACCATAACGCTCTTGATTTATTACCCATGGCAAACTTCCAACTTGTACTGTAAGTACTTTTTCTAAATTCCAGATTTAGAAGACTGAATAATATTTTGTTTGACATACTGACTGACCAAAGATGAGTATATTGTAATAGATGTTTAATTTGGTCCTTTCACATGAGTCACTCAGTATAATCTCTGAAGCTGGAAACCATTCAGAAGTATACATCTGAAAACCTACTATATGAATTTCCTATGCTGTTAACGAAAAAGCCGAAGTGATTAACTTGCATTCTGTTATGACTCTTCAAATTCTCATCTTTAATATCCTCTTTCTTAAACTACTCTAAATTTGAGGTAGGGGTAAGGCCTAACAGCCTATTCTTACAACTGTATGTAATACTTCAGTGGAACCACCTGTAGAATATAATAAAATTTATTGCCAGAAAGATTATTAAAATAAAATTTTAAGTGCCTTAGTCATGTTCAAGACTTGCTTCTGTAGATAGAGAAGAAGATCTATTCTCTGATATGGGTTTTTCTAGAATCTCAAAACAATTTTTCTGGATTATTTTCCAAGTGGACTTTCCAGTATGCCCCAGTAAGATATAAAAGAGCTCAAGTACTGGAAATACATAATTTCTAAAGCACATATGAGCCTGTAATCTTAATTAATTTCTTATGTGATCATAGGTATTTTCAGACATACTTTTGAAAAGTGAAACTTTATATTGCTGCAGGAACAAGACAGGACAAATGGAAAGAAGGAAGGGAAGTTTACGTTACTCCCTGGGGATTCTTTTCATCCTGGAAAAGGGATTTGCACCATATAATAGCATTAAATCACCTGTTCCTGCAAGTAAACTCATAAAACCCATGCTATTAGAAATGTAGAGTGTAGACATTAAAATAAATGGAAAGAAAATATTTCTTTTTAAATTCAGTTAAATGTAACAAAATTGCTATAAAATACTGTCTGAAATACTTTGTCCCATGTTATGCAAAGGGCCAAGGCAGAAAAGTGTAATTATTTCTATGAATTCATATTTGTTTAGCTGTACAGGGCTTTTCCTTAGGAAGAAAGGGCTTTTCCTTGGCAGAAAGATATTTTTTTTTACTCCTTTACTCCTTTAAAAAACCCTAGGTATAACTGCACTAGTAAAGCCTGACAGCTAACAATTAAAATGATTTAGCAAGCTCATTTCACTATTACATTTCACATAATGTCATTATATGATACCTTCACTAGAATTAAAGTTTGGTTATTAATTAAAAAAAAAAGCTGGCATGTCTAATGATGGTTTTAGAAATCTAATAGTTAAAATAGGGGCTTAATTCACATGCTAGACAATAACAAGTGGATTCAGCTCTTCAGGAAAAAAGTAATCAACAGATTTAAGCATGATCTTCAAATCCTGATAAATGTAAAGATCTGAAGATATTTATCTTAGGAACCCTTGACAAACCAGGAGTAAATGAGTTATCTGACATTTTAATTTTCAAATGGAGAAAATGAAACAATTCTTAAACTAATGTTCTTTTAAATGCTTCTATCAGTCTTCTATCCATGGCTGTAGATTAGCTATCTCTGCATGGTTGTTTGATATTATGTAATTACATATATCTTCAGCCTTATCTTCAGATATTTTATTTACATTGAAACTGTTTTGCTGCTTGCTTTGAAAAGAGGACCTTTAGTTCTGAAAGCATGTGCCTTATTCCTACTGAGGTTTCCTAAGACAAGCGTGTTTCGTGCAATCAGGCAATATTCATGTACGTATGTCTGCCTGTCCACAATTCATTGCTTGTGAAGCCATGTGCCCTTTGTATCAGATCTGATGGAAATGCTGAGTTCTTGCAGGTTCTGTGGAAATGGTAAAATAAAGTATATGTGTCTGTGCTGAAGGAAGGGCTATAGCGTAAACTGAACCCCAGACAGTTCACATGGGAGAAACATATCTAGCTGATGGGGAAACCTTTAATTGATTATTTCATTTTATGAGAAAGTAAAACCATAGGAAATCATGTTTTCTCTTTCTGTTGCTTTAACATATATGCAGTTAGCTACTTGATTCAAGGATTAAACTCCTCATTTGCTAAAGCATGTAGGTCTCTGCCACTTCAGAGTGATCCAGAGCATAGCAGCTATTGCTCTGAACAGAGGTGATAGCTTTGCATTCCAGCTCTGTCCCCTATGGTGAAAAAAAGGTTAGAAAGTACTTTTTCAAAGAGAACGGAAAATGTGGAAGATAGCAGGTACAAGAACATCCGTGCCATCAGATCAGTAGATATAAAGATCTGAAAGACTTATTGTTATAACTGAGATGTGACATAATATCTATTGTTATCTGCAGTGGTCAGTTGTGGGGAATTCCTCAGTGTGGTTTACTCTCTGTGCAAACCATCACAACTGGGAAAAATTAAATGTATGGGGGTTTGATGACTGGAAGAGGGTAACTCATTCTCTGAGGTTTCTTTTTTCTCTCCCGCCCTCCACTCTGACTATTTTGTTTCAAAGGCTGCAGGAATGCTGTGACTGATTTGCTTCCAGATGTTTGATTCAAAGCCTTTTCTCCCAGTAACTAGCAATACGAAACAAGGTTTCAAAGAAGACTAGGCATGTCCTAGAAGTACTTGACTGGTTTCCTGATTATTTTTTTTCTACAATTAAATGGGTTATAGAATGCTTTCCTGGAAAACATAGTCTTCTAACCCTAAATTTGTCCAGTCAAATAATTCATTCTTTCCAAGAATTAAATGTACATGTCAACACTGAGCAACCAGACATATAAGTCAACAAAGAAATTGTGAACAAATATTGCCATACCACTATCTCATGTTAGATACTACATATAAAACCTTAAATATAGAGGTTACCTTCTTACCTACAGGTATATAAATGGTGATTTTTTTTTTTTTTTTTTTTTTTTTTTTTTTTTTTTTGCCTGGACACAGCTATTTGCATGGGATAGGACTCATGTCAGTGAGAAACAGAAGGTTTATTTTACTACAGATAGTCACATTCTTAAATATTCAGCTAAGCACTTTGTATGCTTAAAATACTCCATGAATGACCATAAACTTGTGCAGGGCTAGCAAGGTTATAAATGTACACATTTTTATAACCTTTCCAGACTGAAATGTGTGGGGGAGGAGGTAAATAAGTTTTATTCCTTTGACCCCCCCCTACAGTCTATTCAGAAAGTGCCAAACAACTTTCATCCTAGAGGTGCAAAAGACAACTGTCTGAGAAAACTGGTGCTGAATGTGTGTTCAGAAGTGGAACGGTTCTTTCACGAGAATTTTTGTCACAGCTGGCTGTAGCACTGGCACCATGCAAGGGTGGTTTTGCCCCAGAGCAGACCTAAAAGAGGTATAAAAATTATTGTGTTCCAGCCACAGGGGACTTGAGGAAATATTGCACATATTCTTGTCCTACTTCTGTTGCATTCACTGATGGTCAGTGTCTTTCTAATTACTACAGCCTTACCCATGCAACTCCGATAGATTTAGGGTGTGTGTATCAATGGGATCTGTCTAGTTTTCTGCTGTCACCACCCGAACTACTTTGTCTTGTCTTGGTCTCATCCGTTTCCCTGTCCAAAGTCTGTTCCTGTCATGGCTGGTGTCCTCAAGTCATGGAACACTGGCTCCTTCTGACTGTGGTGTTATGACACTATATTAGGACAAGGCTAATGAAAAATATGGAAAAAAAAATATTACTCCAAGCAATAGTGAGAGACGAAGCATTGACTAGCAAATAACAAACCTTCCCTATGCTCCCTTTCCTGCCATTTAAATGACAGGCATTTCCAAATGTCATTTACAAGAATCTGTTGTTTCACAGTTTAAAAATAAATTTGTTTGTCAACGCACCTGGAAATCGCATCTGTGATGCTTTATCACTGAGAACTCTGTTCAGATATGATTTTTGCATAAAGATAGTGAGTATACTTTCCGATCTTCTGGCGGACAGCCATTTCAGACCACTTATTACTAAAGGTAGTGGACTAAGATCCTTGGCTAAAGTCAAGTAAGCATGTTTCTGCTCATGTTTATGGACGTAGACACATTTAAATTGCATTAAGAGTTGTATCAATGCTTTAATTGTGGTTAAGTATGTAACAAGAGCAAGAGAATTAGTGTTTGCATGGGAAGAAAACTATCCTGAATTGCCAAAAGTAGTGCCCGAGTTTTATCTGAATCAGACCATTAGTCTCAGTTTTCTTTCCAACACCTCACTGCAGACCTGAGGAAAAAATAAACTCCAAGCCTTACACATCAAGATTTCCTTTAGATTCTTCTTGGATACCATGAAGTAATTTTAATTTTTTTGTTGCCTTTGGGTTCAACATAAGGAGAAGTAGTCCCACTCGGCATCTGTCAAAGTATTTCCCTCAGAGAAATCTGCAGGGCTGTTACCCAAAATTCTCTTCACACATTTATACAGTTCTGCACTTGTCCTTGCCTCCTAGTAATAATGATTGATTTAGAGGGCCAGTTCTATGTTCTGTGTTTAATTAAAGCCTACACTGTCCTCTTTTTCACTATACTGTCTTGCATGTCCCAGAACTCTTTACAGACTGTATAATTGGTGGTGTAATTAAATTCCACCATTCCAGAATCTTGTTTCTTACTATTAACCATGTTTTTCACCTTTAGAACGAAGCTTTGCAAATTCATTCATGTCCTTTAGTACAGACTTCACATTTCCCAATCAAGGCTTCCTAATTTTTCTCCCCTCCATTTTCTAACCAGAAAGACCTTCAGTTTATCAATGGCCTTGACACACTGCTTTTGCCCAGACACACTTGTAGCAGACCTGCTTGTATGACTAGAAAAAACACCTTTCTTAGATATTCCTGCATTTGACTTCTCTAGAACTCATCAAAATGCTTGCCTAGATCACTAACTGCAATCACTGCCTTTCTAGACCCATGTAAAAGATGTCCTTGCTCTTGATGCTGCACTGCTGTATCATGCTTTACTGAAGTGCAGACCCTTATTAGCATTTTCTGCTGGGATATATTTGTGCTTACCAGCATCTATTTAACAAATGAGTGTTGGTGTTCACTGAGTGCTGGTTCACAGACATTTTTCAATTTTGCAACACTGATATGGATATATTAAAGGACACTTATTCTTAAGCAAAGATTTGCTGGTTAATAATCTTTTTTCTTTACCAAGCAGTTTGTAAAGTTTTCTTATTTGTATTGTTAATAGAGCATGACAGAACAAATTTGATATTAAGTGAAAATTTAAAGGGTTCCAAATTTCAGTGAAGATTCATAACTTTTTATGTATGAATATATTTAATCTGAATAGATACATATACTAAATACCAAAAGAAAACCAGTTGCATTTTAAGAATCTAATTTTTAATACGTGTCTAAATCATCCATGGTATCTTCGGTACAGGTAGCATTTCACAAATAACCTGGGTTCTTATAGGCAGACAGACATTTTTGTGTGATAGATAAGCATGCATTAAATTTCTGTCTGCATAGTTTCCTCTGGCACAAATAGACATACATACTCACAAATGTCAGATCTAACTCCACAGGCAAATATGCACAGAGTTATTTAGGGTATATAGCCAGATCCAAAACCTTCTGTGTGAACCTCATGCTCAGCTTTAAAGACACTGGTAGTCCAATAGGATTCTGAGACTACTCACTTATACAGTTAGACGTGTGAGTAAGAATTAAAGCAGAGAGGCTACTGAAACATAGCTCTAAAATACATAAATGGAAATATGAAAGTTAGCTGAAGGTTACTTCAGGCTAACACTGCCATTCTTCAAAATTAACTCCGCAAAGAGGTCTTAAAATGTCAATTTTAATGTGAAACCTTTATAAAAAATTTATGGTATTTCTTTATATATTTTCAGCCCACTACACTGAGCATGATTAGTGTAGCTTAATCCACTTTTCATCCATTTTCATCTTTGTCTTCTGTAATCTGGCTTTTTACTTCAGTGTGGGGAAAAATACCTGGAGTTACACTATACCCTCCTGCTTCAACTTCTACTGTAAATATATGTTTAATGCAGCAAAAAGAACAAAATCAAAAATGGATGTAAATATTGACAAATTTGAAATGCATCAAAATCCCTTCTTCCTCTCAAAGTATCCTATAATTTTGAAAAACTATTAGAAAATTATATTATGTGGTTGACAATTTCAATTTTTCACCCTCAACTTGCTAAAAGGGGCTTTCCTAATTGCAATGAGCACAGCTCAAATGATCTGAAACTGATTAAAACAACAAAAAAAAGAGTTTTGTTTCACTAATTTAAATGAAATATTTGAAGTACCAAAAGCCTAAATAGGAGAAAGCAGATTTAAATTAGCATAGATGCTATTAGTAATAGAATTTAATTTTGTAACTCACTATAAGAATAGTGCTTACTTTTGTTAACTCAGCAGGATTTAGTCCAATGCTGAACGGTATTATTTGATGTGTATGTTCAATGTATTGACAACTTCAGGATGTGATTTGAATAAACTGAGTTGTTATAACATTTTTTAAAAGGGAATTCTGTTTATAATTCTTTTCTTTAAGTCTGACATAGAAGAATCTTCAGTGACTCAGGCAGAATTTCTATATTCATTACAACTGTTTCTCAAAAATAATATTTCTCAAAATTATTTTTTTCTTGGTAAAGTAACCTGAAAGTACCTGGCAACTGTGAAAAATTACATGATTGAGATTCTAGTTTCCCTGGGATTTTGCTTCTGTAGCTACTGTAATTAATATTATTCAGTCATTAGGATTAAATGGAAATGTCACATTGATATTATTCTTGAAGAAGTGGATTTTCATAAAGGTGACAATGTGCTTTGCTTACAAACCAGAGTGATGACAGCCATTATATTTTTTGTGGTGACTGGTGTGGTCCAAATTTTCTACGCTTCTAGGAACAGCAGCAACATGTGTTTGAGTCATCTGGCTATGTAATCAGAACATTAATATAATTGCATACATGCACACACTCCTCTGACTCCATACCCACAAGGGTGGAGGCTGCTGCTGCTGCACCCTCCTCACGGCATTGCAGGCCATGTCCTCACCCCAGCTGCTCGCTGCTTCCAGGGCAGGGGCTGCTTTTATACTGGGGTCTAGCCCTGATATGGAGCTGGAAGTGGTTCCAGTTCGGACATAAGCTAAGGAAAATATGTGTCTAGGTTCCTAAAATACTTGTGTTGCGTTGTCCTAACTCCACTTGTGTTTGTTATCCCTTCCTCCCTCCCAGATGCTGTGTATAAAAACAGGCGTTGGCTTCAGTGTATTTATCAATATGATTTCCTGAGTTGACTGTAATTCTAATATAGTTAACAATGTTCCTCAAAAAGCTGAATTGCCCAACTCATTATTATACATTTATGGTGAGATAATATTGAAGCTGTCAGTCAGCATCCAGTGATGCTATATTTATTAAAGTTACACTGGTTTTGTACTTTTCGGCTTGGCTTAAAATGGTGATTGTTGTAGTTTTGTTTTGGTTTTCTTTAACTGCACAGCTTCTACTAATCTACTTGTCGTTAAACGTACCAATGCAAATCCTTCCTTTCTGATTTGGCTGGCAGTTTCAGAATTGTCTGTACATACAGTGCAAACAAATTCTGCCTTTTCAATATCAACCGCCTACCTTCTGAGTGTCTGATTAATCCATCTAATCCATGGCATTCAAAAAATACCTATTGCCACAGCATAATTAAATTTCCCGATTAAATATAATTTGATTTCATTTGGAGGGAATTACTCTTCATGGTGTGGGTGGATCTCAAGGAGTGTTTCGAATAATCAAGCTAGCTACTTAACAAGCTAGTAGGGGATTTAGTGGTTGTAACCCTCTGTTAAGAATGCAGTCAGAACACTAAAGAACATAACCAGTGCATGCACACAGTTAAAATGCATGACTTAAGAAAATGTAAGTATGAAATGACTGAAAAAATATTTCTACTAAATGAGAGCATAGAGCCTTGCTGAGGGATAATGCCGAGACCACAGCTGTGGTCACCGCTGCATGCTTCTCACATCTGACTTCTGTCTATATCAACAGGATTATAAAGCAGTTGATACGCATGAGTGCTACTACCTGTAGTAATAGGACTCTGAATTAGTAGTAAAACACTTAATCCTCTTCCACTGAATTTAATGCTGTGAATATAGTGCAAGAGAAAACATGGATGAGTCTAAAACTCCTTGAAAACAGCCACTTGACTCTTCACTTTCCTTAAAAGCTGTTGCAAAGTAGCAGTGTCTACTTGACTTTCAGTGATTTCTGAAATCTGGCACACTTGTCAAAGGAGGGAAACAATTACTGGTTTTCTATTATGGCAATGACACTAATTAGTGTCTTAACATGGGGAGTTAATATAGTGGTTTAATATAGGGACATAATTTATCATTCTTAATTAGAAAGTCATTGAATTTATTTTCTATTTTTCTGACAAAGCTTGACAGAACTTCTGATAAACTCGGCTTTAATCTGTTCATTTTGATTTACTGTAAGGGTAATAGTTATTACCCTCTTGATTAGCAGTCAAAGGGAAAGAAAATAAATACATGCTAAAAAAACTAGCAAAACATGGCAGATAAGATAACGGAGTCACAGCCAGCAAACAGATTCTTACCACTTGAGAAATACGGATTGATCTGAAAATAGTCGTGGAAGTATTTTAAAACAAGATCCTTGGCAATAAGACTGAAAAGCTGTTGATGTCATGAATATGTAATTGATTTCTAGCAAGATTTGCAGCATGTCTATCTGCTGTATAGGCAGCTCCCTCACTCATCTTCAAAACTACTTTCAGTCCTCTCCATTACAGTAAGGTTGTTTTTGCCATGGTGACTAATGACTTTTTCCTATGTATGTCAGTGTTGATCTTTCTGCTGCCTTTCCGTTTCACTTCACTGAGTCTCCAGTGAGGCACTAAAGGTTCCCTCTCTTCTTGCACTGAGAATTATTCCCCGGTCCTTAGATAATATGATATGGGTAGATGCAGCTCCAAGCATTTCCACCACTGTGACTGTCACATAAATGGGAATTTACCTTCTACCAGCAAATACAAAAATCCTTCTAGTCCCTGCACTTCCCCAGTAATTCACACCTGCCTCCCACCCAGATAATTTAATCTGTGGAAGCTTCAGGACTCCATTTAGATATCATCCCTCCCTCTTCTCATTTACTAGATAGCTAAAGTTATCTCCACCTCCTTCTGCCTGACTCCCATCACCCACTTAATCCAGTTAAATCCTTCTATTATTTTTTCTTCTGCTAAATCCTCAGCTTCAAGGTCCTATGTGCCACCTCTTTATGTTTCTAAGTATATCCATCACTAAGGCACTGGAGTGTTCTTGCTAACACTCAACTGAGCCAGCAAAGACAATTTCTCTTTTGCCCTCTGCTGCTGCTGACTGTCACAAAATGGACTTTGTGCTTTTCTCCAGTCTTCAGACTGGTAATCTGCTTAGTTTAATATGCCATTTTCAACACAGACTAGTATTATTTTTTTCAGAGGAACTGTATCATCAAATTAATGTTTTTGTTTCTTTTAACCTCAACTCCATTTGTTTGGGTTGGTTTTTTTAGACATTTTTAATGTACTTTGCTTTCAAGTGAAAGCTAAAATAATAAGACTGGTCTTGCTCTACATCTAAATATCCTTTAATCCTTTTGGGCAGTGCATTCCATAGTCATAAACCATCTTCATAAACCAGATCTTCACCTCTTCTCACAGGTTTCAATTTCACTGTCTGCTTCATAAAAGTGTTAACAGGATTTTATGAAGATGAGGCACTCATGGAAACAACCTGTACCCAAAGCCTTCGAGCTTTAAAGATGTGGCCTGGATTTTTCCTTCAGTTTGCATTTGTACAGTGTACTAATGCAAAGCAGAAAAGGGTATTTGGCAATGCGAGTTGAACAGTAGGAGATAGTTAATAGTGAACAGTAAGATATTCGGTAATGTATCATCACTCTCAATGCTGCTGAACGCTTTCAAAGCCGTCATCATTTTTGTTTTCCAGGTTCCCAGTACACTGACTGGTAAATCTAATTTTACTACTATGATGTGCCAAGATAAATTTTAGCCTGTAAACCTCAAATTTTGTCATGTTAGAAAATAGCAAGTGGCAAAGTTAGTTGCTTTGATATAAGTCTTTTCTTCGAATATGCATCTAAAGTTTTGAGTTATTTTACCATGTTGCATGAGGAAACATAAATTGAGTTTTCCTTTTTATTCCCTTTATGAAAGGAATTATTTTGTGTTTTTAAAATCCATTAGATAATCTGGAAGATGGAAAAATAGAGTGAGTTTCATATTTAGGGCAAGTGAATGAAATTCTGCTTATCAAAGGACATTAATGATAAAACTAAACTCACTTCCACACAAAATGCAAATGTCGTTTTTCATTCAACACTAATTTGTCTTTCTCGGTTTATTTTCAGAGTCTAATAGGACATTTCTATGAATATATTTTAGCTGCTTCATGTAGATCCAGGAGATCTGCAATTAATCTAAGCAAACTTATCCAAAATATGCCCTAAAAATTCATCATCTATGTATTTTTTTGTGTTTAGAAATGTGTTAGAAAAGAACTAATCAAGTGATTTCATAGCTGCAGTGAAACAGATTAAAAAAACCCTCTTGTATCTTTATCCCTGTTAACTACTATTTGTCATGAGTAATTTTATTTTCTGAGTGTCTATAACATTTTAGTGGTCCCAGCTCATTAAAAAAAAAAAAATACAGTTTGTATTACATTTTTTAGGATTATGCTGATTATTTGTATTTACTAACTTTTTAAGCATAAAAATAGCTTTACAAACAATGGGTATGACTCTTCAAATAGACCTCAGTGTAGCCATGGAAGATGCTGAAGCAGTGTTTTACCCTCTTCTTCCCTGCCTTAGCCTGGACAGAGTAAAGGCCAGAGCTGCCCTGTGACCCTTTGAGCAATGTTGCCAGCACAGGCCTCCAAGACAGCCCTGAGCTTGCTCTCTTCTGCTCCTGCCTCCTCCAGTGCTCTCGCTGAGCTGCTGTATGTGCTTTGTGTTACTTGAGTCTCCTCTTAAGAAAGGAGGATCTGTATTTGCTATTTTAAGCATGCCTTATGTTAAGGAATAACGATGGGCATAATTGCATTCCATATTATTTTCCAAAATGCTGATACCTCGGCAGCTTAGCTTATAGATAAAATTTGCATTTGATAGAGGTAGCAGTCTTGCAGCAAATGCAATGAATGGTAGAATGTCTACCCAGCTTCAGGTGGAGCAGGCTGCTCCCTGTTTGGGTGAAGTTTGTTTCGAAGGACAGGCAAAATTAAATTCTGCTATCTTTTCACTTCTAAAATGATGACTTACGGAGCATCCAAAAATTCAGAACAACAGAAGTGCCACAGCAAGCACTTACTGACCTGGGGATTCTCTCAGATGGGCAGCCTGCCTGCGTAAGGGCTGCAGCATAGTGTTTAAAATGCATGAATTCACAAATAACAAGCAACTGTCTTGAGATGGAGTAAACTACATGGAGAGACAATGAGTTAAATTGACTCCTTATAGTATATCAGCATGACTTCTCACATAAAAGCTTATGAGATACTATATGCTGAGGGCAGAAGTTTGGAAGAGCATTTACAGCAAAAGGTATTTTTGGTCACTTATTATGGTTAGCCCGGATAGTTTATGCTGATTCAATGACACATCAGTCAAATTTAACCAGTTAGAGCAAGTTTATGGCTATCTTCTTACTGAAGAGGTAAAAAAATATTTTGGCAGATCTTGCTTTAGCTTGCCATTTGACCAGACATAATAAAGGAGATAGGAAAGATTTACTATTTTTATTGTACTGATGGGGAAATAGAAGCAGGTAAGCTGACACGAGTTGCTCAAGATCACAGAGCAGGTCAGGACAAGCAGTCAGACACTGCTTGTAACACAAACTGATGAAAACGGTGATATTACATGAGGAATATATAGTATATACTTAAGATACATGTACACAGAATTTTCCAAAGTTTACAGCTTGTTCATTTCCCACATAAATATTCTGTTAGATTTCACTAAGTTTATACAAAATCTTGTGCCAGCATAAAGTCTTCTGTTATTGTAGTAATTCTGATTACTCATATGAGTATTATGTTCTTAGGCAACTGATTATCTTTTTCATACCCAGCTTGAGAATGATACTTAACATTTAGTTCTGGTCCAACTCACAGAAAAAGTCACTTTCTTGATTTAGTTTTCTCTTATGGCTTACTGCTGTGCATTTTTTCTTTCCACTCCATAGACCTTTTCATGCCATCATTTAACAACATTTAAATTCTCCTCAGTTTTTCATACATTTTCATCCCACAGAACTATTATCAACTGCAGCACCTGTTTTCCAGACTGTTATACTTTACGATTAATTTTGATTGGCCTTTTGCATTGTCAACTATTATTAAACGGAATGGTAATGTTATACCATAATTTGTATTGCACAAATAGTGGGTAACATGTTACTTCAAGATAGGAGGAAGCTAAAGTATATTCTTGTATATGTAGCAATATTCAAGGTCAGAATGACACAGGCTGGACAGATTATAGCACTCCAGAGTGCTACATCAACATGCATTTCTTAGATGTTAAAAGCAGTCATTTTGCTTTTTTTTTTTGTTTGTTTAGCTGCCTAAAAATCACAATGCATTTTCCAGATGCCCAGCTAAACCCATGCCCAATAAGCATTAGTGGTTGAGTATCAATTATTAAATAGAACATTCATCTCTTCCTAGTTCTGTGCAGATACATATTTGTGCATATATATATTAAAAAAAAAAAAAAAAAAAAAATGCAGCAAATCTTGAAAGCCAGTGCCTGGGGTTTTGGCCAAAAGACATAAAAGTGTCTCTTAGCCTATTGGCTAAAATTAGTGTGCAGTCCTGGTGCCTACACTGGGATGATGGTGCTCTCATGTCAAGAGGAAGAAAAAGCTACTCCAGGAGCAATTCAGAGAATTTAAACCAGGTTCCTATTTTGAATAGCCCCTGGAGAAGTGTTTTTCTTGACAGTGTAGCAGTGATGAGCAATTGTACTACTAGGATGATAGTATGACATAATAGTAGATATAATCATAACTACACATGATACAAAAGATACCCAGGCTACCAGGCATTCATATAACTATGGTACTGATGCTGTGTGTTGCCCTGGTTTTGGCAGCTTGGCTTGGCTGCACTTTGTATTACTTCTTGCTGGAACTCCAGCTCAGGTAGGCCTACCTACCCTGCCTCTTTGCTCCTGTGCTGTGGAGGAGGGTGAGCTGCCAGCTGGTAAGTGTCATGCCAGGCAGTATGGGTGCTTCTTCCCATCCATGATCTCTTCCAGGCACAGGCAGCAGATCTTCTGAGTTTGTCTCTAGTCTATTTTTAAGCTACAAAACGACCATCCACCACTGCTGGGGTGTTCAATGCACATAGGTATTCGCACAAAGGATGAGGCTATGTGGATGCAAACCTCCTCCTTTCCCTTTTCTGTGGCTATAGAAGAGATGCTGTTATTTGAAAAAAGGCACAGCTCCTGGCCCTTGTTTATCAAGAAGCAGATAATTGCCTTTTTTAACCCAAAGCACAGTAGCCATTTTTCTACCAAAGTGCAACTAGGATATGTTGTTGTGGCAGTTCTGTAATGACCTAGAAATTAATGCTGTCATCCTGGAAATGGGAACAATTTCCTTTTCAGGGGGAATGAGAATACAGCTTCCTCCTCTCCTGGCCAAATGTTCCAGCCATCACATTATCCTATCCAGGATCTTTTGTTTAATTTTGCTTCAGTTCAATCATTCTTACATCCTTTGTGCACAGAGATCCAGTTTCAATAGATGGGATAGATAGTACTCCTACCCAAATTACTGGGTAATGACGAAGGCTTGAGGAAGGAGCTGAAAGGAACTATTATACTTCCTAGCTATATTCTTATGTAAAAGAACACTATTGCCTTCATCTATTGAAAATCAACAATGATGAGGGGAAGTGCCTGATAACTAGGAAGAAAAACCGAAAACAAGCATTATGTTCCTCTTTAAAAAAGGCAAGGAGGATGATGCAAGGAACTAGATGGTCAGCCTCACCTCAGCTCCTGAGGAGCTCGTGAAGCATATCCTCCTGAGTCCATTCCCAAGGATGTGACGCAGTCGTCAGGCTTTACCAGCACAACCGACTATGGCTGACTCTGTAGACGATCAACAAATGGTGAATGTGACCTAACCAGACCCTAGCAAGGCTTCTGACATCCCCTGTATCATTCTCATTTTGGAGCTGAGGAATTATGGCCTGGAGGAATGGATGATCAGGTGGGTTGGAAACTGACTGCACACTTGGTTCAGAGACTAGTGGCGCAACATCCATGTGGCAGCCAGTGACTGGGGGGGGGGGGGGG